>NW_027256883.1:198112062-198499562 GCF_029215685.1 Pituophis catenifer annectens | reverse complement strand
TAAAGCAGTGCTTCTCATCCTTCTCAACTTTAAGATGCATGGAATTCAGTTTCCAGAATTCCTCAGTCAGCTGGTTGGGGAATTATGGGAGTTGTAGTCCATACATCTAAAATTTCCAAGATTGAGAAACACTCCTTTAAAGACACACTTTTAAAAGAAGTTCTACTTAAATGCAGAGATATAAGTCATCACTATCTGGGTGGAACCTCAAGTAAACGAAAAAAAAATATAAAGTAGGTTTATTTGATCAAAGCTAAAATGAGCATGGTTATTTCTAGGAATCCTTGATGGGCTTGGCATGGTTTAAAGGATTTGTTTATAGATAAGAGATGAGACATGGGATTAAAAGCTTGTGGTTACATGTTAAGAGAAGGTTGTACATTGTTAAAATTATTTATACTTGTGACAAGGGGGGTGTTACACCTTCTTACATATTTCTTTTGCTATACTCTTACATTTTTCTCATTATATTATTTTTCCTTCCTTCCTTCCTTCCTTCCTTCCTTCCTTCCTTCCTTCCTTTCTTCTTCCCTCCCTCCCTCCCCCCTCTTCCTTCCTTCCTTCCTTCCTTCCTTCCTTCCTTCCTTCCTTCCTTCCTTCCTTCCTTCCTTTCTGTGAGCTTTCTATTTTTCTTTTTCTTTTCTTTTTCATAGTTTGTGTTATTTTTTATTTGCATAATTGTAATCTTTAATAAAAATAGCTACTTAAGAAAACACTACCTGTGTGGGAGAAATACTCAGATAGCCTGGCTGTAAAGAACTAATTATCTGCTGATTCACCAAATTTCATGAATTATTTAAGAAAATAAAAAATTGATGAGATCCTTTTTCGCCCTTCAGAACCTGAAGTAAAAATATACAGTTTCCCTTTTCAGGGAAATTTGAGATCCAGCATTTTAAAGACAGTTTACCATGAATGATGGCTTTTTCATGGAGGCCATATGCTTTCAACAAAATCTTGTACTATGTCAGGAAGTCTTAAAAATTAGATTTACCAAAGTCAGTGATGTTTCTTACATAAAGCCAGACAGAGAGTAAGACGAATGTGGGAAGCTGTCATAATTAGATAAACAAGATGAAGTTTATTTTTCCCTTTTTTATTTCCCCTTTCACAGGAAGGGCCATTCAATCCAAATTCTTATTCAGTGCAAATATCCAAATTAAAGCAAACCAGACAAATGACTAACTATTCCTGTCTAACCTGTTCTATCTACCTAGTTCTCTAGATAATAACAGTAATAGAGTTGGAAGGTACCTTGGAGGTCATCTAGTCAAACCCCCTGCTCATGCAGGAGACCTATACTAGGGATTCGAACTACCGAACTGCCAACTAGTTACCCCGTATTTGGTTTCTTGGGCTTCCCAATCATCAAGCAATTCAAGGTGGCTTACACAGAAGATTAAAAATATACTGCTCAAAAAAATAAAGGGAACACAAGCAGAAGACATCCGAGATCTGAATGAATGAAATAACCTTATTAAATACTTTGTTCTTTACATACAGTAGTTTATACACTGCTCAAACAACTAAAGGGAACACAAAACTACTGTATGTAACAAACAAAGTATTTAATAAGGCTATTTCATTCATTCAGATCTCGGATGTCTTCTGCTTGTGTTCCCTTTATTTTTTTGAGCAGTGTATATAAATGGAAAGTCAACATAGTAATAAGACACCATTTCTGGATTGTTGTTGAACTCCAGTTCTAAGCCTCTTTCATTACACATAAGTTACATAATGTAATAATGGTATTGGTCTAGACCAGGGGTGTCAAACTCAAGGCCCGGGGATCGGATCTGGTCCATGGAATACTTAGTACAACCTGCAGGGCTGCCCTGGAAACAGCGAAGGACCGGCCCACAGTGCTTCTGCCAGCGAAAATGTGGCAGAACGCATGTGGCCCTCCTGAGCTCTGTTTTTGCTGGCAGAAGGTTGCAGGAGGTTGTGGCAGTCAAAAACAGAGCTCGGGAGCCCATTTTCGCTGGCAGAGTGCTCAAGCCACCACAGGCACTCCCGACACAAGTGACGTCGAGCTGGCCACACCCACCCTGGCCATGCCCACCTCGGCTCCCCGAGATCAAACATAATCCTGATGCGGCCTTCAATGAAATCAAGTTTGACACCCCTGGTCTAGAAATATCAAGATGTAAGGGAAACTTCCAGCTATGTAAACTCATTACATGATTTTAGATTAATATCTCTTTCTTAGGTAACCTGTTCGATAGGATTATGGGAAAAATTGAAAGAAAGTATATTGTGCATCCTGTCTTGATCTCCTGGAAGACTGGTAGGATATAAACCTAACAAATACATATTATTTATTTGTCTGTTTGTTTATTAGATTTGTGTGCCACCCATCTTGCCAATATTAGCTATGCCGATTGGGCTGCTGGGAATTTTAGTTCAATAATATTTCCCCAAACCTGCTCTACAACCTTGCTTCTTTTACTGTCTGACCATCCATTCAGTAATTTCTTTTAGACTGGGTGTTTCTATGTGCATAACTCAAAAGCATATTTTAAAGAGCAATATAAAGAATAAGTAATTTTGCTAACTAAAGACTTCAAGAATGAAAAAATGTGTAAATTTGTTTTTGGGAGCAGCAAACCATGATTTTGTAGCATGATTAAACATATCTAATAATATCAAAGCACAAAATCCACCCCTTAGATCAGGGGTGTCAAACTCATGTCGTCACGGTGACATCACATGATGTATCAGGACTTTTTCCCCCTTTGCTAAACTGGGTGTGGCTGTGGCCAGCATATGACACATGACACTGGCCAGGAGTTTGATAGCCTTGCCTTAGATACTTGTGTGTGATATCACATTGCACCTGGTAAAGAAGCAAAGTTTGTGTTACAACAACACAGGTTATATAGCTTTAGGAAAATAAAGCTCTTGGCAATAGGAAACTAGATTTTCATAAAGGCTTCTATAATTAGATTCATGGCAAAGAAACACGAATGAAGGCAAATATATGTGTCCCAGGATAATGTTGCAGGATCCCATTTGGGTCATTGATCAGGACTAGAAGTTTAATCTTTTGAGCTTTTGGATTTGTGCTGGAGCCCTCATCCTCAGGGAGCTTCTCTCTCACCAGAATGGAAAGGAAACAGGTTACAGCAATTGTCACAATTGGATATTTTCACTTTAGAACTCATAGATATCTAAGAGGGAAATATAATTTAGAAAATGGGCTTCCTCATTCATCACAGGTAATATTTCCCAAACATTTTCCTTCATTACTCAGAAACACTTAAAAGAAATTCCTTTTTAAACAACATAGGTAAAACATTTTAAGTCAATTTAAATGTCCTTGTTGTGATTGGGTAATGGGTTCATGTGTCATTATCCAAGCAAAGAAACAAAAAAGGAACCATTTTTACCTCATTTTGGGTAACATACCCAGGAAGTCTTGTAGTATATATCTTGGGTACCTTCCTTTTACTTAAACTACTATTGAAAACCTTGATCATGCAGTAATATTATAAACTACAATGCCAGCAGCTGAATAGTGTGTGTAGAGAGTTTTCTGAAATGTTAAAAGCATTGTAGTTTCAATAGGATCCTTCTGAAAATGTTCCACACCCCAATTTGTATTGAGCTCAACTCTTGAAATTGTAATCCAGTCTTTTGTTTGGAGTATATCTTCTCACATTTATTTCTTGCTCATTCCCATCCAAATCTAAAATCTTCATTTGATCCAGGATGAATAGACTTTTTGAAGTAACTGAACACTACAGCATAAGGAAAGCAATACAATAGGTGGCCTTCAAACTTCTCTATCAGCATGGTGCACAAATATAAAAAGCCAATGATTTAAAAACATGAAGGTTTTACAGATTACAGATTAACAGAGTCGGAAGGGACCTTGTAGGTGATCTAGTCCAACCTCCCGCTCATGCAGGAGACCCTACACCATCTCTGACAAATGGCAGTCCAATCTCTTCTTGAAAGCCTCCAGTGATGAAGCTCCCACAACTTCTGAAGGCAAGCTGTTCCATTGATTGATTGTTCTCACTGTCAGAAAGTTCCTCCTTATTTCAAGGTTGAATCTCTCCTTGATCAGTTTCCATCCATTATTCCTTGTCCGGCCTTCAGATGCTTTGGAAAATAGCTTGACCCCCTCCTCTCTGTGGCAGCCCCTCAAATATCAGAACACTGCTATCATGTCTCTCCTGGTCCTTTTCTTCACTAGACTAGCCATGCCCAGTTCCTGTAACCTTTCTTCATATGTTTTAGTCTCCTAATCATCCTGGTTGCTCTTCTCTGCACTCTTTTTAGAGTCTCAACATCTTTTTTATAGTGTGGTGACCAAAACTGGATGCAGTACTCTAGGTGTGGTCTTACTAAGGCTTTATAGAGTGATATTAGTACCTCACTTGATTTTGATTGTATCCCTCTGTTAATGCAACCTAGTGTGCCATCCCAAAGTAGACTTCTGTGAAAAAGCTCATAAATATGGAGCCAGTTCTCAAGTTTCCTTGCCTTTCATTAGACAGTCCTGGCTGACTTACATCCAAGGTATGATTTCATAAAAAGAATTGTCCTATGTTCATAATAAAATAATTTTACAGAGGCCTCACAGACAGGTTTGAAAGTGGCTTCCCAGCAGAGCTGCAATGTCTTCAGATATTTCAAGATGAGTCATCTAATTTGATCTGAGACAGGAAATAGTGTTTGCAGATCTTGTAACAAGAGTGTGACTAATGCTACTTGTTTCTCATGAACATAATTATGTCCAGAACATAAGATGTTGAGATACCCGGAACAAACCCCACAAGAAGTTTTGTAAGCCTTCATTTTCAGACATGATACAGAAGTAAAAGGCAACATATTCTTCCTTCATTTCTATCTGTGGATGCTTAGATGGCCTTTATTTTCTCCTATAAATTTTAATCAGTTGAAAGAAGAAAGACTAGCGCAAAACTGAACAGACTTTGGGTGGCAAGGGATACGTTTAACATTTTAAGTAAAGCAGGAATTATGAATAATGCAATTGAATGTGCGACTAGCAATATAGTCAACCACAGGATACATCCTGTGGATGTAATTTTAAAATTGATGTCCGTATGTTTCACTCCTCACCCATTTTTATTTAATTTCCCTTCTCAGTCTGCTTTCAAATATTTAGCCAACAAGATGTTTTTAATCATGTTAAGTCAGACCTGCAAAAAAGATCTCACAAAGTTTGTTGAACTTACCTGTATTTACTATATACTACATAAACTTATTTATTTATTTATTTATTTACCATATTTTTCAGAGTATAAGATGCTCCAAAGTATAAGACACACCTAGCTTTTGGGGAGGAAAAAAAAATCTGCCTTTTCCTCTGCCTCCCAGCAATTTGCCTCCTTGTAGCAAACAGCAAACAGCGTGATCAGCTTCAGCACAGCCTGATTTAGCATGAGCAGCTCAGTGGTGGGTTGCCCCTGGTTTGGACCGGTTCACAAGAACTGGTAGTAAAACTGGTGGGAGGCCCTGCCCACTGCCCCAGATGTTGTCATCGGCGATCTGCGCATGCGCAAAAGCAAGGTGCGCATGCTAGCTTTGCTTGCGTGCGTGCGCAATCCCATTCTGAACCGGTAGTAAAGGTAAGTGGAACCTATTCCTGGAGCAGCTGATTGGCAGTTGGATCTGCCTCCCGGAATACCTCCTATCAGCTGTTCCAGATCACCGCCGCCCATCTGCACCATCGCTGCCCATCACCGCTGTGTATTCTCGCTGCCTGGAAGGGGCTGAAAATGGGATGCACGGAGGCCAAAAATGGGGCGTGTGGAGGCTGAAAATGGGATGCGTGGAGGCTGAAAATGGGGCATGTGGAGGTGGCAATAGGTGGCAGCGGTGATCAGCAGTGATAATGCTAATGGACAGTGGTGATCCCCGCAGCCAGGAACAGCTGATTGGAAGTATTCCGGGAGGCTGTTTCCAACTGCCAATCAGCTGCTTGTGCTAAATCAAACTGTGCTGAGGCTGACCAGGCTGTTTGCTGTTTGCTGCAAGGAGGCAAATTGCTGGGAGGCAGAGGCCGAAGGGTGGGGGCCAGCAGGTGAGTGGGTGGGCGAGGCTTCAGCAACATTCGCTGTATAAGAAACATAGACATTTCCACCCACTTTTTTTGGGGGGGGGGAGAATGTGTCTTATACTCCGAAAAATACCATAATTTCTATGCAATCCATCCCCCTTACAAGGTGTTTCATGTATCTTTGGTTTCAGAATATTGCTTTTTGTTGTTTAAAATGTAATTTGATTCATTTTATGTATATGTTTCATTGTAGGTTTGGGTTAACTTCAAGGTTATTTATGAATTTCCATGCTCAGGATGGCATATTTTTCTGTCTTCTGTCTTGATCATTGTTTTAATGGTTTTGTTTTTTTTTCATCTATGTTTATAAATATTAATGGGAAAACAACAAGAGATCCAGTCTAGTACAGTAGTTAAGATGTTGGGCTAGGCATGAGGAGAGCCAGGTTCAAATATATCTTCACTAGGTAGAATAGAATAGAATTTTTTATTGGCCAAGTGTGATTGGACACCCAAGGAATTTGTCTTGGTGCATACGCTCTCAGTATTCATAAAAGAAAAGATATGTTCATCAAGAATCATAAGGTACAACACTTAATGATAATAATAGAGTATGTAAGCAATCAGGAAACAATATCAATATAAATCATAAGGATACAAGCAACAAAGTTACAGTCATACAGTCATAAGTGGAAGGAAATGGGTGATGGGAACGATGAGAAGATTAATAGTAATGCAGACTTAGTAAATAGTTTGACAGCGTTGAGGGAATTATTTGTTTAGCAGAGTGATGGCGTTTTGGGAAAAAATGTTCTTGTGTCTAGTTGTTCAGGTAACTCTGAACCAATCACTGTCTCTGAGTACCTACATAGTTGTTGTTGTGAGGAAAGGCATTCTCTGTGGTGCCTGGAGTTCCTGACTTAATGGCTAGATATAAATTGAATAAATATATAACATTTCATGATAATCATTGTTTCTCTTCATCAGTTTGTGCTGTTTCTCCCACTTCAATTCCTTTTTTGAAAGATCTCATTTACAACCACACATACTTTTTTTCTGGTACTTGTGAAACAACTTTTCTATTAGCAACACTCTACTGCTTTTGGATTGATCCCATCTTAGCTCTTCTAAGAACTGAAGTACATCTCATGATGTATTTCAATATCCTGTTTTTACTTTCAACCTTACATTTCAGTTTTAGCTTTATTTATTTGGTTTGGGGTTTAATTTATTTCTTCATTAAATGGAAAAGAGGGAACCAATTTTAACTGATTTTGTTGATATACGTAAATGCCAACATTAGGAAGCCTGGTGGTGACAGGTTTGGTTAAACTCTGAACCAGAACAGTTGGAACTATGCTAATATCCACTGGAACAACATGTTCTAGAACAGGGGTGTCAAACTTGATTTCATTGAGGGGCGCATCAGGGAGCCGGGGGGAGGGGAGTGTGGTTGGCATGGCCATGGCCATGGTAGACGTGGCCATGGTGGGCATGGCCACCTTGATGTCACTCATGGGGCATCTGTGGTGGCCAAGTGCTAAAGCAGGACTTTCCTCAAACCCTCCCTCACTTTCATTATGATCTTCCTTCCTTCCTTCCTTCCTTCCTTCCTTCCTTCCTTCCTTCCTTCCTTCCTTCCTTCCTTCCTTCCTTCCTCTTCTTTTTCCTTCCCTCTTCATTCTCCTATCTTCTTCCTTCCCCTCTTTCCTTATTTTTCCTTTCTTGCTCTCTTCCCATCTTTTCTTCTTTTTTTTTCCCTTTCCTCTTTCCCTTTCTCCTTTCCTGTCCCATCTTGCATGCTCAAATGCAAAAGGGGAAACATTTCTCCTTTTGTTTTCTTTTTAGTTTGTTTGCTAGCCCTCTGCCAGCAAAACTGGAGCCTGGGGGGATGGCATCCACACCCCCCACACATCCCATTTTTGTCTGTGATGCCCCTCGAGCTCCATTTTTGCTGGCAGAATGCTGCAGGAGGCCATTGTGACTAAAAACGGGGCCTGGGAGGGGCTCCGCACAGCCTCCCCCCAAGCTCTAGTTTTGCTGGCAGAGGCACCATGGGCCTGTACTTTGCTGTTTCCAGGGCGGCCCTGTGGGCCAGATCTAAGGAACCCACAGTCAGATCCGGCCAGTGGGCCTTGAGTTTGACACCCCAATTATGAATTACATGCCATCATGTCATTGTCAACTCTTAACGACATATAGATTTTCTTCATGATGATTTGTTCCTATCTTGATCCTGCATCCATCCCATCAGAATCCATCTACTTTGCTGTGGATCCTCCTTTTTTCTTCCACCTTTCCTAGGATTAGAATTTTCTCCAGAGATCTGGGTCTATACCCAAAGTAGGATAATTTGAATCTGGCCATTTGTTCCTCAAGTAAAAACTCCTCTTTGATTTATTTGATGATCCATCCACGTATTTTTTTTTTTTTTGACTCTTCACAGTATTTTCTGGAGTCTGTCTCAGGGAATATCATGATTTGCACAGTTCTGACTTTTGTAGGTCTATACACTTCATGCCGCTTAAAATAAGAACAGCATGTTAGAATTCCTCCAGCTTTGTGTCCAATAGATCAGTAAATTAGGAAGAAATATGGATGGATTCACACATACGCTTCTTTATCACTTGATGGTTGAACATTTGATGGGACCTTGGATGGATGAATGAATTAAAGCCCCAAGAAACACAGGCACAATGCCATCCCCCTGGATGCATTTATACATTCATCTGTGAACAATGAAGCTGTGCACACTATGATTCAGAATCAGGGGAAAAGATGTTTTGGAACATGCAAGGAAGTGCTTGTAGAATCTGTCTGGAACTTCTTAAGGCAGCTGTGCTTATTCCCAACTTGTGAGGCACCAGCTATATTATCCTGGGGAAAGATATTGATCAAATAGCTCACACTCCTCGGAACTAAACTGACCTTCCCTAGAAAATCTTGTCATTCAAATAGGGACAAGAAAAAATAACAGATTTGATTCTTTCTTTTCATTGCTGGTACAGGCTGAATACTTCGGCAGCCCTGCAAAAACAGACGTTCCCCTTTTCCCCTCTTCTCCTTCTCTGCCTGCAACTATAAGGATGGACAAGTTTCACCCAACTCTTGTCCGCAGAGATGCCAACTTCAGTTAACCCTTTGCATGATTTCTATAAGTTAAAAGCAAAAGTGGCAAGAAATTACCGTTTCCCAGGTGTTTTTGCAAAGGCTGTTTGACTGGGATTTGTGACTGTTTAACAAGATATTGGCAGTCTGGGTTACTGATAGAGTCACAGTATTGGCAATGATTCCAAAAATTTTATCTGCCAGGGTGACCACAGGATGCAGTCTCCTGCCCCCCAAAAATAAAAATTGATTGATTGATTGATTGATTGATTGATTCATTCATTCATTCATTTTTTTTATAGCCACGTAACTCAACCAAGTGACTCTGGGCAGCTTACAATTCTAAAATTATAAAACAATTTTAAAAAAATTAAACAATAAAAACACACACAAAATAAATAAATACAAACAGCAGCCATGATGATTAATCCATTAGCAACGGCACTTAGATTTATATACTCCTTCACTGTGCTCTCTAAGTGGTTTACAGAGTCAACTTATCACCCCCAACAATCTGGGTTCTCGTTTTACCGACCTTGGAAGGATGGAAGGCTGAGTGAACCTGGAGTCTGGTGAAATAATAATAAAGTCAAGTAATAAAGTCAACTAATACATTCTGAGCCCCAGGTACATAGCTAAGTTTTTAAAGTTTTGTGAAAAGCCAACAAGGTGGGGGCCATTTTAATCTCTGGAGGAAGAATATTCATAAGGCAGGGGCTACAGCAGAGAAACTCCATCTTGTAGTTCCTGCCAGTCGACAGATGGTGGTACAGCACATAAAAAATAATTTCAGTTGTGGCATCATGGCCACCATCTTGACTTTTTGGACCACACTCTGTGAACAGTTTTGTTTAAGGATTCTTTGTTTGGCTGACATCTCAAATAGCTCCATGGTTGATTTTTCCCCTTGTGCATGCTGTTGGTGCATTCCCTAACTGCCAAATCCCCATTGCATCTCTGGTTGTGACCTCTTTAAACCATGATAATTGTTAATTGTCCCTGTTCTATTGTTCCGTTTAAAGTGGGCGGGGGAAAACATTTTGTGTCAATTAGAATATTTAAACATTACATGCTTTTTGAATCTCAAATGCCCAGCATCTCCCTGCTGAGATAGAATGAGTGCTGACAGTTAGCACGTGTAAGTCTGGGAGAGGGCCCAGTATAATTAGCCCTCTATCACTGACACAAGAATGCTGTCTGTATCTGCATGCCAACACTTTGTGCCCAGCTCCTCCTGGGATCTGCCACAAATTATAACATATTGCAGGAGAGAATATCAGCCAGCTGAAATAGCTTATCCACATATGCAGGAAAAGTAACAAGGATTTAGCTTGGGCTAGAATAGGTGTCAGCAACCTGCGGCTCCAGAGCAACATGCGGCTCCTTGAGCCCTTAGCTGTGGCTCCCTGTTGGGTGATTCCATCACTGGCAGGCCCCACCCCTCATCCTCCCCTCCCAGTCACTTCTCACCTGGCCTAAAAAGGTAAGGGTGACGGCGGGGGATGGAGAAGCGGCCAGGGCAGAGACAGAGAGATACAGAGAGGAGGGCAATATATATATACAGAGATACAGAGAGAGAGGAGGAGAGGGAGGGAGAGAGAGAGAGAGAGAGATGTCAAAAGGGTTATGTGGTTCCCAGTGTTTTTTAACAACC
Organism: Pituophis catenifer annectens; assembly: GCF_029215685.1. Classification (NCBI taxonomy): domain Eukaryota; kingdom Metazoa; phylum Chordata; class Lepidosauria; order Squamata; family Colubridae; genus Pituophis; species Pituophis catenifer. The sequence continues at coordinate 198,488,769 of NW_027256883.1, read as the reverse complement.
GTGGGTTGCCCCCGGTTTGCACTGGTTCTATAGAACTGGTAGTAAAACCGGTGGGAGGCCCTGCCCACCGACCCCACTGTCACCAAAACGCTTCTGCGCATGTGCAGAAGAGCACGCAGCCCTGCTGTGAACTGGTAGTAAAGGTAAGTAGAACCCACCCCTGATTCCCACCCCACTCTGGGGCCAAACAGAGGTGGTATTTGCCGGTTCTCCAAACTACTCAAAATTTCCGCTACCGGTTCTCCAGAACCTGTCAGAAGCTGCTGGATTTCACCCCTGAATGGAAGGATTTATATTCCTTGCAGACAGCTGGTAATTTGCATCCTTTTAGAAGGTTGTTGAAACACTTGGAGGTTTAACTGTGTCCTCAGGGTCACCTGAGTAATGCTCCTGGTTCTTGTAGTCTACATTTTTTTTTCCTCTGGAAATCTTACTCCCACACCATTCAAAGGTGTTCATCACAAATTGTATGGCTAAAAGTCTGTAGAGATTCTTTGTTATCCAGGTCATGGTTGTCCCAAAGGTGCTTTTTCAGGAGGCAACTGGACCTTCTTGTTTTTTCTTTTGAAGATGTTTTGCTTCTTCTCCAAGAAGCTTCTTCAGCTCTGACAGGATAGCTTCTTGGAGGAGAAGTGAAACATCTTCAAAAGAAAAAAACAAGAAAGTCCAGTTGCCTCCTTTGGGACAACCATGATGTGGATGACTGAAAATCTTTACAGACCATTAGGTATAATCTATTGTCATTCTGGTGTGATGACTTTGACTTGCCCATTAAATGCAGTATGAATGTAGGCCTTTGCATGGATACAGATGTGAGTAGCTAAATAATCGAGAAGGAAGCATTGGACATATCCATCATTGGCATGAAGAAACTCTCCAGTTCTTGTATCAGGTAGTTAAAATATTCCCAGAGAGGTGCTGTTAAAGAGTTAGTACCAACCTGAAAGAACTATATATATATATATTTTTAGCATGCTAACTTTCTGTGTTTCCATGACACTGTAAGAGTATCAAACATCACTATGCATGACACTGTAAGAGTATCAAACATCACTATGCAATTTTCTTTTGGTCAACTATATATCAACTGCCAAGTTAATTTAACCTTAACCTATCTGTACATCCCAGATTGGAGAATGAAAATCAATATTGCAAGAAGAAGCCACTGCTTTTCAGTCAATAGATTCTTACCTAAGTAGCATTTCTTGATGTTGAAGATCTAACTGGGTCAATATTAGCACAATTTTCTTATGAACGGAAGTATGTTTTGGTTTGTTTGTTTGTTTGTTTGTTTGTTTTTTTGCTGAAATATACATAGCAAATGTCTAGCAGGTCTTATATTCCTCTCTAACAAGTTGCATAAGCTGCTTTATAAGAGGATGAACATTATATAAATTTCTCTTCTACCATCCATCCTCTTTCTGCATCTTTTCATTGGTTCAGAATCTTCACATTATTCTGAGCAAAGTCCTTGTCCTTACACAAAAGCTTTTTAAGCCCCCTGTTTAAAAGGACACAAATATTCTGTACAGACACATAGTAGAGATTTAAACTCAAGGCTGAATCTCATCACTTGAAGCCTCTTTTCTTCCCATTTAGCAAGGTGTCTATTTTCTTCAACTATTGCTGCTAGAAAATTTAATGGCATTGGAGCATTATTGAGATCTTTACAGTGGTTTAGGTGCTAGGGGAAAAAAAATTGATCTGTGTCTGAGAGAAGAAATGGGATAGAGGTATTTTCCTCCTAGTGGAGGGTCTTTCCCACATTCTAGGGATGAAGAAAAAAGTTGGAAAGTATTCTCCCAAGAGCCTTTGGCCAGCTGTCAAAATTTGTTGCCTTCACTCAAGGCTACTTCTCTGGTGAAGAAGAAACATGGAGATGTGTTCTTTCCCTTTTCTACACATTGCCCATCTCCTCCACCCATGGGTGGGCTGCTGGGGATCCGCAGGGGTTCGGGAGAACCTCTAGCTAAGATTCTGTGCAGTTCGGAGAGCCCCCAAATCCCACGCTTGGCTGGCCCCACCCCGCCCACCCCACCCCTCCCAGGAATCCCCACGTGGTTTGTTTTGGATGCAGGTACGTGCAAGGCATGGGGAGGCTCAGGGACGGTGAAAAACAGGCCTACCGGAAGAAGCAGGCCTGTTTCTGGCCTCCAGAGGGCCTTCAGGGCCTGAGGAGGCCATTTTTGCCCTCCCGGAGGCTCAATGAAAGCCTCTGGAGCCCGGGGAGGGCAAAAATACCCGCCCACTGTGGTGCAGGAGGCCGACTAGCCCACACCCACCATGGATATGCCCACCCAGCAACCGGGCAGAGAACCCCTTGCTAAAATTTTTGAAGCCCACCCCTGCCTCCACCTCCCTAAATGTGGATCCTACCTTAGGGCAGAAATGGATAGGTAATTAAGAAGAGAAAAAGTCCCATCCCTGCACCTTGCTTCTCCAAAAACAGATATGGAGAAGCAGGGAGGGAGCTTCTTCCCCTTCTGTCCTCCACCCTGTTTTCCCACCACAAGGATGGCTCTCTGACTATATGGTTATCCCCTCCTACCTCTATGTTTACTGGAGAATAGAGCTGCCATCTTCCATGAGAACAAAAGAGAAGTAAATGCAGGAGTCAACTTGGTGGGAGGGTGTAGAGGTTACCAATAAAAATATGAATCTCATGGAACATTTTCTGTGAACTTGGTGTTCCTATTGCAGTCCAAAAGATAACTATGAGTGAGGTTCTGTCTGATGTCAGACCCCAATAGCCAAGAAAGACATGTCCCATGTTCCCTGAGAACAGCCTGCTCTCTGTCTCCCACCATATCCCTCCATGCCCATCACCACCTTAATACTTTGGCCTGTCTTCCTGCCACCAAAGGCAGCATCCTTCAATTCCCAAAGCCAGGGGAATAATTCTCAATTTCAACCATTCCCAGAGATGGGAAGCTAGGAAGTCCCAAATTATCTGGGACTATTTCAGTTGTTATTCTGAAATTCTAGTTGTTATTCTGAAATTATTCTGGAAGCTGTTTCTGCTGTGGTTCGTGCACTCTGGCATATTCTCCCACCACAGGTGACTTCCACCTTAGACTCCTGGTCTTCTGGAAGAACCTAAAAACTTGGCTTGGCAGCTTGGCCTGGAATCCCGATAGCGGCCTGCTACTTTGGATTGTGGGGTAGAGAAGATTCTCACCCCATAATGAGGCCACTCATTATCTTGGTTTTTAGCTTTTCTGTTCGTTTTTTTTTTCTAATTTGAATTGATCCCCCCCCCACTTTTTAACTTTTTATTGTATTGTAAGCCACCCAGAGTTGCTATGTCAGTAAAATGGGTGGCATAGAAATTTAATGAATAAAATAAATAAATATTGATTTGTTTGGCAAGTATCATTGTTCAGTTGCTATAGAACCATTGTACAAACAAAAGGCAATCCTGAATTTCAGATTAACATTTACTCCAGTAAGGTCTCACAGAGGAAACTCCTATAATCTCTTTATTAGCATTTCAGAAATCCTGACTTAAAGTTAAAGGGAGTGAAGGTGAAGGAACAGCTAGTTTTCCTTTCAAATAAATATTAGGCCCACGAGTAGCAGTTTGATGTGCTTTGACAATAGATTTCATACCATGCAGGCAACCGTGCTCTTTACTAGGGCTATGAATTGAGACAATTTATTTCAACATCGATTCACATCCTCACCAGTATCTTCAATAAGCGGGTCACTTAACTTTGCTCTTCGAAGTAAAAGAGCTGCACTGTTTGGTGAGACAGTGGAAGGAAAGGCTTTGTTCAAGACTGCCAGAGAATGAATGCATTTGAAGATCTGTACAGCCCTAGTAAATGCAGCATTTGCTTCTACAGCTTCAATTCTCAAAAGCACTGGCCACTGAGGAAGAAAAAAAATGGTTCCCAGCCAGCTTTTGTTACATTGCAAATAGAAGGTTACCTTTGAGCTCAGCTTCGCTTCTAGTGAACACATCCATGCAGGTGCCTTGACAACATAAGAGAAGGGTCTGCAATTGCCTACTTCTAGGATATGTTTTCAATTATCCTGTTTTGTCAACAGCCCCAGGATTTCCAGGTCATTCGCCCATCTAAATCTTGATCAGGTTTGGCTGTAGTTTGTGTTTGAGATCAGCCAAGTTCATTCAGCTAGATCAGGGGTCTGCAACCTTAAACACCCAAAGAGCCATTTTGACCCATTTCCCACAGAAAAGAAAACACTGGGAGCCACAAAACCCTTCCTGTGCCTGACTATTTCTTGAGCGGCCACAAAACTAGCATATGTTGTTGAATTAAACTACATTTCGGTTTTCTTCTGAAACTTTTCTTTTCTTGGATTTATCCATGGTTGGCCTACCGGGGGTTGAAAAGCTCAATAAATCGCAGGCTGGCGGGTGTCACACATTGGTGGTTGTGATGCATATTTTGAGTGACAGGGAGCCACAGCAGAGGGGTGAAAGAGCCACATGCGGCTCCAGAGCCGCAGGTTGCTGATCCCTGAGCTAGATGCATCCAGCTTGATGCTGCTGCAGATCTTGCGGCTTTGCTTCAAACAGAACTATTGAAATAAAAACATAGGATAGTTTATTAATGGATTGGTTTTATAATCATATCAAAGAAAATAATACACAGGATCCGTTCAATATGATGGGTTCTTTCTTGGTTGAACTGCCCTGCTATGAAATTAGCAGCTCGCCATGTGCACATTAAAGCCCAGGAGGAAATAGGACCATCTGTGCTTCAGATCTCAGTGGGCTGCTCTTTTAAGTAGGAATGCTAAATATCCAAACTTAAAAAGAACCTACAGTTGACAGTCGAACAAAAGATGAGCTATATGTTTGATAGCTGGGATATGACATATACACGTTCTCTCATCATATGACAGGTGATGGAAGTGCTCATATTTGGCCATGAAATCCAACTACTCAAATCTTGCTCTAGAATAGGCCCTTTTTAAGAATTGCATTAAATCATATACCAAGCTATCATATCAAATCATATACCATCTTGCAGTGGTGGGTTACTCCCAGTTTGGTCTGGTTCTATAGAACCGGTAATAAAAGTGGCGGGAGGCTCCACCCACCCACCATGATGTCATCATGGGTGTTCTGCGCATGTACAGAAGCTTCTGTGCATGCACAGAAGCACGAACCGCTGCGAACCAGTAGTAAAGGTAAGTGGAACCCACCCCTGCCATCATGGATCTGTTGCAGCAAAATATTCAAATTCATTCCCGTGAGGATCCATAGTGGAATTCCTTTTAATTCCTATTAATAGCTGTCACTGGTAACTCAATGGTTCCACTACTGGGAAAAGAATGGACTCAGGGAGGGAAAAATAAGAGGGAAAATATAAATACTGAAAGCCTCCATCTTTTCTCTTTTAAAGTTTTCCCATCTTCCAAACACAACATTTCAATGTTTGAAAATTAGCTTTTTCCAATTTGATTCAGATCATTCAGATCACCTGTTTGTCAGTGGATCAATAATCTAAAACATATAACATCCTAGTTAATCTTGAAAGGAAAAAAAAATCAATATTTATTTTTTGTACCTCTCAGTATATTATTTAGTGGAGGGGATATTTTCGCTGCTTTGGACCAATACAATAGAGCATCTCCCACACTCTAGTTCCACAGTTTAATCCCTAGATCACATTGTATCTCCACTCGTAATCATATTAAGCTTTAAATTAAATGTTATTGACTTTGTTGAGATTTACTTCCAAATAAATGTGCTTAGGATCAGAGAGCTCAGATGGATGACAGACATAAACTAAAAATAATATATTTTTTCCAGAGGTGGATTTATTTATTTTTGCTTCCTGCATTGTTCTCATATTCTCTCAGTTATCTTGACCTGGAGACTGAATTCTTCAGTTCAATTCAGTTTTTAATGGACATTTTTATCCACCTTTAAGCCAGAGATGATGTAATTACAGAGGGCATAAGATCTCAGAAAATTATAGTTCAATCATGGATATTGCAAAGTTGATATAAACTGTCAACCAAATAACCAGTTACAGAGTGAAAGCTATTTTGGAGAGCATTCAGACCAGAAATGGAATGTTGGAAATGGAATGGAAAGCTAAAATAAAAATGTAATAAGCCAGCCAGAAAGCATTATACGTGTGCAGAATATATTTGCATATTATGGCAGAGTTACATCAACTAATAAGAAAAAAAAAAAAACCCAAACACTAACAGTGAGCAACAAAACCCTCTCCATATGATTGAATCCAAAATATAATTGGCCTTGTTAGATTTTTTTTAAAATTAAACAATAATTTGCAAATTGCTTATCCTTACTTGAACATATGTGGACATTTAATTTCATCCAATTTACTCAGCAGGATTGAAAATACATTTTGGTTGAAAATCTACTCAAATAGTAGACTTTTAAAATAAAGTAGTAAAACAATTAAAACATTCCTGTTGTGTCATATGACAAAATATTTGTTCTAAAGTATGTAAATATTGGAATGGTTGGTCAGAGGCTGATATGAAGGGGAGAATTAAAATAGTAATTTTTTTGACTACACATGACCAGTTTGTCACAGTCAGGGGTGATCTGTTGGGGGTTCGCAGGGGTTTGGAAGAACCTCTAGCTAAGATTCTGTGCAATTCGGAGAACCCCCAAATCCCACTCCTGGCTGGCCCCTCTCCCTCCACTCTGCCCCTCCCAGGAGTCCCCATGCAGCCTGTTTTGGATGCAGGTAAGTGCAGGGTGCATGTGGAGGCTCAGGGAGGGTGAAAAACGGGCCTACCAGAAGTTTGGGAAGGCCAGAAATGGGCCTCTGGAGCCTGGGGAGGCTGTTTTTGCCTTCCCAGAGGCTCAAGGAAAGCCTCCAGAGCCCGGGGAGGACAAAAACATCTTCCCCATGGTGCAGGAGGCTGACTAGGCCACACCCACCCTGGCTACACCCACCCAGCAACCATGCAGAGAATCCCTTGCTAAAATTTTTGAAGCTCGCCCCTGGTCATAGTGCAATGCAAGCTATTGTCCATTTCTCAAAGTCAGGAACTCATAATGTCCTCTACCTGTTTCCAGCCAACCAGACCTGCATCTTTTGTCTGTTGTTTCCTGCTTGCAAAATTCATCATTGGCTTGTATCTCTGGGAATTCTCTTCTCAAGGAAAACAATAGAAGTAATATTTTGCTCTTCCTTTAGAAAGCAGGGAGAGTTAAAGATAATTAATTTTGGCATGGGAAAGATCATGAATAAACACAACCAAAGCTGTCTTGGGATTACATCCGAGCAGTGGTGGTGCAGTGGTTAGAATGCAGTATTGCAGGCTACTTCTGCTGGCTGGCTGCAGTTCAACAGTTTGATTCTCACCAACTCAAGGTTGACTCAGCCTTTCATCCTTCCGAGGTGGGTAAAATGCGGACCCGGATTGTTGGGGGCAATATGCTGAGTTTGTAAACTGCTTAGAGAGGGCTATAACACACTGTGAAGAGGTATATACAGTAGTGGCCAAAATTATGGGAACCTTTTGGGAAAAGTGTATTTTTTTTAATTTATTTTTTTAAATTTGATTTATATGCCACCTTTCTCCGGAGACTCAGGGCGGCTTACAATGCGTTAAGCAATAGCCTTCATAATTTTGTATATTTATACAAAGTCAGCTTATTGTCCCCACAAACTGGGTCCTCATTTAACCTACCTTAGAAAGGATGGAAGGCTGAGTCAACCTTGAGCCTGGTGAGATTCGAACTTACAGTAATTGCAGACATCTGGTGTTAATCACAATGCTTTTAGTCTGCTGAGCTACCAGGCCCGTTTTTGAGGTTTGATGGCTAATAACACTACTTTTTTTTGGAGTTTCAAGGTAATAATATTCCACTGCTGGAATGACCTAGGAATAGTTCAGATCTTAACCCAACTGAAAATCTAACTAAACCCAACTAAAGAAATTTGTTAGTCAGAAGTGACCCAGCAATAAAACCCAGTTAATAGAAACAATCATTCAATCTTAGTTTCACATTATAACAGCTGCAGAACTAAAAGACTTGGTTCACTCCATGAGAAGACGTTGTAAGGCCATAATTCATGCTAAAGGTTACCCAACTAAGTATTAACTGATGTGATAATTTTTGTATATCTCATTTTTTTCTATGGTGATAATTTTTGTATATCTCATTTTTTCTATGTGTTTCACTTTTCTTCTTTATACTGTAACTGTTATTCTAACAGCAAATACTTCATAAAAGTTATTGCATTGCATTCTTGATTAAATTATCTTTCCATTGTATATAATTTTATGGTACTAGTCCAAAAAAGAGAGGTGTTATTAGCTAGGTTTAGAAAATACACTTTTCCCAAAAGGTTTCCACAATTTTGGCCACTACTGTAAGTCTAAGTGCTATTGCTATTGCTATTGCTATCCCAATTTGAGACCAAACTAAAAGAGAATCAGATAATGTGTTTCTTCTAAGATCCTTTGAAGCTGCAAGATGAATACTTTCTCAACAGCTTTCCCTAAAAAGGAAAGATTGGACATAGGTTGAAAGTTGTCCAATTCCATTGGAATCTTTGATGGCTTCCAGCGGAGGGGATGAGCCACCTTTCCTTTGGTGTTGGCAGGATCACTTACTCTCTCAAGGAAATATTTACCCTCTCACTTACCCATATGTCTTTTTCTGGAGGCTATGGCCAACCAGCATTTATACTGATGTGATTTGGGAATTCTGGAAAATTGCAAGAGATAAAAGTTAAAAAAACCCCAGAATGCAGTACAGTATTTTTTATTTTTATTTTTTTTGTAATTTGGGTCTTTGACCAATGTAAAAGGAATGTTCCATTTTCATGTAATATCACAACTTTGTGGACTATTGTCATGCCAAGATGCCCCTGCCTGAAAACACTACCATGAAAATGATTCCTGTGGGAGAAGCCAACAGCGATTGACCTTTCAACTTCTTAAAGTTTATGATTTGTAAATGTCAACTATATGAAATATTCTATCTATAATATGTAGAGCATCAGAAAACTGTCTGAATGGATAGTGTTACAATTATGAATATATTCTACTTTAATATAGAAAATATTTTAAGGATGTCAGTGGGTCAAATTTTATATATCACCCATATTAAGGTATCAGTATCCCTGGTCCTTGGATATGTCTAGTTTAATGAAAAGAAAGACTAGGGGTGACATGATAGCACTGTTTCAATATCTAAGGGGCTACCACAAAGAAGAGAGGGGTCAATCCAGGGGTGAAATGCTCCCGGTTTGGACCGGATTGCCTGATCCGGTAGCGATGGCAGCAGGTAATTCAGAGAACTGGTAGCAAAAATCCCTGCACACACACACACACACACACACACACACATTTTAAATGCTTTTAAAAGTAAAAAAAAAAGCCTCTGATGATCGTGTGGCTCAGCTGGGATCATCAAAGGCTTTTAAAAGCATTTTTTCTACAACCTCTTTAGCCGAAGAGGTTGTAGAAAAAATGCTTTTAAAAGCCTCTGACAATCCCAGCTGAATTGCCTGATCGTCAGAGACTTTTAAAAGCATTTTTTTTTACAATCTCTTCGGCTGAAGAGGTTGTACAAAAAATGTTTTTAAAAGTAAAAAAATAAATAAATAGTTGGCCACGCCCATTCAGTCACATTACCACCACCAAGCCATGCCCACAGAATCGGTAGTAACACATTTTACATTTCACCACTGGGTCAATCTATTCTCCAAAGCACCTGAAGGCAGAACAAGAAGCAATGGATGGAAACAAACCAAGGAGTGGCCCAAACTAAAATTACAGATAAATTTCCTGACACTTAGAATAATTAATCAGTGGAATGACTTGCCTCCAGAAGTTGTGGGTGCTCCAACACTGGATATTTTTAAGAAGAGATTACGCATCCATCTGTCTGAAATGATATAGGGTTTCCTGCTTGAGCAGGGGGTTGGACTAGAAGACCTCCAGGGTGCCTTCCAACTCTTTATTCTGTTGTGTGACTAGCAACATTTTGAAGAGATTACTCATAGGTTAAAATACAGATATACAAAGTTTTATCTATCAGGATTCATCAACTTGAAAAGAAAACCAAATAACTGCCCACATATGGAAGAACTAATGCACAGATAAGTACATTGAGCTACAATAATAAGACACAAACAGATATAACAGATGCACACATATTCACTGAAGTCACAATTATAACTCATAAAAAAATTATTAAGTGGGTGGGTAAGAAATCTTCCTGATTTTTTTCAAATGCTCACGTAAATGCTAAGCTTACTGCAAATTTATTTGACAAGAGTCCATCTATCATGAAATACAATCCATGTTTCTATCCAGAGCTAAAATTTGTGATGCTGACAAAGATTAAAAAAAAAAGAATCCCAGCAACAGAAGAAAAACATGAACAGTTTTAAACAATTTAATCCATTACATGAAATAGTTTTAAGCATCCACTCTCACAAATAATTCCACTTTTAGATATTTCATAGTTGTCCTAGCACATTTTCAAGATAATAAACATGTTTCACCTTTATTGTTGCTCATTATACTAAGTGTTAGGGAGAAATATCATAATACAATATATAGTTTGAAACCTGCGCATCTAAAGAACTGACTGTTCTCAAATGAAACTGTCCACATATTAAGATTAACTTTCTTATATGCTCTGAAGATTAGAAAGGAGACCATGATTTCTTTCTGCTGGCACCTCCTGACTGTATCTCTCATTTTCTCTAGGGATGTTTGTCTACTTGTTCTTATGCTAACATCATATCATCATATCATGAAGATTGTGAACTGCATTTCTGTTAGAGTTTGCAGCAATCCAACCAGCACACAAGTAAATAATTCAGCAGGATTCATGTATAAAAGAAACTTCTTTATATACAGTAATATAAAACATGATGCATGTATACAATACCCATGCAACAGAAGCCAGAACCAGAACTCAGAATCCAGAAGTACAGAATCAATATAATCACAGAAGCAATAATGCAAGGACAAGCCAACTCTTTTATACATAACAGTCAAGCTAAGCCATGCCCAGGCTCCAAATTGCCTGAATCACCAAAGAGTCCCCATTGGCTGACCCGTTGCCATGTCTATTCCAATTGAACTCTTATACACTGTCAATTTCTTTCTGGAATAAATTTTTTATATGCTATGAAGTCAGTGTTGGCTCTTAGTGACCACGTAGGTAGATTTTTTTCCATTATGATCTGTGCCTAATCTTGATGCTTCAAGTCTTCCAATGCTACTGTAATTGAGTAGATCCACCTCGCTGCTCATCCTCTTCTCCTCCCTTCCATCTTTACCCGCATGAGAGGTTTTTCCAGAGAGATATGTCTTTGTACTTTGTCCAAAGTACAACACACAATTGATTGTTTTTTTTGTCACACTTTGACAGTTTTATGATACTGTTAATGCTGTTCTATGTTTCTTTATGTCACATTCTCTATCTTGATTAGATAGAACTTTACCTTTTTTTAACATTAAAATGTAATGGTAGAACACCTATTTTTAAAATAAAATTAAATCACACGTAAATCAAAACTTCAACTCTGTAGTCTCTAGGAGGACATTTCAGGGAATTTAGGTTTAATTAAGTCTTCTTCTCCAAGAAGAGAGAGGGGACTTCAAGTGGAAAATCTGATACCACTGATCATAATTTCATTTGTCTGCTGGGCAGACAAAGTTGGTCTCTTTTATCTATCAGATAAATCTAATTTCCCAAAAAAGATAGACTCTTACTGGTTAGAGTAAGTTGAGAGTGGCTGTAGGACTGAAGAATCATCAGATTTCTTGGTTCATCTCTCTACCTCTAAAATCTTAGCCGTGAACAGCCATGGGACAGACATCAACAGGAAGAGGAATTGAAGATATGGGCAGAGGTGGTATTCAACCAGTTTGGACCGGTTCACCCGAACCGGTAGCGGAAATTGCAGGTGGGCCATTCCTCCTCCCCCTCCCCCCTCTCCCTTCACCCCTGGCTCTATGCCATCCTATTTAGGCATGTTTTTAGGCCGGGCACATGTGTGGAAGGTGTGTGCACGAGCAAAGTGCATGCGCGGAAGGCCAGGCGTATATGCAGAAGGCAGGCACACATGAACAGAGCGTGTGCGTGCATGAAGCAAGCGTGTGTGCACAGGGTGAACCGATAGTAATATGAAATCCACTGCTGGATAGGGGTAACTCTTTGTCCTTATACCTAGCATAGCAGTCTACTTTCTTCAGGGCACAGAGAATTTCAGAGATATTGGCAGTGGAGGCCTCTGGAATCAATATTTGGATTGCCCTGTAAACATCCAAGGAAGCAAATGCATTACATAATGGAAATAGCATCAAACTTCCTTTAAGCATTCTCTTTCTTATAAAATCGTCTTTCAAAATTGGACCTGGCAGATGAATAAAAAGAGGTAGTTTGTTTTGTCTTGCTATTCACTGGTGCTAGCTGATACGATTGCTCTTCGTTCTTTGAGAAAATAAAACAATTCATTGCAGGTTTCTTTAAATGGCTATTAATGGTCTTGCCCCAAATGGCTGAGGCCAGGGCAAATGAGAAATCTTGGAGGACTATTAAGTCTAAAGAGAAAAGGTCTAAAAATATCACAGCTTGACAGAGACATTTTTATAGCTAAAAAGTGCCCTTAAGATTTGAACATAAACTCAGCATGCAGTAAAGCAGAGTGTGCATTCCTGAATAGGCTGGCCTATACATTGACAGGGGGAAAAAAAGGGGGGGGGGACTGTGGAACTATATTACATGGCCTAATGCTGAGAGCTGCACTTTCTGATTAAGGAAACTAAATGACAAACGTCTGCAAGATCACTAAGAAAGCTAAGAAACTGTGGGAAGTTTCATTAAAAATGTCACAAAACATTACATTGAGAAACAATCAGACGTTATGATTCGACGTCTCAAAACATAAAATGACAGAGATTTTGGTCATAAAGAGAGCCAGGTTTTAAAATGTACATGTCTTTCTTTTTTCCCCCCTACACATATCACTAGGATTTATAATATAGAAAAGTATAATCACTCTCACACAAGGCAACTGCAACTCTTTTCTCCTAAAACCCTCTAATATGGGGAGGGACAGGGATGGGGAGAAACAGACTCTGACTCAACCCCTCCAAGACTGAGTGGCTGTGTCTCCGGAGTCCTGATATAGCCAGTTGGCACCATCGCTGGCTATTGGGGGCAAGTCATTGGCCCCCAGGGAAAGGGTTTGCAACTTGGGTATCTCCTGGATGTGCAGCTGTCTTTAGAAGAGCATATGACAGCCATGGCCAGGGGGGCTTTTTATCAGGTTCGCCTGATCCTCCAGTTGCGTCCCTTTCTGGATTGGGACTCCCTGCGCATGGTCACTCATGCCCTCATCACTTCCTGACTGGACAACTGCAATGCTCTCTACATGGGGATCCCCTTGAAGAACATCCGGAGGCTCCAGCTGGTCCAAAATGCAGCCGCACGGGTGATTATGGGAGCGGTGGGATGCTTCCATGTAACACCTTTCCTGCGCGAGCTGCATTGGCTCCCAGTGGTCTTCCGGGTGCGATTCAAGGTGTTGATTAACATCTTTAAAGTGCTCCATGGCTAAGGACCTGGGTACCTATGGGACCGCCTTCTGCTACTGACAGCCTCCCTCTGGCCAGTATGCTCCCACAGGGCTGCTCGGGGTGCCATCGGTTAGACAATGTCGACTGGCGAGCCCCCGGGGGAGAGCCTTCTCAGTGGGGGCTCCTGCCCTCTGGAACGAGCTGCCCCTGGAGGTATGGAGGACCCTGGACTTGCGCACCTTCCACCATGCCCTGAAGACTTTGTTATTCCAGCAAGCCGGGCTAGCCTAATTTTAACGGTTTTAAATTTTAAATTGGATTTTAATGGGATGTTTTTAATTGTCGGCCAAAGTATTTAATCTGGTTTTAAATTGTTTTTAACTTTTATATTTATGTATTTGATCTTGGCTGTTCACCGCCCTGAGTCCTTCAGGAGAAGGGCGGTATATAAATATAATAAATAAATAAATAAATAAATAAATAAATAAATAAATAAATAAATAAATAAATAAATAAATAAATAAATAAATAATAGACCTCCCTACTTATCCCTCCCTCCCCTCCCCTCCCTCCTTCCCTTCCTTCCTAGAGACCAGTCTAATCTGAAGTTAGCACTAAGAAGATATAGGCAGCAACTGCTAAAATACACAAAAGCGAAAATGTAGAAACCTACTCAGGTACTGGCAGTAAAAATGGAATATATGATTAGTGACACTCTAAAATCTCTTTCCGATTTCACAAAATATAGGCCAGATAAAAAGGTGGCAGGGTATACAAACTCTTCAAGATCATTGGCAAGTTTGAAGTTCAACAAGGCCAAAGAGCCTTGGTGGTGCAGCAGACTAAAGTGCTGTTAAGTAGCACCAGCTGCCTGCAATTATTGCAAGTTCAAATCTCACCAGACTCAAGGTTGACTCAGCCTTCCATCCTTTCGAGGTAGGTAAAATGAGGAGCCGGATTGTGGGGGCAATAAGCTGACTTTGTATAAAAAAAGAACACCGCTTGGGGGGGCCGAAAGCCCTACTAAGCAGGTATATACAACAGTATGAAGACTATTGCTTAACGCATTGTAAGCCGCCCTGAGTCTCCGGAGAAGGGCGGCATATAAATCGAACCAATAAATAAATAAATAAACAAATAAACATCATTTCTTGGACTGATACCGAGGTATGATTTAAATTATGCAACAACCACATCTCTAGTCCTGCTTCCCCATTCTTTTTTTTTTTTTTTATTCGATTTATATGCCGCCCTTCTCCAGAGACTCAGGGCGGCTTACAATGCGTTAAGCAATAGCCTTCATTCTTTTGTATATTTTATACAAAGTCATCTTATTGCCCCCACAAACTGGGTCCTCATTTCACCTACCTTAGAAAGGATGGAAGGCTGAGTCAACCTTGAGCCTTGGAGAGATTCGAACCAGCAGAAATTGCAGGCAGCTGTGTTAATAACAGGGTGCACTAAACCCCTGTACTATCAAGGCTCTTAAAAACAAAGAAGGAAGAACGACTTTCAGTGGAGGACTGGAAGAACCTTTGCCTATCTCTCAGGTCTTTTGGTGTTGACTCCTATCCTAGACTGTGAAGTGACTGAAATCAGAAAGGAAGTTCTTGTTCCATGGTTGAAGAATTGGACCAAAAATGGATCCTCCATGATCGAATTGCACCTTGATTTTGCAGAAAGCAAGTGGAGTAACCATTGTAAGGAAACTTTCTGGAAAAAACTTTTTGTTCTGGGAGTGCCACATGCTCTCCCCATCTCAATGTTTTGGGGTAAGAGAATAGCAATAGCACTTAGACTTATACAGTATATCACCCCATAGTGCTTTACACCCACTCTCTGGGCAGATTTACAGTGTCAGCATCTTGCCCCCAACAACCTGGACCTTCATTTTACCAACCTCAGGATGGAAAATTAAGTCAACCTTGAGTTCTTCAGGACTGAATTCCAGGTAGTGGGTAGTTTGTCTGGCATCAGCACAATGCACAATCTGTCTTGCATCCCTAAGTTCTTTCCCTGTTGACATCCCAGTCTCCATCATGGGTTCCTGCTTTAACTCCTGATTTGATTCCAAGAAGCATTTCTTGCTCCTCTAGCTTGGCCAGTAAACTGAATTCCAGTTCTAACATTTAAAGAAATCCAATGAAAAGAAATCAGATTTAGCCTTATTTCTGAATCATCGCAGCACAATTTTGACTCTGACTGCAGTGGAGGCAGCCAGCATGAGGACTAAGACTGGCAATTTGGCCTTGCTACTGGAGATCAAGAGCCCTTTGCTCAGCCTATTAGGCCCACTTCTCTTCCTCTGAAGAAGAATTTAATAACCATTTCCCACAAATCATACTGAATTGGCTAGTAATACCCCTGGACTGGAAGCACTTCTCATCTAAGCATTGAGTACATTTGATAGTCCATCCAATATGTATGATGACTGATAAAGCCTCCATAAATTGATTTTCTGGAGCAGCGGGAGATGAGCTTATAAGCACTTGCAAGACCATCAGATATGGTTAGTGGGTTGCCTTCAACTTATTCATGCATCATTGGTTATTCTGCCATCTTTCAATGTGTTCCTCTGTGCTTAGGATGGGCAACTATGAATCACCAGGTGCTGCATTTTCAAAACTTCCTAATTATTTTAGCAATAAAATCCATCATCTCATAGCCTTCCCTTTGGTAATGCCACAGGACAGCCAATGCTGAAAACATCAGAGCCCCTGCATCATTAATTTAATAGGGGGAAAAAGGTTTTCAGCAGAAGGCAAAAGTACTTTGTTGTTGTTGTTGTGTTAGTTGCGAAGTCGTGTCCGACCCATCGCAATCCTATGGACAACGTTCCTCCAGGCCTTCCTGTCGTCTACCATCCTTGGAGTTCATTTAAGCTCATGCTTACTGCTTCAGTGACTCTATCCAGCCACCTCATCTCCTTCTTCTTTTGCCCTCAATCTTTCCCAGCATTAGGCTCTTCTCCAGTGAGCCCTTCCTTCTTATTAGGTAGCCAAAGTATTTGAGTTTCATCTTCAGGATCTGGCCTTCTAAAGAGCAGTCAGGGTTGATCTCCTCTAGGACTGACCAGTTTGATCGCCTTGCAGTCCAAGGGACTCGCAGGAGTCTTTTCCAGCACCATAGTTCAAAGGCCTCAATTCTTTGGTGCTCAGCCTTCCTTATGGTCCAACTTTCACAGCCATACATTGCAACTGGGAAAACCATAGCCTTGACTATACACATTTTTGTTGGCAGGGTGATGTCTCTGTTTTTTAATATGCTGTCTAGATTTGCCATAGTTTTCCTCCCCAGGAGCAAGTGTCTTTTAATTTCTTGACTGTAGTCCTACCCTTGCTGAAATTCCTTCTTCTTCGCAACTAAAACAGACCCAAGATCCCTGTTCTCTTTTGTATCTGCCTATTTCCCCCTTTTTCCCCAGGGAAGCCAAATGCCTAGAGAGCCACATGTCTGTTGGTAGATACAAACATATTTTCCTAAGATACGACACCATATGTTGAAGAATTGCACTCTCTTAAATGGTAGCATTTGAAAAAGTAACAGCTCAGCTCTTACCGTAGCACACTGACATAAGAGTAAATCTCACTGATTTGAACAGAATCAGCTTCTTCTAGGTAAATGCATTTTACTTAGCTGATTAAAATAGGCAGAAAAAGCATTTTTCATTTAGTTATGACATTATTCATGATGTTATTACAACCGGGTAAGGAAATTCTCTTACATTTATTCTACTAATTCTTGTTCAGTAGGATGAAAATAATTTGTTTTACCTTTTTTTAAAAGGAAAAGAATATTTCAGAGAATTTCAATCAGTGGTTAGGTAAAGAGTTCTTGTGAAGTAACTAAGGGGATGTGTGTCTATGTAGATTCTCAGTCATGCAGGTCATGATTGTCACAAATGTGCTTTTTTCAAAAGTCAACTGGACTTCCTTTTTTTGTTTTGTTTTGTTTTGTTTTGTTTTGTTTTGTTTTGTGCTTTTAATTTGGTGACAAGGGGATGTCTGTGACCAACTAGCTGGCATTTTATTGGGCAGTCATCATTCCAATGGCCTGTAATTTCTTGAATTCCTAATTCAAATAGCTTGCTTTTGAGCAGCCAGAATCAAGCCTTCAGTTTCTTTTTTTAAATGTTCCATTTCTAAACCATTTCCAGGTTTCATCTTTATCCACTTTCCCTTCAATCTTTTATAGAAATTGACCATGTAATGCTTTCTTTTTTCAGCATTCTGTTTATGTTGTATTATATTATTTTGATATTCATCTTTTGTTTCTGGTACATTCAGTAACTCCCAATTTTTAACTTGTATCAATGCTTGTCCTTGACTGTTTATTACAGCCAATTTGTTTGACTGAAAGTAAACCTGTGCCTCCATTTCTCCAGGACATGTAATATTGTACTACTAACTAGAGCATACAAAACATTTGCTACACCAATTCTTGAATACAGCTCATCTGTCTGGAACCCGCACTGCATATTGGACATTAATACAATTGAGAGAGTCCAGAGATATTTCACAAGAAGAGTCCTCCACTCCTCTGCTCGCAACAAAATACCTTATGCCACCAGACTTGACATTCTGGGCTTAGAAAACTTAGAACTACACCGCCTTTGGTATGACCTAAGTGTAGCTCATAAAATCATCTGCTACAATGTCCTACCTGTCAGTGACTACTTCAGTTTCAACCACAACAATACACGAGCACACAATGGATACAAACTTAAAGTGAACCGCTCCAAACTCGATTGCAGAAAATAAGACTTCAGCAACAGAATGGTCAATGCCTGGAATACACTACCTGACTCTGTGGATTCTTCCCCAAACCCCCAAAACTTTAACCTTAGACTGTCTACTGTCAACCTCACCCCATTCCTAAGAGGTCTGTAAGGGGCGTGCATAAGTGCACTGTCCCTGTCCTAATATCCCCATTTATTCATATCCATTTCATGTATTAATAACCATGTTCATACCTATATCTATTATCTAATATGTGCTTGACAAAAGAAAGAAAGAAAGAAAGAAAGAAAGAAAGAAAGAGAGAAAGAAAGAAAGAAAGAAAGAAAATGTATAATCTATTAGTATCATTAAGGAGGTGTCGTGAATAGTGAGTAGTTGTTAGTTGTTTCTTCTTCTTCTCCTCCTTTTTCTCCTTCTCCTCCTCTTCCTCTTCTTCTCTAAACTAGTCAACAACTGTGGAATTTTCTTTTTGAAATAACTTTTATAATTAGAAGAAGAAATAGAAATTAAAAAACATTATTAATGTCATGTGTGAAAGACCAGTCCACATATGAAGGTCCGGTTAAACTGATTTATTGCTAAAAATCCTATATAAAAATCCTATTTGGATTTAGTCCATTTGTGGCTACATAGGGATTTTAGGCTGATCCTTGTTTTAACTCCACCTCTAGGTTCTGCCACTCCTTCTACATTGAAAGGGTAAAAGAAAAAGTGAGGAAATAATAAAAAGAAAAAAGAATGATATCTAAAGAAGTGGCTTTTGATCTTCTTTGGAGCAGTCACAAATTGCTATCCCTACCTTTTCCATATTGCACAACTCAGTTCCCTTCTTGCTATAAACAAAACATTTTAATTAATAAATACCACAATCAGCAGTTTATTTGTATTCGTTTTCAGCAAAGATTATAAATATAATAGTACATCCTTCAACAGCTGTGGAATTGTTTGAATGTGTTCCCTCCAGATATTAAGCAAATTTGATCCTGCTTTCGTTTTTCAAATTTATCCAAGATTGCAAGTTGCTGTGATCTGCTGAAGAGTATGCATTTGTCCATTTCAAGAGTTTAGGGACACAGCATTGGGGTTGTAAGTTCCCACCTTGTTTTTCTCCCTTTCTAATCTTTTACTCTTTTTCCAAATTTGTTACCATTACTGGAGTGACGTCTGCATCAGCAAATGTCTCTCCAGTTCCAATTTCTTGGCAAACACTGAAGTTTAGTTAAAATGTTGGCTTGCCAGAGATTCTGCAGTCCAACACAAGCTTTGCTTGTCTTTCTTGGGCAGATGGTTGCAGTAATAAATAAAAACACTTAAAAGAAGGGATTTCAGATTTTTCCATGCCTGATGACTATGAGCTCCTTTCCTCCTCTCATTGCTCTTCCTTTTCCTTTTCTTGGCAAGTCCTAATTTTCTTGTTTAGAAAGAGATCACACCTTTCTTGGCATAGCTAACTCAAGAATTTTTTTTATCAGTCTGTGAAATACTGAACATCATTGCTTGGAATGGAGTTTACTTTGGAAGAAAAGCAGACAGAAATAAGAGACCTCTTCATGCATTATCCTGAATTGTGATACAGTCACATATATATCAGATGGTTGGATGTCTAAATCAAACAAATTGAGAAGAACCCTAAACCTGGGAAGACTTACAGTATATCCTCTCACTAGAGAGTATCCCATTTGAACAAAGAAGGGGCCCCTGAAACATAATCCAATTTTACCCTATTGCTTCCATTATCAAGGAAGCTAATAACTCTCCACCTAGATTTCTAGTTCACCTAGATTCTTCTTATTTAGCCATTACCATCTAATCAATGTGATTTCATTTCTCTGAATGTAGCTACATTTGTTTTACTGCTTGCAAAATGTATCATATTTTGTCCATCCCAGTTTTATAAATATTTGAGTTTTACTGTAGTCTTTAGTTGCTGTCTTACAATATTTTTTGTTTTTATTTTTTGTTTTTATTTTTTGAGCTGGTCAACAATTTATTTATTTATTTATTTATTTATTTATTTATTTATTTATTTATTTATTTTATTTATCAAGAATGTATTAGGTAATATATGTATGTATGTATGTATGTATGTATGTATGTATGTATGTATGTATAAACATGAACTGAATACATAAAATAGATACAAATAGGAAACATTAGGACAGGGACAGTAGGCACGCTCTTATGCATGCCCCTTACAGACCTCTTAGGAATGGGGTGAGGTCAACAATAGACAGTCAGGTTAAATTTTGGGGGGTTTTGGGGTGAAACCACAGAGTCAGGTAGGACATTCCAGGCATTGATCACTCTGTTGCTGAAGTTATATTTTCTGCAATCAAGTTTGGAGCACTTCACTTTAAGTTTGTATCTATTGTATGCTC
This sequence comes from Pituophis catenifer annectens, assembly GCF_029215685.1. Taxonomy (NCBI): domain Eukaryota; kingdom Metazoa; phylum Chordata; class Lepidosauria; order Squamata; family Colubridae; genus Pituophis; species Pituophis catenifer. The sequence goes on along the minus strand of NW_027256883.1, from coordinate 198,468,137 downwards.
GTGTATTGTTGTAGTTGAAGCTGAAGTAGTCACTGACAGGTAGGACATTGTAGCAGATAATTTTATGAGCTATGCTTAGGTCATACCGAAGGCTGCATAGTTCTAAGTTTTCTAAGCCTAGAATTTCAAGTCTGGTAGCATAAGGTATTTTGTTGCGAGCAGAGGGATAGAGGACTCTTCTTGTGAAATATTCAATTGTATTAATGTCCGATATGCAGTGCGGGTTCCAGACAGATGAGCTGTATTCGAGAATTGGTCTAACAAATGTTTTGTATGTTCTAGTTAGTAGTGTGATATTTCCTGAGAAGAAAGTAAAGATCATTTGCTTGCTTCATCAATGGTACCATCATTAAACACTGGACTTTCTTTTTTGTCCATTTATTCCCCCTCCCATCCTTAAAATGCAACTGTTTCATTCTGTGGGTGGAACATGATAGAGAGCAATTTCATGTAATCAAGTTCCATGAAAACTAGAACCTTAATTTCCAAGGTTCCCTGTTGTTCAAGGGTTTCTACTTATGTAAACTTAGCAAATTCATGGAAGACATGGCGATGAACGACTACTGTTTACTACCTCCTGAATCAAGGCTACAATGATTACCAGCTGATAAGAAGCAACAGTAGAAGATGTATTCTGCTTTTCTGTCCATATTGTTGACAGGGGGGCAGCGGTCGACCCCAAGGCGCCTTGTTTGTGGGGTGCCGCAAGGGTCGGTCCTCTCGCCCCTCCTGTTCAACATTTATGTGAAGCCGCTGGGTGAGATCATCCATGGTTTTGGGGTGGAGTTCCATCAGTACGCTGATGATACTCAGCTGTACATCTCCACCCCAGACCATCCCAACGATGCCTTGGAAGTGATGTCCCAGTGCCTGGAGGCCGTGCGGGTCTGGATGGGGAGAAACAGGCTTCGACTCAACCCTTCCAAGACCGAGTGGCTGTGGCTGCCGGCTTCCCGGTATAGCCAGCTGGCACCAGTGCTGGTTATTGGGGACGAATCATTGGCCCCCACGGAAAGGGCCCACAACTTGGGTGTCCTCCTGGATGCATGGCTGTCTTTAGAAGAGCATATGACGGCTGTGGCCAGGGGGGCTTTTTATCAGGTTCGCCTGATACACCAGTTGCGCCCCTTTCTGGATCGGGACTCCCTACGCACGGTCACTCAAGCACTTGTCACTTCTCGTCTGGACTATTGTAACGCTCTCTACATGGGGCTCCCCTTGGGGTGCACCTGGAGGCTCCAACTGGTGCAGAATGCGGCCGCGCGGGGGATTATGGGAGTGACGGGGGCACTCCCATGTGACTCCTCTCCTGCGCGAGCTGTATTGGCTTCCGGTGGACTTCCGGGTGCGCTTCAAGGTGTTGGTGATCACCTTTAAAGCGCTCCATGGCTTAGGGCCGGGGTACTTACGGGACCGCCTTCTGCCACCAATTGCCTCCCACCGGCCAGTTCGCTTCCACAGAGAGGGCCTCCTCAGGGTGCCATCTGCCAGACAATGTCGGCTGGCGACCCCCAGGGGGAAAGCCTTCTCTGTGGTGGCATCTACCCTCTGGAACAATCTACCCCCAGAGATACGAGTGATTCCCAACCTCCGGAGTTTTCGTCGGGCCCTAAAAACCTATTTTTTTTCAGTTAGCCAGGCTGTCCTGATTTTATGGTTGGTTTTAGAATTTGATATGGATTTTAAATTGAAATGTTTTAAATTATGGGCCAAATTTATTTAATTATTTTAAATCTATTTTAACTTTTGTGTATAAATGTTTTATCTTGGCTGTTCACTGCCCTGAGTCCGAAAGGAGAAGGGCGGTATAGAAATCTGAAAAATAAATAAATAAATAAATATTTCTAAGCAAAAATGTCCATACAGTCCCTAGAGATGACATCTATCTATCTATGTCTGTCTGTCTGTCTGTCTGTCTGTCTGTCTGTCTGTCTGTCTGTCTGTCTATCTATCTATCTATCTATCTATCTATCTATCTATCTATCTATCATCTATCTATGGAATGATATATAAGTCTTTTAAGTGCTTTATTGCTATTGCTAACCATCTATTTTTTATCTGTCTGTCTGTCTATCATCTCTCCCCCCCTCTCTATCATCTATCTATCTATCTATCTATCTATCTATCTATCTATCTATCTATCTATCTATCTATCATCTATCTAACTGTAGAGTTTGGAGAAGTAATAAAAAAAATCGATGAAAAATTTAAAAAGTGACTGAATTCCCAGCCATGTATGAGTAATTTTTTTTTAAAAAAAAAAACCACCTTGAAATAATTGGATAACACATAGGTCTTGATGTTATCTTTCTCTTCTAGCTTTGGTTACTGTTCAACAGCCTCCAGTATGCTCTCTGCTGGATCACCCAAAAATCTTTATTGGAGTTGCCAGAATATCAGTTGTTGGCTTGACACCTTCCTTTTTGCAAAGGAGTTTTGGAGATGGGTAGATTTGAAAATAATAATGGCAACAATGACAGTGTAATGATTTTTTGGCTGGCAAACTTACTGCTTTCTCGTGAACTATAATGGCTTTTTCTTCATTTTATTTCTCTCCTGCAACTTTCACAATAATGCAGTTGTAACATTTTTTCCCCTCTTCCTCCAATCCTCTTCTATCCCTCTTCCACTGTTTCAGCTTTTGCTACAGAAAAGGAAATATATATCTGTTCCAAGAAATCAAGATGTGTGTTCCTGTGCATGAGTATATTTACACATATGCATATAACAGATGGCTTCTCTTGCTGTTATTTGCTTGTTTATTTTAATCATTCCATTTTTACTTGGGAAAATGAAGCTTGCAAAGGGAAATCTGCCTTGAAACAGGGACTAGAGAGATGGGGCATGGGGATGTCATTTTTCATCATTTAATTGGAGACAGTTACACCTGCGGGCAGAGACTTGATGTTAAGAATAATGATTGCACAACAAAAAAGAGATGACAGTCCACATTAAGGCTCAATTAGCCAGGTTTTCCTTGATACCATTAGGAAAGAAAACAAAAGACAGAAGCAGACATAAATATTCTCATTTTATTTAGGAGCCCCTGTTATAAAGATGTTGTTTTTCTTCTCCAAAGTTGTTATGTAGCCATAGAAATGCCTGTAATGAGGCCTCACAAGGATCACTTGCTTTGTTAAGTCCTACTATCACATTTCAATTGGCACTGGATATCTTCATGAGTTCTTTCCCCACTATCTCCTCTTCCAGTTGAGACCTAGTAATTACAGAATTATATAGCTGGAGGAGGAGGAGGAGGAGGAGGGCAAGGCATTTATTTCACACATTTTTTTTAGTTGCCTGCCAAATGCAAAGAAAATTGCAACTTATAAATTCACCCATTTCTTGGTAATCTTTAATCTCTGCCCAAACAAAATTGGGTAAGATAGAGCAGAGTTACTAAAGTTTCAAAGCAATAAACTAGCAAGGTCATTTAGAATACCTAAACACCCGAAACAATGGAACTGCTGTGGTCCGCCAGCAGCCTGAGGATCTGGCAAAGGAGTCAGACAGTGAAGAGGCTGGGGAGGACAATGGGCCAGTCCTTGGGTCAAGGGAAGGCCCGGATGAGACTCTGCGTCAGAGGCAGAGATGGGGCCAGGGCCATCTGGGAGCGATGCACGGACTCCAGAGCCTCCAGAGTCAGACAGCAGAGAGGGAGAGGAACAGGAGGAGCCTGTTCCTAGTGCACATATGGGAAGAGCTGCCAGAAGGCAAGAGCAGTTGAAGAAAAAAGGACAACTCGGGAGTAAGGTCAGAAGATGATTGGCCACTCTCATAAGGCTTAAAAGAGCAGCAACGAGCCGTTGGGTTTTTTGTAGAAAAGCAACATTGATTCCCATGCTTCTAGTCATCTTCTCTTGAACTTTGTGGGGATTTTGCCAAGAAAAGCCTTTGGCTGGTTGCCAAAGACATCAAAGGTTGGTGATAAGGCTGACGGACTGGTTATTAAGAATTTTGTTTTGGACTAAGCTGAGAATGAATTAATTCTCAGCTGTTTTAATAAAATAAATTCGTTCAGGACCAGGGGTGAAATGCTCCCGGTTCGGACCGGATTGCCTGATCCAGTAGTGATGGAGGCATTTTTTCTACAACCTCTTTGGCTGAAAAAATGCTTTTAAAAGTAAAAAAAAAGTCAAGAAGTCACTTCCGGTGGCACCGCAGGTGCCGAAGACGCTCCTTTTGTGAGTGCCAGCCCCATGATCTCGTAAAGCCGCTAGAACAGCACAAATCATCTGTCTAGTGGCTTGGAAACTTTCTCCCTGGGAAAAAGGGAGGAAGAGAGCAGACGGGCGTAGGTAGAGCTCCCCAAGGAGCCCCAGGAACAATTCTGGGGCTCGAAGGGTGAGAGCTCCCTGGAAGCCCAACAGAGCTCCAGATCCGGGACGTTTCTGCTTTAAGCAGAAGAAGACACCGCGACCACCCCTGCAAACAACGCTTGGAATAAACATCATTCGGAAGCAGGCTGAGCAAACTCAGAAGAGATCAGACTTGCAAGTACTGTACTTTAACTCAAAATGTGTATTACTTCCTTCTGATTTATTAAGGGGAGAAAGTGAAACCAAGATGGCGACTGAGCTTTAATGGGGCGTGAAAGCGAAAGTTAAAAAGGAAAGTTTCATTTAGCGCTGGCAGCCCCTGTTCAAAATTAGAGATTTCTGCTTTAAAAAAAAAAGAAGAAGATTAAAGGCTAAAAAGACCACAGCAGTGATCTTTTTTTAAAAAAAGGATTGATATTATTTAAAGACTGGGAATTTTTGGATTTGGTGGATTTATTGTTCTGGCTGCTGAATAAATTCAAATTGGAAATTAAAAATGGCTTCAAAACAAATAAAGACTATAGTCCCCAAAAGTGCTGGGAGCTCGCCAGCTCAAACATCCAAATTGCAATCTCTCTCTGTTCCAACGGAACCAACAATATTAATACTTGAAATGTTGCAGGAAGCCCTTAAAACACAAGTCTCTGTTACGGAAAAAAAAATTACTTCGGTGTTTGAGGATAAAATTCGAGATATTGCTGAGGAGATAGTTCAAATTAAAGAGATTATTCAAAAGCGAAATCAAGAAATTAGAGAAGATATTATCATGGTAGTTCAAGGTCTGGCAGGCCATATTGAAGCAGTAGATGAAAAAGTGGAAGAAATTAAGCAGTCTAATGAGAACTTGGAAAATAAAATGGTGGAGTCCAGGATAAGATGGAAAGAGCAGAGGCTGATGTGATAATGATACAATATAGAGATATGGAATTTGCTTTGAGAATAAGAGGCCTCAAAGAAAATAAGCAAGAGAATTTGAGAGAGATCTTTTCAGAAGCATTTGCACAGATAATGGGAGATCAAAAAACAAATCTTGAATGGCAAATTGACAAAATTTATCGTGTCAATTCATGGGTTGCCAGACAGAAACATTTACCAAGAGACATTGTAGTCTATTTTACAACAAGGAGAATACGCAATGAAATCCTACAAGTCACTTTTAAAAACAATCTTCAAGTGCAGGGGCAGGAGGTTTTAATACTGAAAGAGATCCCCTCCAAATGTTGAGAGCCAGAAGGGATTATGCCTTTCTGGTGGAAGAACTGAGAAACCGTCAGATACAGTACAGATGTGAAGTTCCAGCTGGACTAGTGGTGAACTATTCAGGAGAAAGATATCGTCTTATCTCAGTGTGAAGGCAAGAGATTTTTACACCAATGTATTAAAGGCTGGATGCCCACAGCCCCCAGAAGCCAGGAGGAAGATGGAAGCAGAAGGGGCAAGAAAGGTGGAGAAGGAAGAAATGTTGGCACAGGCCCAAAAGGGAGCTTTGATTACTCAAGAAGAATTAATACAACTTTCGACTATTGTTGAAGTCTTGGAGATAGAAAAACTTAAGGATCAAAGACAGACCCGAGCGGCAGCCAAGCGTCAAGAAGAATTAAGAGTGCAGCAACTTCAGATGATTCAAGACACTACAAAAACAGAAGCAGTGGGAGGAGCAAGGCCAAAAAGTAAAATGCATGGAGACTTCCAGCAGATGCTCCAAAAGCTTCAGGAGGCCAAGAATGGCAACTAGATTTTTGACTTGGAATGTTAATGGCCTAAATTCACCACAAAAGAGGAGAAAAATATTTCATTATTTGAAACAGTTTAAAAATGATGTAATTTGTTTACAAGAGACTCATATTAGAAGTAAAGATCAAAAATATTTAATAAATGCAAGGTTAGGTATACATTTCGTTGCATCTGCTCCTGAGAAGAAGAATAGTATAGTTATATACCTAAAAAAAAGATTTAATTGCCAAATTAATTGAAGCAGATGATCAAGGAAGATTTATAGCAATTGAACTTTTCATAAAAGGAGAAAAATACTTTTAATTGGAGTCTGCACCAAACCAACAACAGGAAAAATTTTATAAGCTTTTATATTCCAAGTTATTACAATGGGATTATAAATCATGTATCTTACTGGGCGATTGGAATGGAGTTTTGGACACTAAAAAAGATAAGAAGGGGCTCTTGCAGAATATCTCAACGCGTTCAAGATTGCCAAAATCGTTTTTTGAAATGATGGATGATATGGAGTTGAGAGATATCTGGTGAGAGAGGAACCCCGAAGAAAAAGACTTTACTTTTTTTTCTGATAGACATCAATCTTTCTATAGGATTGATTTTATATTAATTACTAATGATCTTTTTTCTAGGGTGAAGAAGACGAAGATCTGCCCAAGAGTTTTAATGGATCATAGTCCAGTTTGGATGGAATTAGAGTATGGAATGGGATCTAAGAGGTCTTGGAGGTTAAATGAAAATCTGTTTAGATATGATGAAAATGTAAAAGAATGTAAAAAATTTATGAGATAATTTTTCATTATAAATATGCATAAGGGTACATCTATGGAAATGGTTTGGGATGCAAGTAAAGCATATATGAGAGGTATTTTGATATATTTGAATAATAAACATAGACGTAAACAGGGGAAAAAAGGAAGGACTTAGAAGAGGAAATTAAAAAAAAAAGAACAAGCTTTGATATTGAACCCAGTAGACAAGAAAATAAAAGAGGCAATTAACTTATTGCGAGGGCAATTTAATATGTTAATGGCAGATCAGGTCGCAACTAATTTGCAATATGCTAAACATAATACTTTTTGCAATGCTAATAAACCAGGGAGATGGTTAGCATATTTGTTAAGGAAAAAACCAAAGTCACAGACCATAGAGAAAATAGAATATAAAGGTAAAGAGGTTTATCAGCAAAATATGATTAAAAAAGCATTTTTAGAATTTTATGCGAGGTTGTATGCTAGTGATAAAATTCATATTTTTTCCCACGTTTCCATCATTATTGGTTCTTCAATATTCTGTGCCCATTTTATCATACAGTCCTTAACTAGCTCTGTTTCTGAATCTATTTCTACTAATGCATTATACAACCTTTTTATATGCATTTGACTTTGGTCTCTAATTTGTTTTACCAAGTTTTCCATTTTATTTTCCAAATTCACATTAAACTGCTTAATTTTTTCTACTCTTTCATCTAGTGTTTCAATATGGCTTGCCAGACCTTGGGCTGCCATGACAATATCTTCTCTAATTTCCTGATTTCGGTTTTGAATAAACTGTTTAATTTCAGCCATCTCATCAGCAACATCTCGCATTTTATCCTCAAATGCCGAAGTAATTTTTTTTTTCTGTAACAGAGGCTTGTGTTTTTAGGGCTTCCTGCAACATTTCAAGTGTTAATATTGGTGGTTCCGTTGGAGCAGTGAGGGATTGCAATTTGGACATTTGAGCTGGCGAGTTCCCAGCACTTTTAACAACAGTCTTTATTTGTTTTGAAGCCATTTTTAATTTCCAATTTAAATTTATTCAGCAACCAGAACATCAGATCCACCAAATCCAAAGTTTCCAATCTTTAATTAATGTCAATCATTTTTTTAAGAAAACTACTATAGTCTTTTTGACCTTTAATCTTCTTTCTTTCAAAGCAGGGATCTCTAGTTTTAGACAGGGGCTGCCAGCGCTAAACAGAACTTTCCTTTTAACTTTCACTTTCACGCCCCATTAGAGCTCAGTTGCCATCTTGGTTTCACTTTCTTCCCTTAATAGCTCAGAAGGAAGTAATACACATTTGGAGTTAAAGTTTAGTACTTGCAAATCTGATGTCTCCTGGCTTTGCTCAGCCTGCTTCCAAGTCCACTGTTTAATTCAAAGTATTGTTTGCAGGGGTGGTAAGGTGAAAATTTCTCCTTATTTCCAGGTTGAATCTCTCCTTGATCAGTTTCCATCCATTATTCCTTGTCTGGCCTTCAGATGCTTTGGAAAATAGTTTGACCCTCTGTGGCAGCCCCTCAAGTATTGGAAGACTGCTATCATGTCTCCCCTGGTCCTTCTCTTCACTAGACTAGCCATGCCCAGTTCCTGTAACCGTTCTTCATATGTTTTAGTCTCCAGTCCCCTAACCATCCTGATTGCTCTTCTCTGCATTTTTTTCTAGAGTCTCAACATCTTTTTTATAGTGTGGTAACCAAAACTGGATGCAGTATTCTAGGTGTGGTCACTTCTGGTTCCTGTCAGAGTCCATATTCCCCAATTTCCCACAACATTTTTTTCACACCTCCAGCATTCTTCCCCTCCCAAATGCCTCCTCCCCTCTTTATGGCAGTTGCTAGCAAGCTTCAAAGAAAGCGAAGATAGGCAGCTGACAGTGTTTCTGATAAAATATCATGTTAGAATGCTATCTCTGTGACATAAATCTTTATACAGAAATGATTAACCTTTTGTGGCATGCAGATATCTAGACATTAGCTGTATCTTGATCTAATGATGAAGGCTAATTATTTCAGAAAGGATTGAAGGCTAATTTTGAAGCTTTTTTTTATTTTATTTTTTTTACTGCAATTCTATAATGATTGGGAGGAAAAGACTGGTGAAATTTAAGAATCTTATGTAAATAATTTCTGGTCTTTTCCCATGGGCGGGAATTTAGCTATACCAACAAATTATTTAACAGCAGTGCCTCTGCAATTGTATAACAGTTGTATGGCATGACGATGCAATAGGGCTCCAAATGAGGCATAGTTGTAACTACCAGGGATCTGAAAGCTACTCCTGGTGTGGAATAAGACATTGTCCTAATGCTGAAAAAGAAAAAGGGATATCTGTAAACACAATCAAAAGATAGGGAACCCATTACAGCTTAGCAAATAGCTATTATGCAATCGTTCCAGAACAAAGAGATTCAAAAACTCTGGAGAAGTCCCATTTTAGTGAACTCATTAATAATGGAAGCTCAGTTCTCAAGATTCCCCCTCCTCCTCCTCGTCCTCCTCCTCTTTTGATACTAGCTTTGTAGTCAAGTAGCATATTTTCTGAACTCCTGATCATGACCCTTATAAATAGAATTTCCAATGATACCTTTGAAACTTTACCTTATAAAGATTGGAAATAAAAATAAGGACCTGGAAAGAGCATGTCTGATAATATTGATCTCTTTCTCTCTAAATAAATTCAACTCCCTTAACAGCTTATGTTACTGTATCACTGGCTGAAAAACAAGATATTGCTTAAGCTTAGGAAATACCATTTTATGGAGAAAAACAACATTAATTCCAAATTGTACTAATTCCTTGCTCTAGGAGCAAGTATCAAAGAGCTATTCAGTACCTTTGAGGATTAACTCATGATTTCAGAATACATTCTGAATCATCTTTATTTTTTCCATATCTACTGTTCACTCCCAAGATAATCCATTTGTAATGATTAAATTTGTCTTACTGTCAATCTTATTATTATTATTATTATTTTACAAAGGATAGAAAATCTTTGGCTTTTTTTGTTTTGCTTTTCTACTAGCTTCTAATGGACCCTTTTTAAATTTATGTTGGTGAAACGGTTTCCTCAATGCAATTACTGTACATATATTGCTTCTTTATTTATTTTGAATGATGAGGCTGAGTTCATGAAGTCTTTTTTAAAAAATAAAAATTAAAAACTTCAAATTACAAATGAAAACCATCTTAAATATAGAATAGAGTAGAGTAGAGTAGAGTAGAGTAGAGTAGAGTAGAGTAGAGTAGAATAGAATAGAATAGAATAGAATAGAATAGAATAGAATAGAATAGAATAGAATAGAATAGAACAGAACAGAACAGAACAGAACAGAACAGAATAATAGAGTTGGAAGGTCTTTTAGTCCAACCCCCTTAGGCAGGAAACCCTACACCATTTCAGACAAATGGTTATCCAACCTCTTCTTAAAAACTTCCAGTGTTGGAGTATTCACAACTTCTGGAGGCAAGTTGTTCCACTGACTAATTGTTCTAACTGTCAGGAAATTTCTCCTTAGTTCTAAATTGCTTCTTTACTGGATTAGTTTCCACCCATTGCTTCTTGTCCTGCCCTCAGGAGTATAAAGATTTATTGCAAGCTTAAACTCTCTACAAGAATATGGTCAACTAATCAACTAATGGTCAAGGGTTGTGGCAAAAAAGAAATGCATTCAAGGTGGGCTGGGCTTAGATCTCTTGCAGGCATGCAGGGACTCATGACTTATGACAAGTTTGACTCCTCCTTCCCTCGGGCTCAGCCTGGTCATCTCCTACAGTGTAAGAGCACTAATATTCTGCTTCACAAGGTTCTATCTTGCCCTGTGCAGTTTAGTAATTGCCTGAAATTTCTGAATTTCATTTGAAGAAATGTTCTTCATCTGTTGGAAATGAGCTGACAACAGTCCAAAACCCATGGATGAAAGAAGACCTTGGTTTACTATTCCCAGTCAGTACATTAAACTGTATGGAATACAGAAGATGCTTTCATATTTTTTATAGAGTGCTAATATTCTGGTAGTAAAATGTTTCTCTTGCTAGCTTTCTCTATTCACACAATGGCATAGTTAGTCAAATTTAATCCCCACCAACCCATCTTGCAAATTTTGAAACCTATCTAATGTAAGCCCAGTTTATTCACATGTCCTCTCTAGTTGCTGTAGTTGCTTCTGCCAGTCTTCAGAATGGGTTTCTATTTTGCAAAATTAAGACAAATAGGCCAAGCAGCTGTTTTCTTTCCACTGCTGAATAATTCATATCATCTGAGCTTTAGCTGTACCACATTAATGGCTTCATAGCATGCATACCAAAATGGACACCTCTGTGATCTGTAGTGGCATAGCAGACCAAAGCATTTCTCTGAAGCTAAATCAACCTACCAACAATCAGGATTCTCCCAGGTACACTCTGAACGCATCAAGGTACAGAGTTTTGAAAAACCTAGTGGAAAATTAAAAACTCATGAAGGAATTTTCACAAACCACATCATTAAGCTAACAGGGCAGCACAGATGTTCCTTTCTTTTTTTTCTTTTAAAGGAACTTTATCAAAAGCTGAGAAGAGTGGTCTGTTTGCTGAAATGAATCATTTATCTTGGTCCTGTTAAGCATTTTCAGATTTATTTTCCAACAGGGAATTTGCATTTTGCTGGAAAGGTGAGAATATTCCATTGAATTCTGTGTGCAAATATGAAGTTCTTATAGGAAATTCTCAAGTTACAATAGGAACTGAGGCCAAGTTTGCCATTGTTGAGTGATGCAGTTGTAAAGTATGACATCATATGACTGCATTGCTTAGTGATAGCAGTCCAATTTGTCCTAGTTGCCTTTGTAACCTCAGGACATACAGGTCATTAAGCAGGAAGCAATGGGGATCCCAGGTAAGGTATGTGATTGAATCAGGTGGCATAGGGGAGGCCCTGGAGGCCCAACACAGGCAGTGCATGAGTTAAGAGGACATGATACATGCAGGAGAAGAAAGGAAGGATTGTGCAGTGCATGTGAGCATAGCAAGAAGGAGACTGCATGTGAGCAAAAAAAGATTGGGAGTATCTGAGCAACTTACCACCTTCCCTGCCAGCTTTCCCACCAACTTTGCTTCACTTTTTTCAGATCTGATTTGCCTTCTCTACCTCAGCCCACAAACAAAATATATGAAATCCAGACAAAGCGCTTTCAAGATAGATGTCAACAAATATGAAACAATTGTGTTGATTTCTACAACTTAGCATGGCCATGAGTCTTTATCTGTATTGGTTTTCAGTTGCCTTTGGTGCATGACGGGTCTTAACTCCAAAGTTCTGAATAGGAATTGAATGAAGCATCTCAAGGGTGAATCCCATAAAATTCTGATTATTTATTGCTTTCAGCTTTTAAAGTTAGGAGTGACTTGGATATAACAAACTGTGTTTTCCACTGCCTTGCCCTGGAAATAAAACTCCATCCCTTGAGTAGCTTCCTGCATTTGAAACATTGGATGAACTTATAACAGGGGTGGGATTCAGCCGGTTCAGACTGGTTTAGGTGAACTGGATACTAATTTTACATCTGGTTCACTGAACCAGTAGTTGCAAGGACTGACTTGACCCCGCCCACCCTGCCACCCGCCTCCCAGGAGTCTCCACGCAGCCCATTTTGGATGTAAGGTATGTGCATGGCCCCCGTGGAGGCTCTGGGAGGGTGAAAAAATGGCCTCCCAGAAGTTCCAGAAGTCTGAAAACAGGCCCATTTCCAACCTCCAGAGGGCCTCCAGAGTCCGGGGGAGGCTATTTTTGCCCTTCCGGTGGCTCAAGGAAAGCTTTTGGAGCCTGGGAAGGGTGAAAAACAGGCCTCCCGGAAGTTCCAGAAGTCTGAAAACAGGCCCGTTTCCGGCCTCCAGAGGGTCTCCAGAGTCTGGGGGAGGCTGTTTTCGCCCTTCTGGAGGCTCGAGGAAAGCCCCCGGAGCCTGGGGAGGGTGAAAAAACACCCATCCCCTGCTGTGGTGCAGGAGGCTGAGTAGGCCATGCCCACATGGCCATGTTCACCCAGCATCCGGGCATAGAACCACTTGCTAAAATTTTTCAATCCTACCTCTGGCTTATAACCTTCTTGTCTCACTATGTACTTGCAATAGTTCCCTAAAATATCAGAGGAAAATGCCATTTTAGTTTTATTGCTGTAACCAATGAGGAATTGGAAGGTTCTATAGATAAATTGTACAATTTATGTATTTATTCTTTATCTTGCCTTGATTATTATTTTACAAATAACTCAAGTTAGTGAACATATCCAACTCATCTTCCTCCTCCTATTTTCCCCATAACAACCTTCCAGTGAGATGGGTTGGGCTGAGAAAGAGTGACAGGCCCAGTTGGCTTCCATGGCTAAGATGAGACTTGAAAGTCCTGACCCTTTTTATAATCTGCAGTTAGTTGTTCTTTATATAATGGCAGCCAGTGATGAAATTCAATTTTTTTTACTACCGGTTCTGTGGGCGTGGCTTGGTGGGCATGACTTGATGGGCAGGCAGGGGAAAGATATTGCAAAATCACCATTCCCACCCCACTCTGGGGCCAGCCAGAAGTGGTATTTGCCAGTTCTCCGAACTACTCAAATTTTCTGCTACCGGTTCTCCAGATCTTGTCAGAACCTGCTGAATTTCACCCCGATGGCAATGCATCTGATCTTTAAAAAAAAAAAAAAAAAACATTCTTGTTCTACAAATGAAGCAGAACAGAATAAACAAAATTAGTTCAATCACTTTCCCATTGTTTCCCATTGTATTTGCTTGAGATTTTATTGCTTTTATTAATCAATTTAACCCATTTCTGTACCTCTTCCCATGTCAAAGGGTATCTTGAAACAATATATCCTAAATGTACATAAAATATCATTAAAAAATAAAACAAGGCCATAGAAAATTACAGAAGCTGTCCCATTTAAACAGTTAAAGAATATCCATAATAATAAAGAAGGTCTTAGTTAAATGATTTTTCAGAGAAGAGAACAATTGCTCATTTATACCTGATTTAAAAACTTTAAAGTCTGAAGAATGAAGGACCACATTCAAATGTTCTTCTTCTAATTCAAAGGAAGTATTGGGAATAAACCTAAATTCTTGAGAATGTCAAAAACAGCGTCAGTGATATAGTGTAACCTTCAGCAAATTCTTTGAAACAATACTGTATCTTATTCTCTTTAAAAAAGAGAAGAAATGATGCAGAATAACTCAGATAAAAGTCTTTCATTTATACTAATTATTTGCAGAAAATAGATTATTTATGCTGCCCCAGCAACTGCCATGTTGTCTTAATTCTTGATTCATTTACTTTTGGAATTCTAGAAGTTTAGACTGTCCTTGGACTATGAGTGAATCTTGATATGTGAACTCTCAATTCTATAACTTCAATTGCCACCCTTGATTTTATCTTCAACCCCATTCTACATCTAGTCATGAAATCAGCTGGACTGGATTTTAGATTGATCAAGGATTGCCATGATTGATTCCTTCTCCAACTTTGTTTACCCAATACTTCAGCCTTTGGTAGTCTTTAACAAGACAGATGGAGAATTTAATAGTTAGACTTAGAAAGTATTTCAATAGTTGAAAAGTGTTGGCACTTTTCAATAATCAGGAGGGAGAGTGGACAAGGTCCCCCCCCCATGGTTTACTACATGATAATCTACAGCTTGCAATGCAAAGAACTGAACTTCCTCCAATTATTTAGGGTGATTGTTTAGGTCTATAATGGAAGAAATGTTTTGCCAGGACATTTGTCCCCATGTTCTTTATGGATTTGTATAGAACCCAACAAACGTTTGAAGCTGGTTTTAGCAAAGTGACCCTGATATCTTGGGGGGAAAAAATCTAGGGATCTTAAAGCTATTGGGTCTTACTCACTTTTCACATGAAGTACACAATGAGAATAGAGATGGTGAGAAACTCAATTTTTTTCTTAAATGTTATAATTTATAAAAAGTAAAGGTAAAGGTTCCCCTTGCACATATGTGATAGTCATTTCCGACTCTAGGGGGCAGTGCTCATCTCCATTTCAAAGCCAAAGAGCCAGCGCTGTCCAAACACGACTCGTGGTCATGTGGCTGGCATGACTAAATGCCAAAGGTGCATGGAACGCTGTTACCTTCCCACCAAAGGTGGTCCCTATTTTTCTACTTGAATAACTTATGTCCTTTCGAACTGCTAGGTTGGCAGAAGCTGGGACAAGTAACGGGAGCTCACCCATTACGTGGCACTAGGGATTTGAACCGCTGAACTGCCAACCTTTTAATCGACAAACTCAGCGTTTTAGCCACTGAGCCACCATGACAATAATAACTGCTGACCTTACTGATTTACCCAAAGCTATTCAAACCTATAGGCTTTCATGATTAAGAAAGCTTCTCACTGAATGTCTCCTACTGTGTTCCATGATATTGGACTGGCTCACTTTCAAATGCCACCATAATGCTTCTAAATTTAGTTCGATTTTGTTCATCATAAATTTTGCCATCCACTGAAACATTAGCATGCTCCTTTCAGTCATTCATTTGAAGAGGTCTTGGGAGATGTCCTTATTTTTAGTAGTTCACTAAAGCTCATTTCACTATAAAATAATGCAAAATGTTCCTGAAAATTGACAAAAGGAAAAAAAAAAAACCAAATTAAGCTAGCAGTAAAATGTATTTATTTATTTATATGGCTACTGAATTAGTGCACAACTCTGGAAAGTTAACAGACAGTAAAATAAACCCCACAATGCGAAGAAAAACACTATTTCAAGCCCTGAGCAAAATATAAAAAAGAGCAGTCACCACATCAAAGCAGCATCACCCAATACCTAGGACCAATACTGAAGGACACAGATCTTTAGCACGTAGCAATAGCATTTAGACTTATATACCGCTTCACAGTGCTTTACAGCCCTCTCTAAATGGTTTATTACCTCCAACAATCTGGATCCTCATTTTATCAACCTTGGAAGGATGGAAGACTGAGTCAACCTTGAAAATCGAACTCCAGGCAATCAGCAGAATTAGTCTGCAATACTGCATTCTAACCACTGCACCACCATGGCTTTAGCAACTTACGAAAGGCTAGCAAGAGTACGGCCATCAAAGTGCCAGTGGAAATGCTTCAAAAATTAGGCTTGATGTTAGGGAAGAATGGAGCTATGCACAGACCCTCCAAACTGCCACCTGATGCTTGGGCATAGAAGAAGCCCCAGTGGACAAATCCCATTCAGGGCAACTCGCCATCTCTAAGATCTCTCAGAAGCTGAAGCAATTGGTCTTGCCATGGTTGATCCCAAATGTTCTTCCCCATGTAGCCTCCAAACATTGAAAAATCACCTTGACAGCATCTCTTGACCATGTTGGGCTAGAGATGTATAGCCACAACGTTTGGCTGATAAAGCAGTTTTTTTTAAAAATAATAATAATAATCTTGTGTGCTCAACTTTTTTTCCCTGGTAGTTTGAAGCAATTCATGGTAAATTTAAGAGTTTGGGAATAAGTTCCAACAATGCAGAGCTGTTTCAAAAGCTAAAAGTTCAAAGACATTTACATAATGATGTAAAGGAGCAGAAGTGTATGTACTATAATGTCAACTCCTTGTCAAAATGCTGATTCTTGCAAAAAAAAAAATCTGTTTCTAGGGAAAGTCTGTTGAAGAGAGAAAAGTAGGAAGACTTCAATAAATCAATTAGCTGAAAGTTGAAAAGGGTCTATCCCATCTTGTTCAACATGAGAATGATCTTAATCTCTTAAATATCATTAAGCAGTGAAACTAATCAAGTTTAAGAAGTAGTCAACTTAAATCTTGGAAGTAAATTAGTTTACAATGTCTTTAATCCTCTCATCAGATCGGGTTTTATTAAGAGATGGCTTCTAGGGAATCTTTCTCTGTTTGAAAGGGAAAAGTCTATACTATATTAAATTTTTAAACATTTTATGAAAAGATGTGTCTCATTTATTTCTATATATAATGCATATAAAGTAGCATAAATCAATATCGTGATATGAAACAGTTAGCAAAGGACGGAAACTCAAAACAAAAGGAGTTTCTGAATAGTATTTATCAGGATTTCGTAATGTGCTTAAGAATGTAAACTATTTAAAAAGGGGCATTGATTTGTTTTAATTCCTGAAGGACAGAATAAAAACAATTTTGCGTCAAACAAGTGGCTCTTATCTCTTGATGCAAAATTATTATTATTCTGTTTGCAGCAGGGTTTTTTTTTTTTTAATGTTCTGTGAATAACAAAAAACACACATACAGTCAATTTGTTTTCCCCAAGATGATCCCAAGATTTTAGAGGTGATTTAGCTTGGTTGATTTGCACCTTAAAAGCAGATGTCTGGTTGGCTAATGCAAATATGTAATCTCAAGGCTTAGTAGAGAGACCCTACAAAGAATTTTAGAATGGGAATTTGGGGAATCAGTGTGAGTGCCACTAAGCAGTATGAACACCCAAAGAACTATTATTGTGATCTGCAAGATTCATGCAAGATTTGTGTTCCTCCCAAACAGAAATTTCAAAACAGTGCTTTCGATAAACTGACCTGCTTGTCAAATTTACAGAAGACACAAGGCTAGGAAGGGTGGCTAACACCTTAGAACAGGGGTGTCAAACCTTGACCATTTTAAGATTTGTGGATTGCAAGCTGACAGCTGGCTGGGGAATTCTAGGAGTTGTAGTCCACAAGTCTTAAAGTTGCCACAGTTGGACATCCCTACTTTTGAGGAACAAGAGATCATGAAAAAGAGTCTAGACATGTTCACATATTAGGCTGAAAAGAATAAAATGGAATTTAACAGGGAAACATATAAAGTTCATTAGATGGATAGGAAAAAAAAAGAAAGGCACAAGAATAGATTATTGGGCCCAGATTCAGGAAAAGTCACTCAAACACAGGATATAGGGCAGCTACCTATTACCCTTTATCCTAGAGTAGAATCATATCCATGTATTTTGTCAATATGGGAGTATAGATCCTTTTATTTTACTCAAGGCAATTTAAGCCCGTTCTTCTTCTCCTCTTCTCTGTGTTCCATTCTTTTCCTCTGCACTACCTGGCCTTGAAGCTGAAAGATTGCTGATTACTGACAGAGTTGACATCTGCCCTGAGAAGCTCTAATGCCAGGTTTATCACTCACACTTTTAATCCCTTAATCCCAAACCCTCTTTGCTGAAGAGCAGCTACTGAAGTATCAGTTTACTGAAATGCAAAGGTAGTCATGTATAAATGTGGAAGTAGGGAAGGCTCTGTTGACTCAACTAATTCCTGATGACTTCATGGATATCTGGCATTGCCATTTTCTGTTGTAGGAAGTTAGCATCCACTCCTCTCCTAGGAAAATGAGATATTCTAGGACCGTGATGACGAACCTATGGCACGTGTGCCACAGGTGGCACACAGAGCCATATTGGTGGGCACACAAGCTGTTGCCCTAGCTCAGCTTAGCATGCGTGCGCCGGCCAGCTGATTTTCAGCTGGCCCCACCCACACCTCCCCTCCCAGGAGTCTCCATGTGGCCCATTTTGGATGCCAGATAGGTACATCGCTCGTGCGGAAGCTCTGGGAGGATGTCTTCAATCTCCGGGGGTGTGGGAGAGGCCATTTTTGCCCTCCCCAGGCTCCAAGAAAGCCTCTGGAGGCTGGGGTGGGCAAAAAATGAGCCTTCTGGTCCCACTGGAAGTCAGGAAATGGGCTGTTTCTGTCCTCCAGAGGCTTCAGGGAGGCCCGCTAGGCACAAGATGGGGCCCGTGGGGTTGTGCATGCATGCACGGGGAATGTGTGGGGGGTCGTGCACGCATGTGCAGGGGGGTGGGGCACAGGGGGCATTGAATTATGGGTGTGGGCACGCACATGCGTGATCCCCCACACTCCCCCCGCTTTTGGCACGTGACAGCAAAAAGGTTAGCCATCACTGTTCTAGGAAATATTAAAAGGGCAAAATATTTCCCCTAAAAGGGAGGCAGAAACTCTCTCACACACTCCACTTTTGTCAATGGGTCATTAAGGCCTGGGCCAGTCTATTCTACATAACAAAGATCTAACTCCTTCTGGCAGAGCCATAATAGGAATCCCAAAGTCCTTTGATTACATCATCACCCAGCAAGAGTCAACCAAACTTGGGACTCAGGACAGGCTACAAAGTTCCCCCTGCATGGACCCATGGGAGTCTGACAACCAATCAGAATACAAGCTCAAATTCAAAAGCCTGGAGAAACTCTCAGCATCTCTTCACTTTTTTGCCCAAGACCTCAAACCATGTGGTCCTGTCCACCGTTAAAAACCATCTTTCCAATCAGCCACCATGTATCCAGTATCTTTTTTCCCCACTTGGAACTGAATCCAGATGGACATTTCTTCCAACACTGTGATTGAAGAACACTATATAAAATGTATCATGAAGTTCACTTAAGATCGGTGTAAGTGAGCTCGAAGCATACCAGTCATTGCCTTCGATCTACACATGCTTTTTCCTCTGCAAAATGACTCATATCAGACAAAATAGATTTGATTCTGGAGCTACACTTAAAGAGGAATGAAAGAGAATGAAAGATCATCAGTAATCATAGAGTAGTTGCCCCTTTTTTTACAAGGAATGATAACATCCACCCACAACATGCTTGGCATCTATCAAATGGCCATTTGACTTTTGACCAGTTTTGTTTCAGTCTCTATAGTTAATGAAAGCTTTAGGATGTAAGTAGAACAAAATTAAAATAAAAGCTTCAGGGGCTCATTAGGTAATGTATTAGTGTAATTGAATTAGGAATGGGTCACTCAGGTTCAAACCACCCACTCAGTCATGACTTATCATTCTGAGCATTCTCTCTTTCTGACCTCTGATTTACTTTTCCTCCCAGCAGCAAGTTTCCTTGCTTATTTACTTACTTATTTGCAGGATTTATAGGCCACTCCAGTCTGAACTAACTCTGAATGGAGTTCAATTCCCTCAGTGAAAGTCGTGATAACAAGATATAAGGGGGAAAAAAACCCACAATATTATTATTATGTAGCATAATAAAATCACCGATATAAGAGTGGGGAATAAGACACAACTGACAAAACACAATGAACAGCTTTAAAAGCTTGAGGGGGAAAATGCAATTATTGAGATCCCAGGGCTGTTTATAGAACCAAGCCTTAAGAGTCGTAACACAAAAGGAAAGGGGAAACGCTGTTCTATAGGAAATGGTGGTAGTGAAAGCATCTTTTGCAGCCTCTGAAATTGGCATTCCTTAAGGTAAGGTCATGTGGAAAGAACCACTGACTGGATCTAATAAGGCAGGTAATGTTATTAGAACTGCCAGGCTAAGCCCAAGGATGACAAAGAGCAATTCAGCCAGAGTTCAACTCATCGTTTGCTTATATACATCAGACAGAACCAGCTCCCCCTCTATGGGCACAATTTCACACAAGAGTAGACATCACTGCATCTTCAAAAAAAAAAAAATGAGGTAGATGATGGTGGGAATCACTGTTTCTGCAGGAAATTTTCCAAATCAACAAGGAACCCAAGTTCAGCAGCACAGATCTCTAAAGGGCCATAACTGACAGGCAGATAATCTTGTACTTTTCCCATAATCTCAAAGGTGCTTTTTTTTTTTCAAGAGGCAACTGGACTTTCTTGTTTTTATTTATTTATTTATTTATTTATTTATTTATTTATTTATTTATTTGTCATATTTCTATGCCGCCCACTCTCCGAGGACTCTGGGCAACTTACACCAAAGACAGTATACTAAATAGCATATTGCCCCCAACAATCTGGGTCCTCATTTTACCCACCTCGGAAGGATGGAAGGCGGAGTCAACCTTGAGCCGGTGAGATTTGATCCGCTGATCTGCTGAACTAGCAGTCAGCTGAAGTAGCTGCAGTACTGCACTCTAACCACTGTGCCACCTCGGCTCCAGTTTTCTTTGAAGACATTTGAAAATTTTGCTTCTCACCCAAGAAGCTTCTTCAGCTCTGACTGGATGGTGGTGAATGGAAGGATTTATACTCCTTGCAGATCCATCTATTGTACATGTGATGGCCGATCCCCGGAATCTCTGTTCCACATTACATTCGTGTGTCCCCACTACCGAGACATAAGATCAAGATTCATTTCTCCTATTTCCCAGAGATTCCCTGGTTCACCTGATCTGTTCAGCCTTTATTTCCTACTCCAGGACACAGACCCCAATATAACTCCAAAGGTGGCAAATTTTTTTGCTGCAGTCGTGGCTGAAAAAAAACAGGGGAAGAGACGGGTAACCCCTATGGCAGAGGATCACTAGTATTGTTAGTACAGAGTGTATCTAAGGCAATAGATGGTGTACTGTCACATGATCTATCTATATTTGTAAAATATACTCCCCTTCTATGTGTATTTTAATTTGGTCTTTGACCGCAATAAAAGCTTACTTACTACCTACTCCTTGCAGTCAGCTGGTCATTTGCATCCTTTTAAAGGGTCGTTGAAGCACTTGAAGCTTTATATGCGCCTCAGGGTCACCTGAGTAGTGCTCCTGTAGTTGCAATTGTAGTCTGCAATTTTTATCTGGAAATCCTATACTCCTTGCAGGCAGCTGGTCATTTGCATTCTTTTTAGAGAGTCATCGAGGCCACTTGGAGGTTTGTCTGTGTCCTCAGGGCCACCTGAGTAGTTCCAATGGGTGTGGAGCCTTCTTAGAACTGCTGAAGGGACTGTGTTGTGGAGCTATGCTTTCTGCAGGATGTTTTCTGCCCTATGTCCCTTCAGAAAGTCCAGTTGCCTTTTGGAAGAAAAAAAAAACACCTTTGGGGCAACCATGGCCTGGATGACTGAGGATCTCCATAGACATTTGTCCTGTATTTTTTTCAATCCTTAGCTCATGTTATGCCCTTGTTACCTTGGATGTTCTTCTGACTGATTTTCACAGATAGGGAATTTGATAACATAGGGGTGGATTTATTATAGAAACTTCTGAATGTTTGATTTTTATCAGAATATTTACTCTTTTCGTTTAATCTTAAAAGGAGGAGTTCCCAGGAAGGTGCAGTTCTTCAGAGTGAAATGTTTGGCCCATCCCTGAAATAGTTCATTAACATAATAACGTGAGTAAATGTCTATGGAGATTCTCAGTCATACAGGTCACTGTTGTCCCAAATATGTTTTCAAAAGGCTACTGGACTTCCTTGTTTTTTTCCTTGAAAATGGAAGGAATACAAATCCTTCCATTCCCCAGCATTCATCCAGAACTGAAGAAGCTTCTTGGATTAAAAGCGAAACGTTTTAAAGGAAAAAACCAAGAAAGTCCAGTTGCCTTTTGAAAAAGCACCTTTGGGATAACAACATAAAGTCCTCTTTAACACAATAAGGGTATCAGTGACTGCTAAATGGAAGTAGCCTCATGACCATATAAAATATTTTGAGATTTGTAGGAATGCTCTTTCTGCCACATTGATTATTTTTCTCATGTGGAGAAAATATATGGATGAAATTCCTGGTCTGGAATAGTGAACACAAACAAAAGCAGCAGCATGGATTATTGCAAATCTACATGGGGCTGTCCTTAAAAAGTGAATAGAATAGAATAGAATAGAATAGAATAGAATAGAATAGAATAGAATAGAATAGAATAGAATAGAATAGAATAGAATAGAATAACAGAGTTGGAAGGGACCTTGGAGGTCTTCTAGTCCAACCCCCTGCTTAGGCAGGAAACTCTACACCACTTCAGACAAATGGTTATCCAACATCTTCTTAAAAACTTCCAGTGTTGGAGCATTCACAACTTCTGGAGGCAAGTTGTTCCACTGATTAATTTTTCCAGCTGTCAGGAAATTTTTCCTTAGTTCTAAGTTGCTTCTCTCCTTGATTAGTTTCCACCCATTGCTTCTTGTCCTACCTTCAGGTGCTTTGGAGAATAGCTTAACTCCCTCTTCTTTGTGGCAGCCCCTGAGATATTGGAACACTGCTATCATGTCTCCCCTAGTCCTTCTTTTCCTTAAACTAGACATACCCAGTTCCTGCAACTGTTCTTCATATGTTTTAGCCTCCAGTCCCCTAATCCTCTTTGTTGCTCTTCTCTGCACTCTTTCTAGAGTCTCCACATCTTTTTTACATCTTTTTTTACATTACAAACAAAAGTATTTCTTTAAATTTTCTGGAAAGTTCAGCTACTACAAAATTTGGCCTGTGGGCAGTTATATAAACTGCATAAGTAATGCAATTTAGACCTCTACACTGTGAATTACATTTTGAAGGTTGCAGGTCAGCTTCAATTTGCTGATAATGATGTACAAAGTTTTACATAGCATGGGACAAAGTTATTAAGGGACTGCCTCCTCCCAGTTATAATGACCTGTCTCACCACATCTGGGACATGCTCTGGCCCCATTAGTCAGGAATGTCTGGAAGGGCCCCAGAAGGGAGAATTTTTTTTTTGTTACCATGGGACCCACCCTGTGAAGCATCATTCTCCCAGAGATAAAATTGGCCCCTCTCCTGCTTTCCCCTATCCTGCTTTCCCATTGAAAATCTTTGCAACGTAGATCTGGGTTGCCTAGACACCATAGTGGAAAATATTAAAGTGAAAATGAATACAGCAATAGAGAGAGATGAAAGAGGAGTAGTGAGTAGAGAGATGGAAGAGAAGGGGAGAAGAGAGAGGGATGGAAGAGCGGAGAGGAAGGAAGAGAGGGGAAATTAGAGTAGAAGAGAGGGCTAGACAGGGAGGAAGAAAGGAGGAGAAGGAGAAAGGAAGGGGAAGTAGAGAGGAGCAGGAGAGGAGGGAAAAAGAAAGTAAGAAGGAAAGAAGAGAGGGAGATGGCAGGATTGAGAAGAAAGATATATGTATAACAAAAAAGATGAAATGGAAGAAAGGCAACCCCGAACATATATAAATATACTAAGATAAAGAATGAATGGTTAAAAAATAAAAGAGAATAAATATGAATAAGCAGGAAAGTTAGAATTTGAGGGCGAATGAAGATGCTGTTTATATAAGTAAGCAAAGAAATATTGAGATATGATTAAAAAAAGGGAGGAAAAGAAAATTGTGGCAAAAATTGTAATTGAGTAAAATGTATTTGAATTGGATAAACTGTATAAGATAAAATATGGCCAATACTCTGTTCAAAAAAGATGTGGGTGAATGTGGGGGGGGGGGAACCAATAAAACTTGTTTGAAAAAAAAATCTTTGCAACGTGAATCTGGCAGAGCCAGTGCAGTGGCTGTACAGAGTGTTATTCATAGATGTGATTATCTTGCTTGTGAATTTTACGAAGCTTTATGAAGTTTTTAATAATTTTGTTTTTATTGTTTTAAACCAGGGGCGTCAAACTGACGTCTCACGGGCCGGATGCGTCACGCACAGGCCACACCCACCCCAGCTCCGCAAAGGGAGGAAATGTTGTGAAACATCACATGATGGCAACATGACGCCATGAGTTTGACACCCATGTTTTAAACCATTGCATGGTTTGGTTGTTTTATATGGTTTAACTCTTTGTAAAAGTCATGGATATGAGTTGGGTGGTTAGATAGATTGAATCAATCAATAAATAGTAGGGATTCTTCTCAATTTGGCTTTGACAGACGCTATTAAAGATATGATCATTTTAGTGCCAAGTCTAAAATTACCAATGTTGAGTGTTTTCTGTAATTAAATGTTTACTTTGGTCCTAATTTAATGCCTTTGCCTCAGAAGGCGGTAGGATCTAGCTGATCGGTGAATGGGTGAACACTTTGGGAATTCCAGAACTCTAATTCTGAAACATCAAAAACAATCCAGAAGGCAAACAGTTACTATAATGTTACTAAAATAATGGCATTATGAGCTCCAGTGACACGGTGGTTAGAATGCATTACTGCAGGTTATTTCTGCTGGCTGCAGAATAATTTGGCAGTCCAAACCTCAAGGTTGACTCACCTTTCCATCCTTCCGAGGTGAGTAAAATGAAGACCCAAATTGTTGGGGGCAATATGCTGACTCTATAAACTGCTTAGAGAGGGCTGTGAAGCACTGTCAAGTGGTATATAAGTCTAAGTGCTATTGCTGTTGCTATTATTGTGGCTTTGATATCAAGAAGAGTAGAGACGGGTTTATCTTTTAATTTCTTTTGTTACATGTTGCTGCTTTATGGGGCTTCCCTGTGTCCAGCTACTACTTCTTCAACCTTCTTCCTAAATTGGTACTCCCTCAAAATTTATAAAGCAATAAAGAAATACATCAATATATTAGAACAATTAACAAAATTGAGGGCAAACAGAAACAATTTAAGACCGAAAGGAACACAAATTAATCAGTAAATATTTCCACACGCAATGCCAAAACTGACATTCAAGGGGTGAGATGATTTTTTTTTTATTTTTTGCACTGTTAAAATATTATGCCACATAAAAAAAGTTTGAAAAGAAAAAAGAAAAGAAATCTATGTGCTATTATGGACTTTGATGGACAGAAATGCAAAGAGTGCACATTCTCCACCACCGTAGTTAACCAGAAAGAAAAAAATACCCATATAGCTATTCATTATCTTTCCATCATGAAGCTATTAAAAGCACCTCACTTGGATTTTCTTTACAGATTCTTCACAATTCCCCCAACAAGAGCAGAAAGCAGTCTACAACCTTTGTAAATAGACCCTTAGAATTGACCCTTAGAATTTGCAAACATAGCTTGCAAATGCTACTTGATTTAGATCCGTGTCCAACATTAGCAACTTTATAGACTTTTTCAACTTTCTGGCTGGGGAATTCTGGGGGTGAAAGCCACAAGTCTTAAAGTTGCCAAAGTTGGACACCCTGATCTAGATGTTTCTTAAGGACAAGGGAGAGTTTGAGCCAGGAACGGTAGAGTTTGGACTCCGATTACCTGAAAACATACCTAGCTTTAGTATTTTTCCTCGGTACAATCCATAACTTTCTTCTTTGTGACACTGTAATTAGCTGTGGTTGAATGGATGGCACTGCAATGACTGAATTATGACTTCAAGTGAGAACAAGCCTCAGGGTAGGTGAGCTGAAAAGAAACAAAGGTACTGTTTTCATTCACATATCCCTCATGATAAGAAGAAGAAGAAGAAATAGATATGGAAGAGTGTGGGAAGTCAGATAAAATTCATACTGAAGAGAAGTTTCTTTGTGGACAACTGTTTTTATTCATGGTTACTGAAAAGGCCTCTAAAATGTCTACTGTAAATTACAAATATTAGCTTTCTCCAGTATGTCATTCTTCAGATATCTTGGATCACAACTACTCTGAAAGTTGCAAACCATCACAGCTGGAGGACCCCAGACTGAAGAAAGCTGGAGAAAAGATAAACAGATACAATACCCGCTCAGATAGTCACACAAGAATATCTAGGCTTAAAGGAAACATAGACCAGGAAATTCTGAGTTATTTTCCAAAATAATAAAATATCCATCTCCCTACATATTATAGTCCCAAATTAGAGTAGAGCATGAGATGGATACAGCATAGTAAATAGAATCAGTTTTGTGGAGTGGTTAAAGCACTACTGTATTTTTCAGAGTATAAAACGCACATTTCCCCCCCTAAAAGGGGGTGAAAATTTAGGTGCATCTTATACACCGAATGTACTCCCACCCACCCACTGGCCCCCATCCTTTGGCCTATGCCTCCCAGCAATTTACCTCCTTGTAGCAAACAGAAAGAAGAAACAGCCCATTTCAGCTTCAGCACAGCCTAATTAGCACAAGTTGATTGTCCATTGTTTCAGGCTGCAGGGATTGCCATTGCCTATTGCTGTGTGGGCCTCTGCTGCTTGCTGCAAGGAGGTAAATTGCTGGGAGAAGATTTTTTTTTTTCTTGTACTAATCAAGCTATGCTGAAAACGAAAATGAAAGTAAAGCAGGCTGTTTGCTGTTTGCTGCAACGAGGCAAAATTGTTGGGACGCAGAGGCAGAGGCAGATTTCTTTTTCTTGTTTTCCTCACCAAAAAAGGTAGGTGCATCTTATAGTACAGAGCATCTTATACTCCAAAAAATATAGTAGATTAGAAACCATGGAGACCATGGATGCTTATCCTACTTTAAGGACAAAGTCAGCTGGGTGTCCTGGGACCAGGCATTCTCTCTCAGCCTTTGCAGAAGGCAAAGAGAAACCACTTCTGAAAATCTTGCTAATAAAACTGCAGGGGTCAATCCATCATTTTCCAGGGAGGTTGAGAATTACATATAATCTTGTTTTAATACTTGGAACTATCCAAATTTGAACTTTTTTAAAAATAGCAATAGCACTTAGTCTTATATACCGCTTCACAGTGCTTTTACAGCCCTCTCTAAGTGGTTTACAGAGTCAACCTATTGCCCCCAACAATCTCGGTCCTCATTTTACCCACCTCGGAAGGATGGAAGGATGAGTCAACCTTGAGCCTGGTGAGATTTGAACTGACAAATTGCAGGCAGCTGGCAGTCAGCAGAAGTAGCCTGCCGTACTGCACTCTAACCACTATGCCACCACGGCTCATATCTCAAGAATGGCATACTGGAGAAAATACAACATAAATGTTCATTGAAAAAGGATCATAGATGCCATTGAGTTGGGCTTCATTCCTGATAATTTATATCAAGAAGTGGTGGCCACCTAGGCCCAATTCTAGTAATAACTTACCGTTTTTCTAAAGACATTCCCTTTATTTTTCTGATCATGCCCATCTGTTTTTCTCCCTTTTTCTACATTGTTTTTCTTGCCCAGCATAATTATTTTTTTCTCATCTCATCATCTGCTCATGTTTAAAGAACACGAGTTTCTGCTTTTGCCATTGATTACCTCAAAAGATCATTTCTTATTGAGACCAAAAGGGATTGTTTATTTTTTTCTCACTGTCTATTGTACTCTCATTAACCATTTCTGGATCTGTGCAATCTGGGAAAGCTATGGCCTAGTACAGGGGTCTCCAACCTTGGTCACTTTAAGATTTATGGACTTCAACTCCCAGAGTTCCTTCCTGTCTGAAAACTTATTTACCCAGTGCCATTAGGCAAAGATTAGATGAACAATAGTAATGAATCAGTCAAAGTTTTTTTTTCCAGCATGTCTGAGATGGAGGTCATTTAATTGGCTAAGGGATTCTGGGAAAAGAAGCAAAATAATCATTACAGAAGATAGACATACATGGCAAACACCACTGTTTGAAAAAAGTACATGGGAGTAGATCATAAAAAACTTATTTAGGACTGAAGTGAGGCATGGAAAGGAGGCTAGAAGAGAAATGGCTGATTAATTAAATCACATATAGACCTTGGTTACCTCAGAGAATGACATAATCACCCATACATTTCTCAAAAACTCTATTCTCCTTTGAGAAAACTTATCTTCCATCAACTGAATACATAATGGGAAGGAAAATGACAAAGGATTTCCACATCTAGCTCTGATGACTAGTCCAAAATTCAGCAACATGAAGATGTGGCTATTCAGATTAGGAGTTGTTGGCATGGTTTTATATGTATATTCAAGCTCAAAGGGGATGGAGAGAGGAAGAGGGAGAGAATGCTTGTAAGAGTAGTGAAATACATTTGCATAATTGGCATTAATCTATACAAGGACTTTTGGCAAGGGTGGTAGAAAACAAAACTGGGTTTCAAGATTCTGGAAAAGTAATCTTTAGCAGTAATTAGTCCAGCTTGAATAAGAAGGGCAGCATTAGCATAAGCTGCATATAGCTCCTATATTAAGCCTATCATAAAGTTCCAAATGTTTAAATGAATTCTTCCATTTAAACAGACAGGACGTTCATTCTGTTTGCGTAGAGAAAGCAAATCCTTTCCCCTCCCCCCTTTTCCCATATTTTCAATAAACCCTCTTGGCTGCAGTTCATGTAAGAGGAACTCATCTCAAGACAGATGAGCGGTGATGAATTGCAATGTTTTGTAACAAATTTTTTCCCCCAAAAGGCATTGATAAATATTCTAAAAACAACTTTTAACATTCTGGTATTCATTTTGAAGAGAAATAAAGGGCATAAAAGCAATACTTCAGAGTCATCGTACCCACATAATAAGGGTACATAACCCAAAGGTGTTTTTTTCAAAAAAGCAGCTGGACTTTGTTTTTTTCCTTGAAGGTGTTTCACTCAGTGGTGAAATCCAAATTTTTTTTACTACTGGTTCTGTGGCCGTGGCTTGGTGGGCATGGCTTGGTGGGCATGGCAGGGGAAGGATATTTCAAAATCTCCATTCCCACCCCACTCTGGGGCCAGCCAGAGGTGTTATTTGCTGGTTCTCTGAACTACTCAAAATTTCCACTACCAGTTCTCCAGAACCTGTCAGAACCTGCTGGATTTCACCACTGGTTTCACTTCTCATCCAAGAACCTTCTTCACTGAATGGTGGAAGATGGAAGGATTTATATTCTTTGCAGTCATCTGGTCGTTAGCACTCTTTCTGAGAGTTGTTGAGGCCACTTGGAGGTTTATCTGTGCCTTCAAATGGATGTGGAACCTTCTTGGAACTGCTGAAAGTTATGTGTTGTAAACAGTAGGTAGGTGGGATTGCACAACACAGTTTACAACACAGTCCTTTCAGCAGTTTTGAAACTTGCAGTTTCAACTGTTTTCACCATGGGGACAAACAAGACCTGGATGACTGAGAATCTCCATAGGCAAAGGTACATAATTCAGGGCCAAATGTGCGAACGATGATAATGTGATCTCGGATTGGATAATTTTCAGTACTGAGAAATGAAATACAATGTTGTATATAAGTACGATAAAATATATCCAAATTATGTGTTATTATAAGCAATGCTAATCATTGCAATGCACGCTCTGGAGACTGTCAGGGGAAACATAATGAAGGGGAAATGAGTAGACAAATGATGAAGGTGCTACAAAATTATAACATTTTGAGAAATCATACAGCAATGTTCTCAAGTGCATAAGCCATCAAGTCTGTTTTTGTGCATATATGTGCTTTATTATTTATTTATAATTGTTTTTATACTATTCAGTCCTGGGATTCTATATGTTTGGGAAGAGACTGAACACTACACACATACACATATCCATCTGTTTTAAAAGCTTTGCTTTGGAAGTTTGGCCTTAAAAGCCATATACATGATCTACATATAGTCCTTGACTTACAAGCATTCACTTAGTGACTGTTTGAAATTACAACAATATTGAAAAATGTGATTTTCACATTTCACACTTAACAACCATTACAGCACCCCTATGGTCACATGATCAAAATTCAGATTCTTGGAAACTCACCTAATATTTATGACAGTTGCAGCGTTCCAGGGTCAGGTGATCCCCTTTTGCAACCTTCTGACAAGCAGAGTCAATGACGAAGCCAGATTTATTTAACAACCATGTTACTGACTTAACATCTGCAGTGATTCACTTAACAACTGTGGCAAGAAAGGTTGCAAAATGAGCCAAAACTCACTTAATAAC
Organism: Pituophis catenifer annectens; assembly: GCF_029215685.1. NCBI lineage: Eukaryota > Metazoa > Chordata > Lepidosauria > Squamata > Colubridae > Pituophis > Pituophis catenifer. Next base: position 198,437,946 of record NW_027256883.1, on the reverse strand, counting down.
TGTCTTGCTTAGCAACAGAAATTTTGGCATCAATTGTGGTTGTAAGTTGAGGATTACCTGTACTTTGGATGGACATGACTGTGTTCATTTGTCTGCCTTGATTTTTGACATTCCTTATAAGGCAGTTGTCAACTCGCAAAGCATCCCTGGCCTGCTCTCGAATTGCCATAGGCAAGGTGGATGGGAAACTGACAAAGCAGCATGGCAGCCAAAGACAGGAGCACATTCCAGACATATCTCTCTCAAGGCTGTCTCCCAGGGTTACCCACAGCGGCCGGAGGAGAGTAATCTCTACAACCCGCGAAATTGCTCCGTTGGCGAATGTGATTGATGACACACTCTGGGGGGAGGGGGGGAAACAGGGTCATGATTGGGGCATAAATTATATGGGGTCAGAGTTGGCTTCACTTGGGAATGTGCCAACATGAAGCTCCTAATAAATAACTGGATTTCTTTTGAAGCTCGGCTCAAGGCTCATGATTTAATTAGGGCATCCGTTGGAACCCTGACAGCAGTATGATGAACCTGCTTTAAAATTTAAATTTAAAACAGATGTATGGACTTGTTTGGGATTCTTTATCCCCTTAACTTACCTTAATGCCTCTTTGCTATGTCATGTAGTTCTTCTTCTGTTCAATGTTATCTCTTTCTTTTTTGCCTCTGTAGAGAAATAGGATCTTTTGTTCTTTATGATTCGACTTACAGTATGTCCCTTCTGGACTATTCTGGTTTAGATTCAGAGATCTATAAAAGTTTTATTTGCTTTCACCTGTTGGTTACAAACCACAGCTCTAACCATGAATGTCCATACATTCTTGTGGTAAAGGCTGATCCTGGTTTGCCTGGTGGCCACTTTTGACATATCAGCACTTCCAGTCTCTTTCCTGTCTTTAATTGTCAATTAGGCTTGAGCATTTAGCTCTGTCCACAAAGCGGATATTTTATTTCAAACTTCTTTTCATTCTCTATTAGTTCTTTATATAACTTGTACTGTTAGAATATTCCTGGGTTTCTGTGCTTTCTGGTTCTATAATATGCTAGCAGTCACCTAGGTTACCTATTTAGGTAGAAAGTGAAATCTTCCATTGTGTTTTTTTTTTTGGGGTCAATAAGTTCTCTTCTCCAGAAAGAGAAATCACTTTTCTTCAAGGTTAATCATATCCATTATTATGCCACATCATTGTGATATGTAAGAGAGGAATGGTGTGGCTGTATCTCAGATATGCCTGTATCTAGATTTGTTTAATGGACATACACATTTGGAAAGATTCACTTTGGACCTATTATTGCATGTTATGCAAGCAACCTTATGAAACTCAGGAATTTGTAATGCTTCTTTGGGTATGTGGTGGGTTGAGTCTTTTGCACAATCTTGTACCTCCCCACTCCTGTATTCGTGAGGAGAACCTGATCAAGTATATTAAAATCATTTTTAATTTTTCTTTAGAAGAAATCCATTTCAGTACTGTTCAGTACAGGAAGGAAAATCGTATCTTCCAATGGTGGATTCCTCCCGATTTGGCCCGGTTCGGTCGAGCCGGTAGCAGTGATGATATGATGTCACCGAACCAGTTCTCTTTGTTCGGGAGCTGGGCCCTCTGCCCCCCCATCCATTATTCTTTTATTTGGCCCCGCCCCCAATCTATTCGCTGCCTCCCGAGTCCCAGCTGATCGGCTAGAAGGAAAAAAACTATTTAAACTCTTGCCGCGGGGCTTCAAAGGGCCGCCCTACAGCTGATCAGTGTTAAAAGACAGTGTGGTGGTAGACCAGTGAGCTCGAAAAACAAATGGGTAGACCGGTGCATCCAAAAACAAATGAGTATACCAGTGCCTCCAAAAACAAATGAGTAGACCGGAATGCTCCAAAAACAAATGAGTAGACCGGAATGCTCCAAGAACAAATGAGTAGACCGGAATGCTCCAAGAACAAATGAGTAGACCGGAATGCTCCAAGAACAAATGGGTAGACCGGTACAGCTCTGCAAGCAGTTAAAAGCCTGGTGGACCAGTACCTCTGCTAAATCCTAAAGAATTGTCACATGACCATCAAGCTATGCCCACAAAATAAGCCACGCCCACAGAACCGGTAGTAAAAAATTTTAGAATCCACCCCTGGTATCTTCCCTTTGCTATAGGGAAAGGAGAACAGTCAGAGCATAGAACCAGAATAACAAAGTTGGAAGAACTTTGGAGGTCTTCTAATTCTAATTCCTTGCCCAAGTAGGAGACCATATAGCCGGATGGCAAATCTATGGCATGTGTGCCGCAGGTGGCATGCAGCGCCCTCTCTGTGGGCATGGGAGCCGTCGCCCCACTTCAGCTCCACTGTGCATGTGTGGGGGGCATGCGCATGCATGGGGGATGGGGCACATGCGTGGGGGCTGTGTGCACATTGCATTTTGGGGGTTCAGGTGCATGTGCATACATTCATGCATGCAGCCGCACTTTGGGCACTCGGTCCGGAAAAGATTAGCCATCACTGCCCTATACTATTCTGAACAAATGGCTGTCCAATTTCTTCTTAAAAACCTCCAATGTTGAAGCACACACAACTTCTGAGGCCCAGCTCTTCCACTGATTAACAGAATAACAGAGTTGGAAGGAACTTTGGAGGTCTTCTAGTCCAACCTCCTGTTGAATTAAATCAAATTCCTCCTCAAAATGAGAAAATTGATTCCTTTTAGTGATGTCATCACATCACTATGGTCAGATAGCTTCTTGCAACCTTTTGAAAAGTGAGTAGGTCAAATTATGGTTCCTGATTTCCCTTTCCAGCACTTACCTGCACAAGATGGCTCACCTATGTATCTGATACATGCAGCTACATATAAATGAACCCTTGTATGTGAGCTGCAACTATATTTGTGGGATTTAATTAGGATTATCCATTTTTTTTCTGACCCCTCCTCATCCTTATGAAAGTGGAACATAACTGCATTCATGTTGAAATACTGAAGAAAACCAGAGGAGATGAAAAGATTTAGTTGGACTTTTTAAAAGAAGAACTTGTCAATGCCTTAATAAATGTGATAAAATATTGAATACAAAACTATCCAGCCAGGTTTTTTGACAACATCTGTCTCATAAAATTTAATCAGGCAAAGACTTTGTTAACATTCTGGTGGGAAACTTTCAGCAAACTCCAAGGCTGTAGGCTAGACTAGACTCCATCTCTTATATCCTGGAAGAAGGCCATAGAAAACCAATTCTGTATTGTTATTGTGAAAATGATAAAGTAGAAGTCACAAGGATTTCAGAGGAGACTTCAATTAAGAGAAGTACTTCTTTACACAACAGATAGCTAACTATGGCACTTCATAATTATAGCATCTGAAGTTGGGTTAGTTCATAATTCAGATGGTTTTAAAAGATAAATTAATACAGGATTAGGCTATAGGGGACTGGAGGCTAAACATATAGAGAACGGTTGCTAGTTCTAAACTAAACTATGTCTTAGTTTAATGAAAAGAAGGAGTAGGGGTGACATGATAGCAGTATTCCAATATCTCAGGGGCTGCCACAAAGAAGAGGGAGTCAAGCTATTCTCCAAAGCACCTGAGGGTAGGACAAGAAGCAATGGGTGGAAACTAATCAAGGAGAGAAGCAACTTAGAGCTAAGGAGAAATTTCCTGACAGTTAGAACAATTAATCAGAGGAACAACTTGCCTCCAGAAGTTGTGAATGCTCTAACACTGGAGGTTTTTAAGAAGAGGTTGGATAACCATTTATCTGAAGTGGTATAGGGTTTCCTGTCTAAGCAGGGGGTTGGACTACAAGACCTCCAAGGTCCCTTCCAACTCTGTTATTCTATTCTGTTCTATTCGATTCGATTCGATTCGATTCAATTTGATGATGGTATGCTAACTCCATGAAATTAAGAAACAATATTGTTCATCTGTCTGTTGATGTTTATGAACTTGTGAAACAAACCTGATTTTAACTGTAGGACATAAGGTGCTGGATTGATGAACTTTTGGCTATATCTAAGAGCGTTAGTGGTGCAGAGGTTAGAATACAATATTGCCAGGAGTTTGATCCTGACTGCTCAAGGTTGACTCAGCCTTCCATTTTTCCCAGATCAATAAAATGAGGACCCAGATTGTTGGGGGTAATATTCTGACACCATAAGCCACTGAGAGAGTGCTATAAAGCAGTATGGAGTGGTATATACATCTAAGTACTATTGTTATTGCTATATCTAGCAGCCTATTCCTATATCATTAACTCTGCTCCCCTATTTTTCTCCAACTGCCTCATCTGTGGACTAAAAGCTATTGAATATTTGTAAAGTAACGGTGCTTCTAAATAATGTTCTAAGGTGACCCAAGAGCCAAAACTGATCATTATAATCATTTATAATATAAAGATTTATAACAGAACAATATGTACATGATATGCAATCATTTTATAAGAAGTTATCTATGTGTCATTTGAGAACATTGTATGAAAAAAATATTATTTTTCTTTCATATAAAATGTACATTATAAATGCAGCACAAAGGAGCTACCGTGGGAAAGATCTAACAAAATAAAGCCACTTAGAAGCAAATCCCATGAAATTCAGAGAGGCTTAATCACAAATAAGCAGCACAACACAGCATATGAACATGATTTTAGAATGTGCCCATAGTTCTCATATTACCAGCTTTTGTCCTGCTTTTGTGCTTTGTGGACAAACATAAGTCAGTCCTTCAGGATTCCCAATGCATCATTTTCAAATCCATTATTTAACATTGCCTTGTTTGCAAACTACTTGTTGAAGTAACATGATTGAACGCCTCTTATCCTCTGTCTTCTCAAAGCATAAGATAGGAGATTTGCAACTAGGACATTGTACTGAAAAAATCTTCACCTAGATCTTCTGCATTCATTTGTTATTTGAGGGACAACTCTTGAAATGTATTGAATGAAAGCTTTCAGTAGAGAACCAAGAGTAAGAAAGATTGAAGAGTCAGTAGAAGAAAAAGAATAAGAGAAACAGGCAGAGAAATGGCTCCATCCACTTTTATATACGGTTCTGCACATTGATCAGTGTGCCCTTAAAATGTATAGTTTTTGTCATTAAAAGGATTCCTATTGTACGTTTTACACTGAGAGCTTCTGCACCGGAGACAATTCCTTGTGCCAAAGGTTCACGTGACCAAATAAAGTATTCTATTCTATTCTATTCTATTCTATTCTATTCTATTCTATTCTATTCTATTCTATTCTATTCTAATTCTATGCTACGCTACTTTACTCTACTCTACTCTACTCTACTCTACTCTACTCTACTCTACTCTACTTCTATTTCTATTTCTATTATTTCTATTTCTATTATTTCTATTTCTATTTCTATTTCTATTCTTTCTATTCTTTGGATAGCAGCATTAACCTTTTTAGGATGTTGAATTACCATGTATCATTCTTGATAATCTGGATTTCATTTTGAGTTGACCAGTGGTGAAATGTAAAATTTGTTACTACCAGTTCTGTGGGCGTGGCTTGGTGTGTGTGGGGGTAATATGACTGAGTGGACGTGGCCAACTTTTTTTTTTTAACTTTTAAAACCATTTTACAATGGTTTCTACAATCTTTTTGGCTGAAGAGGTTGTAAAAAAAATGTTTTTAAAGCCTCTGACGATCCCAGCTGACTTGCCTGATTGGCAGAGGCTTTTTTTCCTATTAAAAACATTTTTTCTATAATCTCTTCGGCCGAAGAGGTTGTAGAAAAAATGCTTTTAAAAGCATCTGATGATCCCAGCTGAGTCGCGCGTTCATCAGAGGCTTTTTTTTTTTTACTTTTGCTGTTGTTTTTTAAATAAAGTGTGACATGATTAAAGCTAGAATAAGTGATAGAAATAAGAGAAGGGGGAATATTAGTGTATACACTTGATAGTAATAAAAGTAATAACAAGATATAATATGGAATAATTGAATAATGATGGACTATAGCTTAATATAAATGTGTATTCTTATTAGAAATACATAAGTTGACTGAATGTAATAATTATGATCAATTTTATTAGTTTTATTTGTATTAGAATGTATGACACCCAGGTGCCACACTGTTCACGCATTGATTTGATATATTTTTTAAAAAATAAAACAAAAAACTTGAAAAACAATATTCTCCAATTTCATCCTGAACCTTGTCCTCTTATTACTTTCAAGACATTTGTTCTTTGGGGAAGAATTCAAGAAAGCTGAGCGGCTGATTCTTTTTCAACCATCTCAACACGACTTTTTGTTGATTGTTTTAATTTTAAAAAGATGTTTCTCTCATCATTAATTATAATATTATTCTTGCCAGCAATAGACTTGACTGCAATTTGATGGTTTTATGTTAATTAAGTTTTGATTGTTGGTTAAAGTTTTATTACTATTTTCTTGTTACCAATTTTGGATTTTGAAAGAGAGAGAGAAGCAGTAATTTGAAATTCGAAAAGAAATGGGAAAACAAATAGAAAACAGTCTTTATTTTATACCCTATATCAGTAGTGGATAGAAAAAGGTGGGGTTTTTTTTCTGTTGGATTCTTTTGAACCCCTTCTGCTTAATATAAAACATCCTTGTGGGCTTAAATTGTCCACTTCTTGTAATTTTAATTGGTGAGTTGTTTGTTTGTTTGCTTTTTTCATTTCTAATAACCCTCATTTTGTTCACTCGGCTTTTCTCTTTTTCTTTTTTGCTTACTGCAAAAAAGGATCAGGATTAAAAAAATGACTAAGGCAGCATTTCATTGTCTACATATCATAAGTCACAAGAAACCCCTTCAGGTTTGACTTTCCCAGCACCAGCTGGCATCAAAGGAACTAATGCCAGTCATTCATAGAAATATTTCTTTTCTGATATGTCTCTGATGTATGTCCAATTTATTTAAGGTTCTCCATTGCTAATGGAGAAACTTCCTACCTTTTACTGTTGCTGAAAATGAGACCATGAGGGGGGGAAAAGAAAAAGAATTCAGCTGAAAGGGGAAAAGAACATACTGATTTAGAAAGGATTACTCTTTTTCTCTTTTTCTTTTTGTGAGCCTAGTTTGCAAGTACAGGAGGGCAGTAGGAAAACCAGAAATATACACTGCTCAAAAAAATAAAGGGAACAAAAGCAGAAGACATCCGAGATCTGAATGAATGAAATAGCCTTATTAAATACTTTGTTCGTTACATACAGTAGTTTTGTGTTCCCTTTAGTTGTTTGAGCAGTGTATGAACTACTGTATGTAATGAACAAAGTATTTAATAAGGCTATTTCATTCATTCAGATCTCAGATGTCTTCTGCTTGTGTTCCCTTTATTTTTTTGAGCAGTATATTACACATACTAGATATTTGTAGATGGGAAATGTTAGATGATTAGCAAAGGCTGTGCTGGGAAATGCCCTAGATTGGTTGGTAGTATTATCAAATGATGAATCTTTTTTTTTTCCTCCTACTTAATAAAGCTCCAAGGAACTCTTATTTATAATTAATAGAAAAGGAATAAATTCTCATTTAACTATGTAATCTAATGGGAAGTCAAGAATGGCAATAAAAAAAGAGAGATCCCTCTGCTTATAATTATTATTATTTTTTGCTCAGGGAAGGTGAGTATTCTCTGCCCAATGACAAAATAAATCAAAGATCAGTTGCATTCTTTCAGTTGTGAGTATGTGATTACTCACTTTCTGCCTATGTAGAAATATATGTAATGTGTGAAACCAGATGCATATGAAAATAAGTAGGAGAATCTGTCTGTGTGTATGTATGTATAAGCTATGGCAAATCTAGACAGCATACTAAAAAGCAGAGACATCACCCTACCAACAAAAGTGTGTATAGTCAAGCTATGGTTTTCCCAGTTGCAATGTATGGCTGTGAAAGTTGGACCATAAGAAAGGATGAGTGCCAAAGAGTCTTCGGAGAGGGGCGGCATACAAATTGAATTAATAAATTAATTAATAAATAAATTGAGGCCTTTGAACTATGGTGCTGGAGAAGACTCCTGCAAGTCCCTTGGACTGCAAAGTGATCAAACTGGTCAGTCCTAAAGGAGATCAACCCTGACTGCTCTTTAGAAGGCCACATTCTGAAGATGAAACTCAAATACTTTGGCCACCTAATGAGAAGGAAGGACTTGCTGGAGAAGAGCCTAATGCTGGGAAAGATTGAGGGCAAAAGAAGAAGGGGATGACAGAGAATGAGGTGGCTGGATGGAGTCACTGAAGCAGTAGGTGTGAGCTTAAATGGACTCCAGAGGATGGTAGAGGACAGGAAGGCCTGGAGGAATGTTGTCCATGGGGTTGCGATGGGTCAGACACGACTTTGCAACTAACAACAACATGTATGTATGTATGCATGTATGTATGTATGTATGTATGTACGTATGTATATCATATTACTGGGTTCCAAAAAAACATTTCAAAGAACAATACCAACAAAGAATCTTCTTCCCTGATGTCAATTTGCTTTTTGTACTTGCTTTTAATCAGATTGGCCTTTAGGCTAAAGAAAAAGATTCATCCCTTTTTAAAACTGTGGTTTATGGAATTACTTTGCTTTAGGATAATATGTACAGTAAGTATGCCATTTCTTGTCTCTTCGTGTTCTCCCATGCTAGGCATAAACCAATCTATCTATAAAACACCAGTATGGAGCAACTTATTGGGTTTCTAGTCGATCTCAGAACTGAAGTGTGTGTGTTCATAGACAGAACTGTGTCTAAAACCTATTCAGGAACTGTGATATGTGATGGTGTCCCGTTCCTATTATTGTATTTAGGTAATTTGTTTATTCTCTAAATCATACTACATGACGTGGGATTTAAGGGTTGAATGAGTAGCTCATGAGATTTCAAAAAAGTTGTTTTTAAACTAGAATCTTTAGTGAGACACAAGAGATTAACTACATTTTAGGAGAATAATCATATTTACCTCATTTAATTTCAAATGTAAATGAAAACTTATTAGTTTTTACAGAACCCCATTTACTACTTTTTGGAACACAGCTCCTGGTGTGCCCCTCAAAGTCCAAGCATAGTGCTCAGCCTAGAAAAAGTTGGACATTCTGACTCTGCATTGTTTTGCTATTCTCAGACATCTTTAATTGTGCTGGATAAATATTTTGCTCAGATAGCAATAGCACTTACTTATATACTGCTTCACAGTGCTTTCCAGCCCTTTCTAAGTGGTTGACAGAGTCAGCCTATTGGCCCCAACAATCAGGGTCCTCATTTTACTGACCGCGGAAGGATGGTCAACCTGGTGAGAATCAAACTACTGGCAGCCAGCAGAATTAGCCTGCAATATTGCATTCTAACCACTGCACTGCCACATCAGATATCTTCAGAAACTTAGGCAGCTGGATCAAATGGCGGCCCCTAGGGGGAGAGCCTTCTCTGTGGGGGCACCTACCATCTGGAATGAGCTCCCCCCGGAGATACGGAGGATCCCGGATCTGCGCTCCTTCCGCCGTGCTGTGAAGACCTTTTTATTCCATCAAGCGGGCTTGGCCTGATCTCTTCCCTTTTTAAATATGTAAATTTTAATCTGTTTTTAAATTATTGGAGTATTTTAATTTGTCTGGGCCAAAAAGTTTAATTTGATTTTATCGGGTTTTTAAATTCTGTGTATTTATGTATTTTATTGTTGGCTGTTCACCGCCCTGAGTCCTTCGGGAGTAGGGCGGTATACAAATCAAATAAATAAATAAATAAATAAATAAATAAAATAGAGTGAGAATAGAAAACAAATGTGAAATCCAAGCAGAGAATGGGGCAATATTTTAAGATACAATATCCATGGGATCATATACTGCTATGAAGAAAGAATGTGTGTCAAAAATGCAATGCCCTTGAAAGCATCAATGTGATTTTCTCACCCCCAAAAGCTCTGTTTTTGCTTGCAAAGAAGCAAAGCTGTTTAAAGAGATTTCGTATTTGACAATGTTTCTTGAAATACCAATGTAACTGTGCCATGTTATCACTTGGGCATTGTATGAAGCATAGCATAACTGAGAAGCCTCTGAAGTGTCCCTTCTGGGCATGCATTAGCACTGAATGTCATTCTTACTGACCACATTGTTATGTGGTAGCAAAGCAGAAGATCATTGTTATTTCAAGGAGTTTGGTGACATATTTTGATTTCTCCTTCATATTAAGACCATTCCAGTAGTTTGGAACTCATTCTCAGTGAACCTACTTGTCTTTTACTTTTGCTTGTTGAATAAAGAAGAAATCGAAAGAATCATATTGTCAGACCTGGAAGCAATCATTTACATTTGGGCCTTCCGGCCTGCCACATATTCTTCTGGGGGAAAATGGGAGGAGGAATTGTATAGCATATGGGTGATATGTAGTATGTAGTCAAAATAACATTCCTTTCTCAGAGAGTCAAGGACGCTTTGCCCTAGCACCTGGAGTCTGGGAGGTGTTTCCAGTTTGGACGATGGATGATTGGACCATGTGATGGACATGAGGGTGCTGGGCAGGGGCTTGAACTTTCACATGGGTGGGGAAAACCTGGAAACTTTCAGATTTGGGTTTTTCCAGATGTGCCAATATGACATCTTCAATAAAAAGGAGCTTTGAGGAATCTCAAGCCTTGGAGTTTTCTTTAGTTGGGGAAGTTACTTGGAACCCTGACACATATTGCAAATCTGTGAAAATCTCAGACTTTCTATTCCCACCCTAGAACCATGTGCCATCCAGTCAAAGTCAGGTCTTCTAGGTCTTGCCTTCTCATGACTATAACAGGGCTGTGACAAAAATGGTGGGGTTGCTGTTGCTTGTTGAGAGCTTTTGCACAAAACCTATTACCTATTTCTATAACAGAAATCCCTTGATGTGACGTGTGATTGTTTCTTTCCAAGAAAAGATAACCGAAGCAACAACAATAATAATAATAATAATCAGGTAAACCGAAAAATGGCTTTCCAGGCACCACTTCAAGAGGAAAAAATAGCCGAATTGTTCCTGTAGGAGTCCTTAATACACCATTATTGGTTCGGATGGGTTTCTCTCCCTCCCCCCCTCCCACCTTTCTCGCCCGCAATCATATGGCGTAGAGTTCGTACACCTTCTTGGAAATTGGGACATCTCTGCTGTTATTATTAGTGAACTCCTGACAGCTTGTAAGAGATTTAAGTATTATCTTGCTTGGTATGGATGCTTTTTATATTATGCTTTTAAATCTGTTTGCTTATCTTTATTCACTGGAATGCTCATTGTCTCTAGAGCCAAAGGAACCAATTACCTGGGCACCTAATCATTGTCCTGAGACTTGAAAAAGCAAGCCAGACCTTCTTGGGGATGATCTGTTCCAAATCTGTTCTTTCAGGTTGTAAGGAATTGACAGTGCCTCCTTATAAATTTAACAGACTAAAGAAAACCCCCTAAACAAACTAAAACAAATTTCTTTCAAAATTTGTCTCTTCTCCCAAGTCTCTTTTACTACATTTTTCTTTTGCCTTTTATTTAACCAAATTGGGAAAAAGGAGTAGCAATTCAGAAAAACAATTTAAAATCATTATATAACATTTTTTTCAATTGGGTTACAAGTTCACCGTCGTTAGTTTCTTCAGAGTATCCTCACCATATGTGAAGCAGGCATTAATCATCTGAGGCCTAGCTATCTAGTTATTTCCAAAGATGTTTAAAAAGAAAGGATTAAATTACTAACATTACTAGAAGGCCCCAGACACCCACTCCTAGATTGCCTTACAGCTCAAATAAGAACAACAAATTCTAACCAGGAGAATTTTACAAATGCTTTAGAAGATGATAGGTAGGTAGGTAGGTAGGTAGGTAGGTAGGTAGGTAGGTAGGTGGAGATAGATAAATAGATAGATAGATAGATAGATAGATAGATAGATAGATAGATAGATAGATAGATGAGAGAGAGAGAGAGAGACGAGATAACGATAGAGATGATAGAGATAGAGTTAGAGTTGATAGAGCTAGAACTAGACACGATAAAGCTAGAACTAGAGATAGCAATAAAGATAGAAACAGACAGACACACAGATACTGTAGATGATATAATATTATTATTCAGGGGAGATTTGTACTTTTCCATTAAATCCATTAAAAAAATGAATTAAGAATGTGATTCAGCACTAGTTTGATATTTATTTGCTTGAATCTGATAGCCTACAGCTTTTCTTGTTACAGAATGCTTTCTTTTCCACTGTTGTTTTTTCTCTCTCTCTTTCTCTCTTTCACCATGTATACTCGAAGTCTGATCTTTGCAATGACAATAACTCAGTGCTGACAACGTGATTCTAAACTGCAGAATTAAAGTACAGCTTCATGGTTTTAGGGGCCTTTTATTGCTAACTGCAGATCTGATGTCTGAACTCTTAAATACATCACAGTTTTGGTTTCGGTGCATCCACTGTTGAAAACAAGTCTCTGAAAGGAACTTTTTTCCCCTTCAGGAAGGAAATCTTTATATAAAATACCGCATTTTTCAGAGTATAAGACGCACCTGAGTATAAGACACACCTACCTTTTTTGGTGAGGAAAAGAAGAAAAAGAAATCTCCCTCTGCCTCTGCCTCTGCCTCTAAGCAATTTTGCCTCATTGCAGCAAACAGCAAACAGCCTGCTTTACTTTCATTTTTGTTTTCAGCATAGCTTGATTAGCACAAGAAAAAAAAAATCTGCTCCAGCAATTTACCTCTTTGCAGCAAGCAGCAGAGCCCTGTGAAAAACAGCTGAAAGCAAATCAGCTGAGAGTCGGGAGGCCGATCCAATCAACTTGTGCTAATTAGACTGTGCTGAAGCTGAAAGGAGCTATTTTGTTTGCTTGCAAGGAGGTAACTGCTGCGAGGCAGAGGCCAAAGGGTGGGGGGCAGTAGGTGGGCACCGCTACATTCGGTGTATAAGACGCACCTAAATTTTCACCCCCTTTTAGGGGGGAAAAAGGTGCGTCTTATACTCCGAAAAATACAGTATTTAAAAAATCACTTTGACAGAGGTTCTTAAAATTATCCTACATTTCTTTTGTGAGCATCCTATATTGCTTTTGTAATTTCATGTGGGAGGATGAGACACTAAGATAAGTAAAGACATCAGTACATGCAAAAGAAAACAGGAGATACATCTGGTGGGACCAGTGGTGAAATGTAAAATTTGTTACTACTGGTTCTGTGGGCGTGGCTTGGTGGTGGGGGTAATGTGACTGGATAGGCGTGGCCAACTTTTTTTTTTTTTTTACTTTTAAAAGAATTTTTTCTACAACCTCTTCAGCTGAAGAGGTTGTAAAAAAATGCTTTTAAAAACCTCTGACGATCAAGCAACTCAGCTGGGATCATCAGAGGCTTTTAAAAGCATTTTTTTCCCTACAACCTCTTCGGCCGAAGATGTTGCAGAAAAAAAATGCTTTTAAAAGCCTCTGACGATCCCAGCTGAGCTGCGCGATCATCAGAGACACCATGTGCAAGTAAAGGTAAAGGTAAAGATTCCCCTCGCACATATGTGCTAGTCGTTCCTGACTCTAGGGAGCGACTCATCTCCGTTTCAAAGCTGAAGAGCCAGCGCTGTCCAAAGACGTCTCCATGGTCATGTGACCAGCATGACTAAACACCAAAGACGCACGGAACACTGTTACCTTCCCACCAAAGTGGACCCTCTTTTTCTACTTGCATTTTTTGCATGCTTTCGAACTGCTAGGTTGGCAGAAGCTGGGACAAGGAACGGGAGCTCACCCCGTTAAGCGGCACTAGGGGTTCGAACCGCTGAACTGCCGACTTTTCAATTGTCAAGCTCAGTGTCTTATCCACTGAGCCACCGCGTCCCTTCATGTGCAAGTAGGTGGCGATATAAATTTTCTAAATAAAGAAAGATGTTGTACCTGATAATTTTCTTGGTTTTCCACAGTATTCACAGGAATATTTTTCTAACAACAAAATCTTTCTATTCTTATTCTTCAAAGTCCGACTTTCACAAAATGTCACATTGCTTGCCTGATTATGATCTTTGTAAGTATAGACATATGAATATATTTTTCTGGGGCCTCCTTGGCTGTTCTACTAAGTGCTAGATTGTGCCATATTTCTTGTCTGCTTGTTCCTTTACTTTTGATGACTGATCCTAAAATGTAGAAGCTTCCTGCCACTGCAATATTTTCACCACCAATTCCAAGGCTGGTTGTTGTATCTATTGTCATGAATTTGTTTTTGTTTTTTTAATATTTAATTTTAATTCCATTTTTTTCCTGTGCTCCTTGACTTTTTTTTTTGCTAGATCTTGCAGATCCCTTGCATGTGATGATTTAAAATAATAAAATTAGCCAAATAAGCTATGAAATTCTTATATTTCTATACGTTGTTGATTAACTATGTTTAATATTATTAATCTTGTGCCTAAAGGTAGTATAACAGTATAACAAGAAAGCGAATAATGTACAAAGATGTATGATGTAAGGGCTAAGAGTTAAAAGACCCATTGTAGTAACTGATTATCTATATTATTAAAATAGCTTCTAGCAATTCATAATAACGAATAAAAATAAAAATCAATATCCAATAAAAGTACAAAGAAGTCATAGCCACAGTTACTAAATATACCACATTCTGTTAAGACTGTGGTACCTTCACTATCTTAATGATCAAACGGCTTCATCTTGTACATTAAGGCCACAATCATCCCATAATTCTATTGATTTTTCTGTCTCGTTCTCTGAGAGCTTTACGGATAGACAAAGATGTTAACTTTGGGTTTCTGTCCACTTCTTGTCTTCCCTTCTTAAGAATGTTTTATTTTATTCATGTATGAGTTTGATATTTTTGCAAAGAAAATACAGATTCAACAACTCTCTCCTCTTCTCCCAAATAGTTGTTGTACTTGCTACTCTTAGTTTCTACTTTTGGTATAGACCTGTAGTTTGCACAATTTTATCCAATTAATCACATAGCTCAAGACATGTATGAAAAAAGGCTTTAAACTTGTTTCTCAAAAATATCTCTAATCCATTAACCTGAGGACTGCAGATATTCTACTCATTTATATATTTTATTGCAAGAAGAAGAGAAAATGTCAGAAGCATGTATTCCTATATATACACCTATATATTTAATTAAAAAATATAAGTACTTTTAATCAGAAGATCCTAATAAATGTGTGATCGACATACCATTTAAAGGAACATTATTGCCCTAATTCCCAGGGTTCAAACTGCACCTACACCAAACTAAGCACTTGTTATATCTCTGTGTAAGTATCACCTAATCTCCTGCACTTTTGAGGCTTTATAAATGAATAAGCATATGATTTTAATTCTTGGGCAAATGTCAAGCTGGCATTCTAAATGCTTAATTCTGTCTGCCTTCATGCGTGGATAAAATAAATATATATGAGGAATTCTGTGTTTAATAGGGGAAAAAAAGTAAAAACTCAATAGTCTTTCAGGGGAGAAATTATTACAGGTAATCCTTGTTTAGCAACCACAAGTGGAATTGGCAACTCGATTGTTAAATGAAATGTGATTATGCTTTATGATCTTCCTTCAGATTTCCTTTGCTTTATAAGCCTATGAAGGTTATAACTTTGAGGATTGGACATAAGTGCCCTGAGCCGTGGTGGCGCAGCAGACTAAAGCACTGTTATTAACTGTTATTAACATCAGCTGCCTGCAATTACTGCAAATTCAAATCTCACCAGGCTCAAGGTTGACTCAGCCTTCCATCCTTTCTAAGGTAGGTAAAATGAGGACCCAGATTGTGGGGGCAATAAGCTGACTTTGTATAAATATACAAAAGTATGAAGGCTATTGCTTAACGCATTGTAAGCCGCCCTGAGTCTTCGGAGAAGGGCGGCATATAAATCAAATTAAAAAAAAAAAATATCGTCATAACTGCTAAACAAGGCAGTCACTAAATGAGGACTAGCTGTATTCCATTTGGAAAAAAAAGCAAGAGTTCCAAGCGTTCAGCAATTTTAATCATTTTAAGGATTTTGGAGCATAGCAGGTTTCTAAACTGAGGAAGTTTACTTCCAACAGCTCAGGCAGACCGAATACACAGTATTCATACCTGATATAAGGAGAATTAATTTTACAGTAATTATATATTGTCTCAAAAATCCTTTGAACTATAATCAAAGCATAGTGACTGCATCCTATTTTATATCTTCACAGAGATAAAATATAAATTCTCCCCACCACCACCTGTTTTTCAATTTGGTCTGACCACATTAATCTCTCCTTCTTTACTACAAACTGCCCTGCAGGATAACTTCTAGACTAGCTGACTCAAAGAATATAAAATCTTCATTTGGTCTAGGGTGAATTTCCACCCAGACTGCTGTTGTTTATTTGTATTTAACTGTGTATAGTTTTTTTTTAATTTTGGAAATGTGGAAGGCCTGCCCAGAAAAAAAACAGGAATAGTAAGTTTAATCTTCTCATTTTAGAGTTTACCTCATTTAGTGATTTTTTGCAAATATGATAATAATTTTTTAAAAAATCATTTTCCAACCAATGTGTGCATTCAGGACCAAATTTCATGCACCTGATAACAAAAGCCTTCAATGTAAAACTTATTAAGGTCTGGTTATTACACTGATAAACTGATTAGGTAAATGTAGAAAACTGATCTTTGCAGAGCCCATCCCCGCTCTCTCTCCCCCCTTCTCTCCCTCCATCCTTCTCTTTCTCTCCCTCCCTCCCCCCCTCTCTTTCACACACACTTGCTTAGTGACCATTTTACTTAGCAATGATTTTACTTCTAATTTAAGGTATTTGAAGTCACTAAATGGGAAGAAAGTGTAGAATTTGCAGAAAGAAAGACCAGGGAGTAGATGGAGACTATTATAATACATGTGTACTACCTGGTTATATCAGCAATGAAAGCAATGGTGAAATTCCCAGCAGTCATTCTGCAAAAAATATCATGTTTCTAAAATTTCAAATGTAGTTCATCACCCACAAAATATTGGGGAGAGGTCACTAACTTAAATGATTGCCTAAGGGCTTGTGAAGTATCTCAGTACAAATCTAATCTGTGAAGTACTATGCAATATTTTTGTTTTAACTTCACTTACTCTCAGCAGCCTTAATCTAACAGTTGGTGATTTATCCTTTTAAGTAAATTTAATATTGGTTTTGTACTTACAATTTTAAATAAGGTGTCTAATATTGGCATTGTTTTAGAAGATGTGGAGATAACTTTCATGAGAATCTAATAAAGAAAAATGAAAATCAGTTTAGTCTTGGAAAAAATGTAGTCATAAGAAAGAAACTCAGAAGAACCACCTCAGTTCTATAGGTAGTCCTCAGGTTATGGCCACAAGTGAGTCCAAAATTTATGTTGCTAAGTGAAACATTTGTTAAGTGATTTTTTTGTCTCATTTTACGACTTTTCTTGCCACAGTTGTTAAATGAATGATTGCATTTGTTAAGTTAGTAACATGGTTGTTAAGTGAATCTGGCTTCCCCATTGACTTTGCTTATCAGAAGGTCGTAAAGGTGATCATATGACCCCAGGACACTACAACCATCATAAATATGAGTCTGTTGCCAAGCATTTGAATTTTGATCATGTGAGCATGGGGATGCTGCAACAATCCTAAGTGTGAAAAACAGTCATAAGTCACTTTTTCAGTGCTGTTTTGACTTTGAACCAGGGGTGGGTTCTACTTACCTTTACTACTGGTTTGCAGTGGGGCTGCGAACTTTTCTGTGCATGTGCAGAAGCGTTTTAGTGACGTTGGGGTCGGTGGGCAGAGCCACCCGCTGGTTTTACTACTGGTTCTATAGAACCGGTGCAAACTGCGGGCAACCCACTACTGCTTTGAATGGTTACTAAATGAACTGTTATAAGTCAAAGGCTATCTATATTTGGTATAAGAGAGGAAGAGGGAAAGTAGGAGGCTTCCATGATTCTGTTATTGTACCCTACAATAATAAATATTAGGAGTTTATGCCTCCAAAGAGTATTATCTCATTTTTATTGTCATGGTGTCATGTGACTGGGGAGTTATGGGAGTTGAAGTCCACACATCTCAAAGTTTCCAAGTTTGAAAAATACTTATTTAAACCTCACCTTTCTACTCTAAAAAGACTCAAAGTAGATAACATAAACTTAAAAACAATGACAAAATGCTGATATCAAAAGTTAAAAGTATATATTAAAAATAAAATAACATTAAATCAGCTAACAAAAGCCTGGAAAAAGAAATGTATTTTTAGAAATGTCTACAGATTCTCAGTCATCCAGGTCATGGTTGTCCCAGAGGTGCTTTTTCAAAAAGCAACTGGACTTCCTTTGTTTTTCCTTGAAGACGTTTCACTTCTCATCCAAGAAGCTTTTTCATTTCTGACTGAATGGTGGGGCATGTATCTTGAAAAATGGATCTTTACAAATTTCCTCAACAACGATAGATGGAACCAAAAGAAGGGTGAGTTATTTCTGTATTGTTGCCAAGAACACTAGCAGTGGTTGCATTGCTGAAGCCACATAGCAAAACTCAACTTTAAGGATCCTGGGCTTTATCATTTAAAATGAAGATGTTGGAATATGTGGTATCAATGGCTTGAAACGAGATGTAAAATTGATCCATAAAGATGATATAGAAAGTATGTTAAATTGAAAATTATATATATTTATAAATATGATAAAACTTGTTAAAGGATAAAAGGAATATATAAATACATATAGATATACTACATATATGAAGAATAGATTAAATCAATGTTAATGAAGAACAAAAATAGAATATAGTAAAAGATACTATATATATTTAAAGATGTACATAATGTATAAAATAATAGGCCATATATTGGAATTATGAAATTTGAATTGTTACTTATAGTTGAAAGCTGTAAAAATGGAAATGTGATTTTAAAACTAAAAAAGGTTGAATAAAGACTATTAAAAAAAATAAAATAAAATGAAGATGTCATTATCCATGAACTGTGTCACAATGGGTGTGTACGGGTCAGTGGTGGGTTTCAAATTTTTTTTATTACCGGTTCTGTGGGTGTGGCTTGGTGGGCGTGGCATGGCTTGGTGGGCATGGCTTGGTGGGCATGGCAGGGGAAGGATATTGTAAAATCTCCATTCCCACCCCACTCCGGGGAAAGGATACTGTAAAATCTCCATTCCCTCCTCAATCCAGGGGAAGGTTACTGCAAAATCCCCACTTCCTCCCAATCAGCTGGGACTTGGGAGGCAGAGAATAGATGTGGGCGGGGTCAGTCAGAATTTTTACTACCGGTTCTCCGAACTACTCAAAATTTCCGCTACCGGTTCTCCAGAACTGGTTAGAACCTGCTGAAACCCACCTCTGGTATAGGTGTGTGTTAGTGTGTGTATGTCTAAAGATCTGTTCCACATGGTTTCCACCATGTTACCATTTTAGCATAACAGTTCTCTAAATGAAGTAATTCCTCACCTGTCGTCTATTGAATTAACTGTTAGCTCAATCTTTCTGCTATCCCCGTGTTATGTGACTGAAGGCAAATGAGGAAATGAAAATGTGCTGATTGGATATTGAATTGGCTGAGCTCAGTTTTATGGCTACATACACAATATGTTCCTTGTCAAAATCCACCTGATGAATGGCAAGGTAAAGCACTTTTTATGGAATAGCTAGCATTGGGGATATGAAGGGTTCAATTTGGAGGTCTCCAGCAGGTAGAATATAAATATCTTATAAATTTCTTCTAAATAGTTCTATACACCTGCAGCAAAGTAATGAATCTGTGACTGAATCTTCTTTCATTGCACAGTTCCCTTCATTAGCATATGCCTTCTATTAAAGGAGATTATTTAAGCAGAGATTTTCAATCTTTTTCGGTAAGATCACATAGTGAAAATGATATGTATTATTTTCAATTCCATGTAAATTAAAGTTGGATTATATCCAGGAGTCCTAAAAACAATGAATTTCTAATGAAGGCCGATTATGTGTTTCATAAAAAGATTAACTTATCGAAAGATGCCCTTGGAAAAGTTAAAATTGTAAATATGTCATGGTGGTTCAGTTAAAGATTGTGTTGGGAGGACTGTAAAAAGAGCAGTGGAATGTTTGCAATCAAAAAAATAAAACAAAATAACCACTAATACATCATATTTACATGAAAACTAATTCAAAACAAACACAGCAGTTAATATCTGAACCGCAGAATGCACAATTTAAGAGCTTGCATAAATTAGGCCAAAGATCTGTACAATGGAATATTTTAAAAATTGGATTAAAAAAGATATTGCAAGACTCGTGTCTTTTGCTATAGTGTAAGCAAGGATTGTGAGCAAAACGCAATAATTTCATGACAGCAAAATTTTCATTTTAATATTACGATGTCACTTATATTGCATAATAAAGGCGTGATTTTTGCTTCTTTTTATGCTCATATCAACTCTGTGAGAGGAGATAACCAGGAAAGAGAGTGGAGCCCTCAAGAGTTTTCCAGTAGCCTTCAAGTTGAGTGTGAAATTAAATCCATGTCTTTTCCAGCCTCATCAGGTCTGCTCAATTATACTATTGCAGTTGATTTTCATATAACATCGCCTCCACCCTTAAGGACATGTTATTTATTTAGCGTATGGCGCATCATAAATGAACTAGCTACCGTATTCTTTGGAGTATAAAATGCTCTGGACTATAAGACACACCTACCTTTTTTGGGGAGGAAAACAAGAAAAAAAACCTGCCTCTGTCTCCCAGCAATTTCCCTCCTTGCAGAAACAGCAAACAGCCTGCTTTAGTTTCATTTTCATTTTCAGCACAGCCTGATTAGCACAAGAAAAAAAAAATTGCCTCCCAGCAATTTGCCTCCTTGCAGCAAACGGCGGAGGCCCGCGCGGCAATAGGCAATGTCAATCCCTGCAGCCTGAAACAGCTGAAGGTCGGAAGGCCGATGCAACCAACCATCAACTGCTTGTGCTAATCAGGCTGTGTTGAAGCTGAAACGGGCTGTTTGCTGCAAGGAGACAAATTGCTGGGAGGCAGAGGACAAAGGGTGTGGGGGGCAGTGGGTGGGCGGGGCTAAATTCGGTGTATAAAACACACCCAAATTTTCATCCTCTTTTACTGGGGGGGGGTGTGTGTCTTATACTCTGAAAAATACGGTATATAAATTAACATTTCAACTAAATTGGTAAGGTAAGGTAAAGGTTCCCCTCGCACATATGTGCTAGTCGTTCCTGATTCTAGGGGGCGGTGCTCAACTTAGTTTCTAAGCCAAAGAGCCAGCGCTGTCTGATGACAATTCCGTGGTCATGTGGCCGGCATGGCTAAACGCCGAAGGCACACGGAACACTGTTACCTTCCCACCAAGATATTCCCTATTTTTCCACTTGCATTTTTACATGCTTTCGAACTGCTAGGTTGGTAGAAGCTGGGGCAAGTAACGGGAGCTCACTCCTTTATGCGCTAGGGATTCGAACCACAGAACTACCGACCTTTCTGATTGACATGCTCATAACATATAATTGTTAAAAAGCTCTGTGTTCAGATATCAATGCCTAGCCATTGAAGTGCAGTATCATTTATATTTAAAAGATCAGATACTGGACTGCTATATGTCCTCAGCTTACAGCTGGTCACGATGTGATCTACAGTTTGACATAGGATCCAAAAGTCACACGGAGGGGAGGATACTGTGCCCCATTTATACAGAGAGTCCCGGAGATGTCATGTGAGGTGCGAGTCCTTTTCAGACAAATATCTGTAGCTCGGATGTAGGATGAAGGATATTGGGTTTGTTTGAAATGAAAGAAAATTTTTAGGAATCTAGTGCATTTCTGAAGTAATTCACTCTCATTCAGTTAAACATTTCTTTATTTTTTTTTTTGACTTTGTAAGTGAAAGAGAGATTTAAACAATAATGCAATTCCTCAAGCTTCTAGTTGACTTTCTTCTTTCCAAAAGAATATTGGCATGTCTGGTTCCTCAGAAAAGGAAAAATACAACTACAACATATGTGATCAGAGAGCCAATGTGGCTGACTATCGCTGTAATAGGAACGGTTGTTCATTGTGCAGTTAAGGATTTGAGGCACGGAATTCAAATTATATTTACACTTTCATAAATATAGGTCTTCGGAGCTGTTAATTCTCCTGCCAATATCTGCATCTCTCTCACAGTTTGAAATCTAGATTTCACTTTATTGTTTAGAGGTCTAACAAAATCTGGGATGTCTGATTAGACATAATAAATCTGCCATTGTGGTTGCTTAAATTACACAGCACTCAAAGCATATCCGAAGACCCAGCTCCAGGCAAATAAATAATGCTCTGATGCGGATGTTTCAAGATAACTATCAGAGTAAAAGCTTTTGATTTGAACTTGCTTTAGTTGCTCTTAGAATGACAAGTAAAACCAGAGCAATTTGCTCCGATCAGATGTCAGTCTTTTGAAAACTTGTAAGTAATAACATTTAATATAACCTCTATAATTTGAAAGTGTAGATGGGGTAAAAAAAAAAAATCAGTAGCGTTTATGAAACCTAAACAATTTGATCCTTATACTTTATGTTTTTCTCATCTAACATACCCATAACTTACATATCTGAAGAATTTTGGATTGTTTTTTTTTTAATGTAACTAACGCAGAACAAACTCAAATGTATAGTACAGTTATAAAATTACAGACAGTTTTGGTCACCAGATTACAAAAAAGATATTGAGACTTTGGAAAAAAGTGCAGAGAAAAACAAATAAGATGATTAAAGGCCTAGAGCAGAGGTCTTCAAACTTGGCAGCTTTAAGGCTTGTGGACTTCAACTCCCAGAATTCTTCAGCCAGCTATGCTGGAGAATTCTGGGAGTTGAAGTCCACAAGCCTTAAAGCTGCCAAGTTTGAAGACCTCTGGCCTAGAGACTAAAACATATGAAGAATAGTTGCAAGATTTTGGTTTGGCTAGTCTAGAGAAAAGAAGGACTAAGGGTGACATGATAGCAGTATTTCAGTATTTGAGGGGATGCCACAAAGAAGAGGGGGTCAACTTATTTCCCAAAGGCCCAGAGGGAAGGAGAAGAAACAATGGATGGAAACTAATCAAGGAGAGAAGCAACCTGGAATTAAGGAGAAACTTCCTAACCGTGAAAACAATTAACCAGTGGAACAGCTTGCCTTCAGAAATTGTGGGTGTTTCATCACTGGAGGCTTTTAAGAGGATACTGGACAGCCATTTGTCTGAAATGGTATAGAGTCTTCTGTTAGAGAAGGGGGTTGGACTAGTTGACCTCCAGGATACATTCCAGCTCTATTCTATTCCTTAGCCTCTTATAATTATCACAATACAGCAATTTTAATATTACAAGAAGAAAAATACCAAACACATAGGAATTAATCATATATTTATTCTGTTTTTCTGAGAAGCGAAATGTCTTGCTCAATGACATCCTTCATTACCAGCATTGTTGGGAGATTGAGTGGTAGCAATGAAAGACAAGGGAGAGTGTTTCCATTGCCCAATGCAAAGAAAAAAGATTGGATTTGCTTTCAGATTTCTTGGCAGGTAGCACCCCAGTACTGCTATAAACAGTGTTTACTCAGTGGCTGCTGTTGATAGACTTGAAGGGTTAAGATGGGATGGATCATCCTGGAAAAGCTACCCATATACTGTAGTTGCTAAGAATTAACATTGAGTCAATAGCAATCAATCAGTTAATCACTGATGTATTAATACTAGAATTTAAAGTCTTAAATAATCTTATTCATTTAATATTCTGGCAACATTACAACACATATAGCTAAATAAAGATATAATAATGTCTTGGTTGATTTTCACATGTCACTGAAAATTAATAATTAACAGTAAATAATATTACTGTCCTGGTGGCACAGTGATTAGAATGCAGTATTGCAGGTAAACTAAGCCTACAGTCTGGAGTTCAATCCTGATGGGCTCAAGGTAGACTCAGCCTTCCTTGAGGTCAGTAAATTAAGGACCCAGATTGTTGGGGGCAATATGCTGACACTGTAAACTGCTCAGAGAGGGCTGTAAAGTACTATGGAGCTGTATATACCGTGTTTCCCCAAAAATAAGACCCTGTCTTATATTTTTTTGAACCCTGAAATAAGCGCTTGGCTTTATTGAAATGTGCTCAAAAGCCAGATTGGGCTTATTATCAGGGGATGTCTTATTTTGGGGAAAACAGGGTAAGTCTAAGTCTAAGTACTATTGTTATTACCAATAATGCATTATTGCAGTCAAGAGATTTGGAATAAAAGAAATAACAAGCTTGGTTATAAACTAATGAAGTAGAAGTGGGTTCCACCTACCTTTGCTACCGGTTTGGAATCAGGAGCGCGCGCTTGCGCGTGCTCGGAATGCACAGAACCTTCTGCACATGTGCAGAGCGTCCATGATGATGTCTGGGTGAGTGGGCAGAACCTCCCGCCACCGCCACTACCAGCTTGCCCGAACTGGGGTGAACCAGTAGAAACCCACCATTGTAATGAAGGATCTAGAGAATACTATAAAAATGTTGCATAAATTGAAGTTATCTTAATGTGACAAGAACTAACAATACACTGGGATTTGATCATCAAGAAAAACTTGATATAATTGATAAGAAATTGGTTCACTGGTTTTCTGAGTGATGACTGTTCTTGATTGGAATCCTGATCTCAAACATTCTAAACTGCATAAAATTTTTGCCAACAATATAACTTAATTTATAATGCAATCAGATTTACACGGCAGACATATTCAGATTCAGCAATTATTTCTAAATATTAAAAACTAAAAAATTTAGCAAGGTTGGAACTGGAGGAGGAAGAATCATATTCAAATAATCACTTGAACACATTTATTTTATTAAGGGCAACAATGCTTATTAAAGTGATTGTTATATACCATATCTCAAATTTAGCCCAATCCTACATTCAATTGAAAGTGATTTGAGACATGTCCAAGCTGAAGCAGAATTCTTCCAAAGCAGTCAAAATGCATACAGTATCTGAAATTTCTCAGTTGTATTAGTAATTCAGAAATCTGAAGCCATGCAGAGATACAGATACTAGATACAGATAGAAATATTTGCCGTTTTCCTAAGCTCTTCATCTAATTGATATTCAACAGAGGGCTTGTTACAGAGTTCTTTACCAGTTTTATTTCTCAAGACTACTAACTTTAAAAAGTGGTTATGGTTATGAAAATTGGAGCTTAAAAAAGCAAGAGGAAGAAAATTGATTCTTTTGAGCTGTGATACTGGAGAATATTCCTTGCATATTCCTTGGACAGCAAAGGTGATCAACAAGCAAGTACTGGAGCATATGACACCAGACATGTCACTAGAAGGCAAAATCATGAAACTGTGTCTCATTTACATTGGCCATGTCAAGCAGAGGAATTCACTGGAGAAAACAATTATGTTTGGAAGAGTTAGTGGTAAAAGGAAACCATCAAAGAACACAGTGGCT
Organism: Pituophis catenifer annectens; assembly: GCF_029215685.1. Taxonomy (NCBI): domain Eukaryota; kingdom Metazoa; phylum Chordata; class Lepidosauria; order Squamata; family Colubridae; genus Pituophis; species Pituophis catenifer. The sequence continues at coordinate 198,412,614 of NW_027256883.1, read as the reverse complement.
GGAAATCATCAAAGCTGACCACCAACCAGAACACTGAACAACTCAAAGAAGTAGTGCAAGATCAGAAGATGTAGAGAGACATGGCCCATAGAATTGCTAAGAGTTGGACTCAACTGAATGGATAACACCAATATAAATAGGCTGATATAGCACTGGAACTTGGCTTGGAAAATTATTGATACCCATATCATTTCCCCTCTGCCCCTTTATATTATACATTTAATATCCTAATCTATCTATCACATTTTTTATTTTTATTATTCCAACAGAAGAAGAAAAAAAAAACTAAAAACCTTTAAGAGCATTTTCATTTATCATTCTTACTTGAATGTCTCCTAAATTTCTGCAGATTTCTTGCCCCAAGGAATAATTATTAAATGGAAGATTGTCAAAGAAATTGCAAAGAATCAACACAGGAAAGTCTGTAGAGATTCTCCATCATCCAGGTCACGGTTGTCCCAAAGGTGCTTTTTCAGGAAGCAACTGGACATTCTTGTTTTTTCTTTGAAGACATTTCGCTGACTTTTAGACTTTTAGCTATACAATTTGGGGTGAACACCCTTTGAATTGCATGGGGGTAGGAAAAGGTTTCCAGAGAGGGGAAAATGCAACTACAGGAACCAGGAGCATTACTCAGATGACCCTGAGGATACAGATAAACCTCCAAGTGCTTCAACGACCTTCTAAAAGGATGCAGATGACCAGTTGTCTGCAAGGAATATAAATCCTTCCATTCCCCACTATCCTGTCTCAGAGCTGAAGAAGCTTCTTGGATGAGAAGTGAAACATCTTCAAAGGAAAAAAAAAACAAGGAAGTCCAGTTGCCTTCTGAAACAACACAGGAAAGGGAAATCTAAATACATTACTAAATCACATATGGGCAAATTATTCTGGTGAAGGGGTTTACTTGTGAGCAAATTTCACTCTAGATTTGCTCCTTGAAATTAGTAAACTCTTTTACTTTAGCAATTGTGGTGATGGAATTGTATCAGAGCATGCAGATCCTGACAACCAAATGGGGGCCTCAATACAGCCATTACTAAATCTTTGAGTAGCTGCAGCTGTAGATGCCTCACAGCTTTCAGGAAAAACATCTAAGGAAGATATTTCAGTTGGAAGCAAAATGCCTTGTTGAATAATTTGCACAGGCTTATTATTTCCACAGCTCCAAATATCAAGATTCCATTCTGTAAGAAGCATTGGTAATATTTTCTGAAAGTCCATAAGTGGCTTCCAATCTTCCACATTCCTGTAAAAATGAATGGGAGGGCAGGCAGGCAGGCAGGCAGGCAGGCAGGCAGGCAGGCAGACAGACAGACAGATATGCAAGGATAATGTCAATATAGGACAGTGATGGCTAACTTTTTTTGAACCGAGTGCCCAAAGCACACATGCATTCGCGCAAATGCAAGTGTGCACGCCCAAACCCCAAAATGCAATGTGCGCCTTGCCCCCATGCATGTGCACTGTCCCCCTGCACATGGGTGTGCACCCCAATGCACATGCCACCCTGCGCATGCACATGCAGCCTCCCCATATGCGCCCCACCCCCCGCGCATGCACGGCAGAGACCCAACGACCAGCTGGCTGGCAGGAGGTGTGTGTGTGCATGCATGCATGGCAGAGCTGAACTAAGGCGACGGCTTGTGTGCCCACAGAGAAGACGCTGTGTGCCACCTGTGGCACGCGTGCCATAGGTTCGCCATCATGCATATAGGAGATGACCTGTTGTGGCCAGCCAGCGGCCTGCACGGATCGTGACTGATCCCGATGATGAGGAGGCTGGTGTTGTATCGCGCTAGCAGCCTGAGCAGCTGGTGCTCGCGTCAGACAGCGAGGAGGCTGAAGAGGATGTGGTGCCAGAGGCAGAGACTCAGCCAGGGCCTTCAGAACCTCCAGAGGCTCCTTCAAGTGGAGATAGCAAAATGGAGGATCCTCTCCTCAATGCTCGAAAATGCAGGGCTGCCAAAAGGCAGGAGTGGCTACTCAGGAGGAGGAGGTGGTCTTCTTGAGAGTAAGACTTGAGAATAATTGGCCATTCCCTTATCCTATTTAAGTCACACACCGTTAGTAAGTTTCTTGCTGGAAACAACTTGTAATTATCATCAGAGCATTTTTGGAAAAGTCTTATCTTGCTTTGTGGGCTGGTTGCCAACCTTTGCTGGACTTTGGTTTATTCTTGCTACTTAATAAATTTGATAAGGACCGTTGGTGTGTGTCTATAGCCTTGGGAATCCGGAGCTGGGGCAGAACATTACCAGGCTGAGCCTGAAGGGAGGGGTCAAATCCATCATCAATCATGAGTCCCTGTGCATCCACAAGAGATCTAAGTCCATCCCACCACCTTGAATGCCTTCTTAATTTCCTTGACTATTAGTAGCTCAGATTCTGAAAATAGCTCAAACTTGCAATAAATCTTTATACTCATTTGAACTACCTGAATCTCCTGATTTTTCTGGTGCTTGACAGTCTTGCACTAAGTGAATTTAAAGGCACTTATTGGTTGTGCCTAAGAATAGTCCTGAGAGTGAAGCAGGAGTGAGGAATGCAATTTTTTGTTGAACTTAATAACTACATTAAAAATCCATCCATAAGCAATTTCTCTTTGTTTCTTTATTCATGAAGAATTCATATATTTGAGGCGTTCTGTCATTAGTTTCTCTTTTTCAACTCTTCTGGAACAATTATGGGAAATTGCAAAATGCAATTTTTCAGTTGAATTTCAGATAACTTCCAAAATAGTCGTTTTGCCATTTTAGGTTCTTCTTACAGCTGGAGTTTTGCATGTTCCTTAAAAAAATGTATTTCAAAAATTTAAACAAATCTGAACTGGTAAGCAGAGATTTGAAAAGATGTTCTATTTTCCATGTTCAAAACTGTCCTCCAAGGATTTAATCTAAAAGTCAATAAATGAACTCATATATAATTAGTGATGAACTATAGTCTGATCTCTCAACCGTAGTTCAGTTCCATGTTCTCAGCAATAGAAAAATGTTTATTTATTTCTCTGTGGACAAAATATGACTTTATGAAACACTTTACTGAGTACTCTGAAAGGTTCTTCTCTCACTCTCCAACACACCAGTGGGCTGAGAGAAAAAGAATGTTTAATTGCCCATGGGTTCAGTTACATTGTAATGCTTAATATTATATTTGGCATATTTTAATTCATCAAAAAAAAAAAGCCAAGTTCTTGCTGGAAATAAAGTTTTGATATAGTTTGTGGTGATGAAAAATGTCATCTTGCTGGTGGAATTGATGATTCTTAAATCATTCCTTTTTAAAGTATTTTTTTAACTATAAGTGCTTTTTGAACAATGAAACAGCAAAGAGCTTATTGTGTACTGTATCAAATTTTAACCGCACAACAAAAAAAATGAAATGGTTTCATTTCTCCTGTTTATGCCACCATTTCATTAGAGCTCTCATTTTCTACACCAGGAGGCCAATACAATTATGGAGAACTCGATAAAAACACTCCAAGGGGAAAAAAAAAAGATCTTTGGAAGAAAAAAAAATGTTTGATGAAAGACCAATATATAAAATATCTGGAACAGAGTTCCAGAGTTACATCATTTCCATTTTATCTAACTCAAGCTAGTATATTCTGGCTACCAATAGTTCATCTGAAATTAGGTTTTTGATCTTCCTGCTAAGAGATCTCAAAATGGAGGAGAACAAGTACTTTATGTGCCAAGTAATGTAGGCTTGAGGGATTCTTGCGAGATCAAGAGATGTCCAGCATTTTCGATTTTGGGCGAATACTTCAACATCTTCTCATGTGATTTTTAGAGTCTCTAAATCTTCCAGGACCAGTCTTCACCATGTACTTTGAGGGCATCCTTTTGGTCCTTTGGCATCAGAAGGGGTCCATCTCGTTGCCGTCTTGGGGATTTGATTGTTCTCCATCCAGAGAATATAATCTGCAAATTGGATTGTTCTGCATGAGAGAATGTTGTGTATTCGTATGAGAAACTCTTTCAGAGCAAAATGTCTATGGAGATTCTCAGTCATCCAGGTCACAGTTTCCCCAAAGGTGCTTTTTCAAAAGGCATTGATGAGTATTTTAAAAACAACTTTTAACATTCTAGTATTCATTTTGAAGAGAAATAAAGTGCATAAAAGCAATATTTCAGAATCATCTTACCCAGATACTAAGGGTACATAATCCAAAGGTGCTTTTTCAAAAGGCAACTGGATTTTCTTTGTTTTTCCTGGAAGATGTTTTGCTTCTCATCCAAGAAACTTCTTTGGTTCTAACCGAATGGCGGAGAATGATAAAAATTTACATTTCTTGCAATTATCTCTCTTGGAGCACTTCTTCATTTGTAATATAATCAAAATAGCAAATCTTTAAGATTCAACGGAGGCATCTTTGTTGGAAGATGTCAAGTTTCTTGTTAATATTTGCTGACGCCTTTTGAGTCTTGCTGGCATAGATGAGTGTCAGAATCACTATGGAGGTGAGCAAATGGAATGTAATTTTCAGTGATATAGATGACAAAGACCAGATTTTATTCCCCCTCTAAAACACATTCCCCAACCTTTCCAGCTTTGCAGACCGGTGGGGGGAGGGCAAAGGGAGGAGAGAGAAATAGTTATGAGTGAACAGTGGGCAAGCATGTGCATGCACAGCTCCATTTGTGCAAACGGTAGGCCCATAGCAGAACTATTTTCAGATGCCTCCCCATTTGTTTTTGTTTTGTTTTATTTTGTTGTGTTTTCTTTTAACTGTTCACTGTACTTTTGCTATTCTTTTTTTATATCAGTCAGAACACTCTCCTTGCAGAATGGACTAGAAATAGTTAATCCAAGAATTCTGATTAATAGTATTTATTACAAGAAAAAGGAAAGTTATATCCCAAGAATTCCAGTGAGTGTTTTACTTTCAAATGAGTCACCTATACATTTTTTATTTCTATTTTATCTTCACAAAGGATTAGTCATCTCTTCTTTTGCGATGACGTGGTAGTTTGTATCTGCATGTTGTTTTGATAATTGGCTTTACTTTTATCATTGTGACAAATAGCTCACACATTACTTTAGCCTCCTATTTATGTATGTGTGTACATCTATACACACAAGTGCACATATATATCCAGGCATAAAAGTAGAATTACATATGGATACATATATAATAAATGTCATAAACTGTATAAACTTTTACATCCACTTGAAAAATGCTGCACTTTGCACAAGAAAAACCAATCTGTTCAATGAAAAAACAAGGAAACAAACAGGAGTTTGTAAGCCTCAACTTACAACAGTTCATTTAGTGACCATTTAAAATTACAACAGCAATTGACCATTTTCCACACTTACGACCATTGCAGCACCCTCATGGTCACATGATCAAAATTCAGATGCTTGGCAACTGGTTCATATTTATGACAGTTGTAATGGCCTAGTATCATGTGAATTATCACCTTTTGTGACATTCTGACAAACAAAATCAATGGGGAAACCTGATTCACTTAACAACTGTGTTACTAACTTAACAATTACAGTGATTCGCTTAACAACTGTGGCAAGAAAGGTTGTAAAATAGGGCAAAACTTACTTAACAAATGTCTCACTTATCAACAGAAACTTTAAGCTCAGTTGTGGTTGTAACTCAAGGACTACCTGTACTAAATTCAGTGTTTTAGGGAATACAAATATGCTAGACCATGTCATCCATTTTGAATTTTAAGTATTTGTTTATAAGATGTGAAACCAAGCTTTTCAGTAGTAATATTAGTAAATCTTTATATAAACCATCTTGACTCCTGAACTCTAAGTGGATTAGAAATCTTAACAAATAAATAAACAATACACAACTTTAACAGATTTTCTTACTGTATCCTCTTGACCAGGCATGTCAAACTCAAGGCCTGTGGGCCAGATCTGGCCCACGGGGTGCTTAGATCTGGCCCACGGGACCAACCTGGAAACAGTGGACCAGTCTGCGGTGCCTCTGTCAGCGAAAATGGAGCCCAGGTGGGCCACACACAGCTTTCCCAAGCTCCGTTTTTGCTGGTAGAGGGCTGCTGGAGGCTATCATGGCCAAAAATGGATCTCAGGTGGGCTGCACGTGGCCTCCCCAAGCTCCATTTTTTCTGGCAGAGGGCTGCAGGAGGCCGTTGCAGCCGAAAATGGAGCCTCGACGAGTGATGTTGAGCTGGCCACGCCCATCCTGCCCCCCACCCGGGCCCCCCAGGTCAAACACAACCCTGATGCGGCCCTCAATGAAATCGAGTTTGACACTCCTGATCTTTACTCTTTGACAATAAAGCGATCTGGGAATGATTGTAGAGTAATCATATAATAATATAAAGTAGTGTCCCCTTGTTCCTTGTGGATTGCAACAAGCCTAGGGCTTCTTAACATTTGTTTCCCTCTTTTTAATAGCCTTCTTTAATCTGACAGGGTTTTTTTCCCCTAGCATTTTGTACGACCATATGGTTGATATACATACACAAAAGCCCAACTATAATGGAATGGGATGAATAGGATCAGCTGGTACTGAAATACTGCCATCTCTATAGTATTTATTTATTTATTTTCTTTTTAATTCCCCCCCCCCTTAAGTTATAAAAAGCTCTTTTTTTCTTCTCCATGGAATAACACAGAATCAAAGCCACCTGAAGATACTCTCAAGCGACTAAAATCCTATCCATCCTGTTTATTATTTTGCCTCACATTTGTCCAAGAAGCTGCTCTTAGAAATACTTCAAAAATACTCCCCCTCCTCCACAGATGAGCTTTCTTTAGCCACATCTAGTAGTGTCTCTCCTCTTTACAAGAAGTGTCAGGCGCAACTGAGAGGCAGCTGGTATGTGGCTGGAGAAAGGATGGGTTGCTTCAAGCTTCAGTGAAATCGGATTCTCCATTCTTTTGAAACTCCAAGGGAGTTTCACAAATGGAGCAGTGACTTTCATTCCAAAATGTAGCTGAGAAAAAGAAAAGATCATCATCCCAAACATGCCTATCCAGAAACCAGATTAAATACAGCAATCTGTATTTAATCAAAGTCATCCATGCCATTCAGTTCATTTATTGCCATTCTCCTGGAAGATGAAGCATCTCTGGCTAAATGTTTAGTTGTACACTACTCCTTGGCTTGATGGGCTGTCAGGAAGACAACCTTATTCATCCCAAATTCTACAATGTGTGATTTAAGAAATGGCCTAGTCTGTTATTAGATTTCATTATTGCCCAGCATGTGCTGTCTGTAGCTTTCAAGATTGTGGTTGAATTGTATAATTAAAGTCAAACAAATTATTTTGTCCCCTGACTTTTGTTAAATTATTACCTTTCCTTGTCTGCTTCTTTGCGCAATGCCATCATACTCATGCAGTTTTATCTGAGGCACTTGGAAATGGGTATTTTTAGGCCTTTTGCCAAACTTTCAAATGAGCTGTTAAAAACAAGCTGTAGGTGAAATTATCTACTGGTTATTTTTGAACAGGTCGATTAAATGCCATTTACACAATAAGCAAAATTTTAAAAAATACATTAAATCTTGCAATTAATGTTGCATTTAAGAACACATTTCGAACATGTTTTTTTTTCCCTCAGAAGAGAGATGTTCAGACATATTCTTTGACAGGTTGGGTCAGAGAAACAAGAACAGACATTAATCTGATCGATACAGAGAAAGCTTGTGAGGATCACAGTCAATGGAAAGGAATTCGTATGGAGCTAGAAATTAATGGTAACTTTGAGGAGAAGGAAGACAGAGAAGAAAAAAAAAAAAGATAAATTCAGGAGAAAAAAGGACAATTTTTCATGTGGTGGGACCAGAGAATATGTTTTTATCCCAGAAGATACATTAGACTTGAAAGGCACATTGTCTAGTTTGATGAAAAGAAGGACTAGGGATGACATGATAGTAGTGTTCCAATATCTCAGGGGCTGCCACAAGAAGAGGGAGTCAAGCTATTCTCCAAAGCACTTGAGGGCAGGACAAGAAACAATGGGTGGAAACTAATCAAGGAGAGAAGCAACTTAGAACTAAGGAGAAATTTCCTGACAGTTAGAACAATTAATCAGTGGAACAACTTGCCTCCAGAAGTTATGAATACTCCAACACTGGAAGTTTTTAAGAAGAGGTTGGATAACCATTTGTCTGAAGTGGTGTAGAGTTTCCTGCCTAAGCAGGGGGTTGAACTAGAAGACCTCCAAGGTCCCTTCCAACTCTGTTATTCTATTCTATACATTTCACTCTGTCCTCAAATTCAGACTCAACATAAAACTAAACCTTCATAAATCTTTGCAATTTCTTATTAATTAGGCTCCACAATAGGGTGAAGCTTGTCCTTAGAAGTGAGGGACCACATTGCACCATGAAGCACTTTCAAAGGTTCATGAACTCCTGAAGCATTTCACAACCCTAATATATTCATGTAGTTCACATTTCCTAGATCAGTGGTTCTCAACCTTTTCTTCACCACGAACCTCCCTTTAAATACCTTTTGGAGCCATGGACCATGGGCCCCCAAGACTTAATTCAAGTTTTAAATCATAAAAATTTTTGAAGCCTTCCCTGTGATGATGACATTGAGGTCCCTCAGGGGTCCATGCACTAGAGCTTAAGAATCACTGTCCCAGACTATTGTGTAGAACTCATTTATTCTTTAGAGTTTGCAATTCCATTCTTGGATCAATAGCTGTCCAAAAATACATCTATTATGAAAAAAAAATGCACATTCAATGTGTGCATTAAGGAAAGGAGAGGCAAGCTGTTCCTTCCGGTAGCTTTGGATGGCTGTTCCCTTAGCTTGGTCATACCAATTTAACCTCATGAAAATTGGCTGAAAGCATTTGGAGAGCATCAGGTTGCTTATCTCAAATTGGGGAGGGGCGGGAGAAGCATAGTAGGGAAAAATTCTTAAGAAAATATACACTTTTTCTTTTTTTCTATTGTTTCTAACCCTAACCCTAATTCTACAGAGTTTCATGAATTTATGACTGAATCCACGCCAAACTGAAATGGACCAGTTAGAAATTGATCTATATCTCCTAATTCTAACAACCTGTATTGAGTATGAGCTCCTGTTGGAAAAATGCATGAGTTACTGATTTCTTTCTTTATTCAACACTTTTTCAAAGCTTTAGTCTCTCTCCAAAGACTTGGTTAAAGAGCACGATTAAGGTGTAATAGTACTTTTTTTCTCTCTGACATACCTTTGCCTTTTCCTCATTTTACTGGGCAGACTTTCATGCATGGCGCGATAAACTTAACTGAATTTTCACACTACATTAAATTCTAGTGTAGCAACCATGGCTTTTGTGGTGGCAAACGACTATTATTTAATCTCAGTCAGGATGATCTTGTCTGAGGTGAGACTCCACTTGATTTCCTGAAGCTGATAAGTTTCTTGTTAGTTACAGCACTTCACTCAGTACTCTTGTACAATTCATATTCAACACTTGAATATCCAACTCAGACAAATTGCTTTGTGGCTTTTGTTCTCTTTCCATGAGTCATCCATCTGATCCTTCACTTGGTGGGGGGGAATGGCTTTACATCATTATTTGAACCTAGCAAATTTCCTTCATATGGTAGCATCCATCTATTATGCAGGCCGTTCTACCTTCCGACCACTTTTTTATATTATTTATTGGCATAAAATATGCTTGCACTCTCACTGTCCATTAAAAATCCTATGAACTAGTTCATTTTGAATTAAGATTTGCTACATTTATGGGGAGTGAATTCTACGTGCAGGATTTCTTTAAGTACAGCCCATGATAAAGATGCCTTTGCTCCTGCCTCCAATATATCTTCAGACTTCAAAGCGTATTCCTGAATTCTAATATTTTAAACAAGAAGGGTACCAGAAAGTGGGGGGAAAAAGAATATATTCTGTCAAATGCATTTATGGTTGTTCAGGAGTCACAGTTTCTGATAAGGTAGAATTCTTAATCGCATGGAACTTTCGGGTTACCATATGAAAGAAGAGCTTAGAAAGAGATGTTCTACAGGAATTTATGTATCTGAATTAAGTAGCTTTCAACAGCCTAGTGAAATCTAACTAGCAATTTGACAGAATAATAGAAATCAAGGGTAAATAAACTAGGGCAGTGATGGCGAACCTATGGCATGTGTGCCACCTATGGTACGCATAGCCATATCAGTGGGCACGCCAACTCAGCTCTGATGCACATGTGGGCACCAGCCAGCTGTTTTTCGGCCTTCTGGACCCACCAGAAGTAGGGAAACAGGCTGTATCCTGCCTCCAGAGGGCCTGGGAGGAGTGGGGAAGGCCCATTTTTCTTTCTCACCTGGCTCCAGATCCTCTCTATGCACCTGGGGAGGGTGAAAACAGCCTTTCCACTCCCTCAGAGGCCCTCCAAAGCCTGAAATGGCCCATTTCCCAACTCGCACTGGGACAGAAAGTGACGTTTTTTGCTGTCCCCAGCCTCCAGAGACTCCTAGAGAGGCTTCTGAGGGAGTGGGAAAGGCTGTTTTCACCCTCCGCAGATGCATAGAGAGGATCTGGAGCCAGGTGAGAAAGAAAAACAGGCCTAGTGGGCCATCACATGCCAGGAGTAGGGGGGGAGGGGGGTTGCACGCACATGCGCAGGGCAGGGCGCATAGAATTATGGGTGTGGACATGTGCGCGCATGAACCTCCCCCCCTCCTGGCACGCAATGGCAAAAAAGTTAGCCATCACTAAACTAGGGTCTTCCAGTTATTTTGGGCTACAATTCATTGTAGTGACCCAGAGGGCTCCATGGAGATGTTAATAACTGGAGGGATGTGTATGGGACTCTGTGGCCTATGGAGAGGCCAGTATGAAGTTGGGGAAGGAAATATTTCTGGGCAAGTCCAGGGCATACTGGAATATTACCATAGTCTCAGGTATGGGAGATATGGTGGAAGGCATAGAGTGTCAGAAGTCAGAATAGAGTCGGAAGAGACCTTGGAGGACTTGTAGTTTAATCTCCTGCTTAAACAGGAGACCATACACCACTTCAGACAAGTGTCTGTTCAATCTCTTCTTAAAAACCTCCAGTGATGAAGCACCCACAACTTCTGAAGGCATGTAGGCTACCCTCAGAAGTTCACAGTCACTAGGACAACCATGAATCTGGTCTGATCTACCAACAAAGGCTTGATACATGGCATCATATGCCAGATGATTGGTTGGGGCAATGACAAAGTGATATGGAGTTGAGGAAAATTGCCATTACTCTCCTGTCATAGTAAGATTATTTTCTGGTTGCCCTGGAGATGTGTGGTGTTGCTCCTTTTGCAAGGAGGGCTGGATGCCTTCCATCATCCTGCCCCAAATGCTTGATGAGCTCTCTTGGTTTTCAAAAGGAACTTCAGGCTGTTCCTGAAGTTTGTGCAAGTATTTATTGAGATCTGTGAAGGTGCTGATTGTGTAGATAGGGGGCAAGGTACGTACTTTGGCTTAGGATTTGGTTACCATGTTAATAGTATTGTCTCATTGTTTCTTGTGAGACTACTTCAAAAAATATTTGTATACATTATATAATCTACTATGCAGTTTCTGAATACATTTCCATATAAGTATAGCTAGATTAGGATGGAAATATCTTCAGATCTGTTTATAATATTAATCTTCCTTCCTCCCCCCTCTCTCTTTTCAACTTTGTTTCATTCCATTTCTGATCAATTGAACATATTCCACTCCTTCTTAAAATATTTTTAAATACTGTTTTCTTTTTGTTACCTTCCTTTCCATCTTTACTAGCTGAGTCCTCTTCATTGTGTGAGTGAGAAATAGGGTGCTTGCTGATAGACTATTGTGTATAACAAAGACTGTTTCTTTATACCATTGCTATATATTGAATAGTGGTATCACACACAATTCACAGTTTTCTCTTCTTTAAATTGCCTGAGCACCACATGTCACTCCAGAGGTAGCTAACCATGCCAAAAAAAAAAAAATGATACAGAAATCCTAGCAGTCCAAAAACTAAAATTAAAGATTGATAGACTCTGCTAATTAATAATAGCTTGTTTTAAAATATTTTTTATTATTTTATTTTTTTAAAAAAAATTGAATAGGGCATCTCGGCATAACTTTTGTAATGAGTCTTTTCTGAGCAATTTGGATATTCATGTGCTGTTTTTTCCCCCTGAAGCACAAAAAGAAAAATAGTGCTTCACAAGTGGCTAAACTCCAGCAGAATTTAGGAATAATATCACTTCCATGCTTACAAAAGAACAGAAGCCCAGCTCAGTCAGGCCAAAACACATCATAGACTAACCCTTTTGTTTCTCATAGTTGCCAACCAGATGTCCCGGGAATTGTCACAAATGGAAGTAGAAACATTACCCTTCCCCTTACTGCTACTCCCCTGTAATTGAAATTTGAAGACATGCTATTCAGTCCTTCTTTCTTCCTTAATATCAGAACTCTTGTGTCTGATGTTCTGCCAGACAGATCTCCTGATTCTAAGTTTTCATCTGGGCATATTGCAGGAGGACATATTATAATTGGGCATGGGTTTTGTTCTTGGACCTAATCAGGAAATGGAAGTAGTTAGGTTCCCCCGCTCCCCAACTTCATTGTCTGATTGAGTCATCCCCTCTTTGGAAAACTTTTAATAGCCTCCAACTTCTTTTGATTTTCAGAATCAGTAGCAAAATCCTCATTATGATAGTAGAAAATAGATGCAGCTGAAGGTTGAATTCTGGAGTCCTTGGTGCTCTCTGAGCTTGGTCATTTGCTTGCAGATATTTCATTACCTGACTAGTTAATATCATCAGTGCATGTGAGTGTGGGGTTTGGTCCTATTGTATTCAATAACTTCACTACCAATATTGATGGTGTGTTTCTTTCCCCTTAGTAGTTCCTTATTGTACAAGACTAATAATAGTAATACTAACATTAGCTATGCTATTTCAAAGGTGCTTTTTCAAAAGGTAACTGAAATTATATATATATATATATATATATATATATATATATATATATATATATATATATAATTTCAGTTACCTTTTGAATATATATATATATATATATATATATATATATATATATATATATATTTCTTTGCAGTAATCTGGTCATCAGCACTTTGGAGTGGTGTGGTGTCCTAGAGGGGGAGCTCTCACCTCACAATTAAGAGGCTGTGAGTTTGATTCTAGATAGAGGCAGATATTTCTGTCTCTGGGCACAATGAGAATATATCTGCTGAACAAAACTCTGCTTTGACAACAGGAAGGGCATCTGGCCATTAAACCCTCTGCTTGCTCCATTCAGTTGCCCAGACTCCACCTTGCAAGGGATTATGGGATTGTTAAAAGATTATGATGATGAACTGGTCATCATCACTGTTTCTGAGAGCCATTGAGGCTATTTGGGGATTTTTCTGTGCCCTCAGGATCCCCTGAATCAGAGCGCAAATGGGTGTGAACTGTCAAAAGTAACACACACACACACATACACACACACACCATCATCCAGCCAGAACTGATGAAGCTTCTTGGATGAGAAGCGAAACATTTTCTTCTCACACAAGGGAAAAAAACATAAGCCAGTTGCCATTTGAAAAACTATTTTTGAGACAACCATGACCTGGATGACTGAGAATCTCCACAGACACTAGTCATGCTACTAATATTACAGACTATTACAATCACACATCATTATTATAGCACTAAACCAACTAAAGCCCCTCAAAACATCTTAAGTAACCAAAAGACTCGTTATCTAAGAAGAAAAACCAGGAGTCATCTATGAGCTCAATTATCGTCATAGCAATCATAGCAATACCAATAGCACTTAGACTTATATACCACTTTACGGCGCTTTACAGCCCTCTCTAAGTGGTTTACAGAGTCAGCATATTGCCCCCAACAATCTGGGTCCACATTTTACCCACCTCAGAAGGATGGAAGGCTGAGTCAAACTTGAGCCCGGTGAAATTTGAACTGCCAAATTGCAGTCAGCCAGCAGTCAGCAGACGTAGCCTGCAGTACTGCACTCTAACCACTGTGCTACTGAAGCTCATATTCTCTGGAATCAGAGCTATAACCAATAACCGTGGTAGAGGATTACCTCTATTTTTATTGTTAGGAACTGAACCTGCAATGTTTGTGTGTTTTTAAATATACTGTTGTATTTGGGGGATTCTATTATATATTCCATGCAATTTTCATTTGCTTAAGGGTAGACTCAATCATGGCAAGTCTTCAAACAAACAGCCTGGGGCAGATTTAATCTCCAAAGGTTCCAGATGTTAACTAGGATTCTGAAATCACAAACATGTGTCAGAGTTAAAAGTTAAAGATGTGTGTTGATAATGAAAACTTTTCCTTTGATGTGTAGGAAATGAAGAAATATTATCTTGAATTATGGATTGGGAAAGTTGTCTGCTGATGTCTGCAGTGCCACTAAGTGAACAAACAGCTATGTTGAATCTAACATCTCTCAATAAACCATGATTTGGTGTTTACAAATTCTAGTGAAGAAGGAAGGGTCAACAGGGCAGACCATGACAATATTTCTTGTACATATGAAACCTGAGAATTCTCCCTCTGATATACTAAGGAAAGACTGTTCACAGGGTTTGTGTGTTTGTGGGTATGACTATGGGTGTGTGTGTGTGTGTGTGTGTGCTACATGTTAAATATTTTAAATTTAATGGAAAACAAAAGAGTTGACTAAGGACATTTTAATGACATTTCTCCAAGGAACATAGTGTGAAAATCTCATCTGCTACAATGTTCTTTCCTACAACTTCTCTATACCATGGTTAAATTACAAAAGGGAATAACAGAAGAAAATACTTTCCATGGATTTCTTTAGCTTTGAAAGTTAGATGGGCAGTCATGGAATCTACACCCCGATGAAGAGATTTACAGCTACAAAATGATGGTATCCAGAGTGTTCATTTTTTTTATAGGTAACAACATCAAAAGAAATTTGAATGGACTCTAAAAAATGAAAAGCAGTACCTGCTTTCTCAAGATAAGACAACATTTAGGAATTTTGAAGTTGTTGCAGTGCAGTATCAGACTGACCCTGGCTGAAAAGTATTGGAAGGAAGGAAGGAAGGAAGGAAGGAAGGAAGGAAGGAAGGAAGGGAGGGAGGGAGGGAGGGAGGGAGGGAGGAAGGGAGTTCATTTCTTATAAATAAACACACATACAAACAAGCAAATAAAAACTCTTATAATTCCACATTGCCTCCTGAGTGCATCATACGTGACAAGAGAGGGATGATGGAGATGGTGTGAACTATTATAAGAGTGTCTATGGATATTCTCAGTCATCCAAGTCATGGTTGTCCCAAAGATGCTTTTTTTTTCCCCAAGAGGCAACTGAGCTTTCTTATTTTTCTTTGAAGACATTTCACTTCTCATCCAAGAAGCATCTTCATCTCTGTATGGATGATAGGAAATGGAAGAATTTATACTCCTTGCAGACAGCTGGTCATTTGCATTCTTTTAGAGAGTTGTTTCCCCAATGTAAACTGAATGTCAAATGGTTCCTGTAGTCTGCAACTTTTCTGGAAATACATTCATACGCCAGCATCATTTGAAGGGTGTTGTAAGAGTGATAGGCAATTTATGGAGGTTGGAACAGAATTTAGCATGTGTATGATTCTGTGAGAAGAGCTGGCATCTCCTGTCAGATATTCCCTCTTTCTTCAAATAGTTCTCCACTTGTAATCTTTTCCTCTAAGTTTTATCAGAGTTTCTTTCACTCTCTTCCTGTTTCAGATTAAAGACAATGTGAGACAAAAGCTTCAACTTTGGAGGTCATAGGAGTAAAAGCTCAATATTCCTCATTATTCATTTTTTCAGACCATTGTGTGAGTATCTGTATGTATATGATAAGGACTCAGACCAATCAGTGCAGCTTTAGTTTACTTTAGTTCATTTCAATTGTGCGAGTTTCATTTATTTTGTGTATTGAAACAGTATTGGATGCAGATTAAAATATTCTCTCTTCAATTCGTAATCTTTTTTTTAAAAAAAAAAAACAACCCAACAACACTACGCCACCATCTAGTATTCACAAGTGGACATTTTTAAAAGCAAGCAAATAAATATTCTCTGATTTTGATGCACAATATTGCACAATTCATGTGACTGTAACTTATTGTAAAATTTCAAGTTATGCATGTTTAATTAAAACATGCTTTGAACTGAGGAATTAGAATCTTCTTCATTTAAGCTGAAAGTTTTGTCTAAGTAAAAAAAAATCCTTCCTTTTAGGGAAGGTATGGTATTTTCAATTATTAATGTTGCATTGATTCTTCAGGTCTAGATTTTACTTTGATTATCTATTATTAGTTATGATGATTTTTGATTACCTGCTTTCATTATCTATGAAGGGAAAAGGACAGATGGACTGTGACTCGGCTAATTTCTTTTGATTGTTTTTAACGCATTGACTATAAAATTCTTCTGAGGAGATTGTGCAGCTTGAAGATTTAAAGTCTTTACAATTATTAAAAAAAACTCCTCACATATGCATCCACATTACACATTTCTTTAACATGAATGCTTACCTCTCTTCCCACATACAATATGCTAATATTCTGCTGTTTTGAAAAAGGAAAAATTGTGTATATTCATGCAAGAGAAACTGGTGTGTGTGTGTGTGTGTGTGTGTGTGTGTGTGTATTCAAACACGTATTGTATTGAAAATAATGTAACACAATGAAATAATGCCTTCATTCATATGTGAATCCAAATTAATTTCAGTGCTTTGTATTCCCAACTAAGATGTCTTTTCTCTTCTCTTGATAATCTTTTCCTTTTGAAATGTTTAACATGTTTTTGTAAGGAGTACTTTTGATGGGTTCTATTCTCTGGAATGCTTTTCAGTGCTGGGATTAAAGGGGATAGTGAAGCTAAGTTGATTTTGCATGGAAAGTTGAAGTACTATCTTTTTTTTCAATCATCATATTACCCTGGAAGGATCAAGAGAAAGTCCAAATCTAATAAGCAGATGTAGGTTATCAGAGGAAACAGTTCAAGAAAAAGGTCTTTCAATCGGAGGACTCTCTAAACACCTAAATGTGAATCAGTTTAGTACAGTAGTTAAGACATCAGGCTAGATATTTTACTAGGAGAGTACTTAAATCTTCTGCTCGAAATAAAATTCCCTATCCCACCAGGCTTGAAATTTTAGATCTGGATAGCCTCGAACTACGCCGTCTACGTTCCGACCTATGCTTAGTTTATAAGATTATTTACCAAAATTATTTACCTGTAAATGAGTACTTTAATTTCAACCGTAATTACACAAGGGTTATCAATAGATTCAAACTCAATGTAAATCGCTCTAATCTTGATTGTAGGAAATATGACTTCTGCAATAGAGTAGTAAATGTCTGGAACACTCTACCTGATCCTGTTGTTAGTCTCTCTAATCCCCATACCTTTTACCTTAAACTGTCTACCGTGGCCCTTTCACGTTTCTTAAGAGGTCCCTAAGGGGGCGTGCATAAGCGCACCAGTGTGCCTACCATCCCTGTCCTACTGTCCCCATTTATATGTAATCATTCTATGTGTTTATGGCTATATTTTGCCTATTTATTTTATTTTATTTTATTTAACTTATATGCCGCCCTATCTCCAACGGACTCAGGGCGGCTCACAACAATAGAATCCACAATAACCACAGTACAAAGTTAAAATACCTAATTAAACCAAATAAAAGTTAAAAACCCATATAAAACCCCATCAGTCCAGGCCGGGGGACTCGAATAACCAAGTTTTCAATTCGTGGCAGAAAGTGCGAAGGTCAGAGGCCAGCCAGAACCCCAAGGGGAGTTGATTCCAGAGGGTGGGCGCACCCACAGAGAAGGCTCTACCCCTGGGGGCCGCCAGCCTTTTATTTGTGCCATTTTTTTTTCTCGTGTGTCCATATCCATGTCTATACTGTTACTTGTTTCCTTATACATGTTGACAAATAAATAAATAAAATAATAAATAATAAATAAATAAAATAATAAATAAATAAATAAATAAATAATAAACCACGACACCAGGATTTCTTGTCCTATCTTAGGCACAAAGCCAACTGGGCGACCTTGGCCCATTCACTTTCTCTCAACCCTAGGAAGTACATTACAGAGGGTGATGAGCACAGCACAAAACATCCTGGGCTGTCCCCTGATACCACTAGAAGACATCACTAGGGCTTACTGCTTTAGAAGAGTGAGGAAAATCCTCAGGGATGACTCACACCCTGGTCAGCCCTTCTTTATTCTCCTACTACCATCGGGAAGGAGATATAGAAGTGTAGGCAGCAGCACAATCAGGCTGAAGAACCATTTTTATTATCTGTGGACTGTCAGACTCCTGAATGAAAAAAGAACTCTACAACAATATAGTACGATTGACTTGCAGGGCCAACTCGACATTCAATATGTTCACATGGTGCAATAGGACTGAGTGTTTGTTAGTAGGATTTACTGGACTAGGGATTTTCTTTTTGTCTTTCACTGTGTGTTGTATTGTATGGGGAGGGGGGGTTGCACGAAGGGAGACTCAGCCAATCTCATTGTACACATGTTGTACTCTGACAATAAAGGTTTGAATTGAATTGTAGGTAATGGCAAACCACTTCCTGGCCACTATCTTGACAAGTTCCTTGCTGAAAAATATGCAGGAACTTGTCCTGGTAGTCACCAGGCATTAATGCCAATTTCTCTCTCTCTCTCTCTCTCTCTCTCTCTCTCTCTCTCTCTCTCTCTCTCTCTCTCTCTCTCTCTCTCTCTCTCTCTCTCTCTCTCCCTCCCTCCCTCCCTCTCCCTCTCTCCCTCCCTCCCTCCCTCCCTCCCTCTCTCTCTCTCTCTCTCTGGGTTTGCTTTATTTTTCAAAAGCCAAGTGTTATGGACAGAAGAAAACATACAAAAAGAAATCTCATTAAAAGAAAAATGTATTTTGCAAATTATAACGAAAGTTTTCAGAGGGTATGAGACAATTGTTTTTGGAAACGTATTTTAAGAAGTCACATCACCCCTTTGGAAATAAAAGTAACTGTATTGGACCATGATAGTAGTTTCTCAGTTGCATATAGTCCTTGATTTATCATTGTTTGTTTAACGATGGTTCAAAGTTACGATAGTCTTGGGAAAAGTGACTTACGACCTATATTCTCACTTAGAGACATCATACCATCCCCAAGGTCACATGATTGCAATTTGGGCATGGCAACTGACTCACATTTACTACTGGTTCAGCCAATTTTGCCGAACTCTAGCAAAAAAAAATAAAATAAAGCCCATCAGAGAAGCTGAATTCACCTGACTGTGTGATTCCCTTAATAACCATGATAATTTGCTTAAGGGCTACTGTAAAAATTATTGTAAAACTGGGTCCAACTCAGCTTAATAATCACTATGACTTACAATGGAAATTCTGATCCCAATTGTGTTTGTAAGTCAAAGTGTATCTGTGGGCTAAATGCAATTGTGTGCTTCCTATGACATACAGGTAATGGAAAGGAGTGCCATAAATCACAGTGGGTAACTGTCTACTGGCTGTATGCTGTGTGCTGAATTTCCTACAGTCCTCTGGATATGGCCAGCCCCATGATGGTGTCTCAAAAGCAAGGGGATGGGTTGAAATGGTGAAAGAAAAAAAAATCAGAAAAGCTAAATATCTGCATATCTATGGAGATTCTCACTCATCCAAGGTAACAGGTAACAGTAACAGAATTGGAAGGGACTTTGGAGGTCATCTAGTCCAACCCCCTGCTCACGCAGGAGACCTATACTAGAGATTCGAACCACCGACCTTTCTGATCAACAAGCTCAGTGTCTTAGCCACTGAGCCACCTAGCCAGGCCATGGTTGTCCCAAATGTGCTTTTTCAAGAGACAAATGGACTCTTTTCAGAGCTGAAGAGGCTTCTTGGATGAGAAGCAAAACATCTTCAAAGCAAAACAAGAAAGCCCAGTTGCCTCTTGAAAAAGCACCTTTGGCATAAGTATCTGGATCTTGGTTGCAGTAATTTAAAACCACAGTATTTGAGGCTCAACGGAAGTACACCAGGCAATGTAAGAAAGAGTCAAAATGAGTTAAGATAAAGCCAGCATGACTGTCTGGTAAGTAACCAAGAAGCTGGAAAAGCTAAGAAGCCTTCCTCTGAGAAATGAAAAAAGGTTTTATTGGGAAGAACAAAAGGAAGCAGACCCCAGCAGGAAAGAAAGAAAAAAAGGGGGGGTGGGGAATAATATGGAATACCAGGGTAAAGAGGGAGATCTCGAGAAACATAAGGAAGAAATGTTAAGGAAAAAAAGTAGAAATATACGGTAATTAGCAGTGGTGGTATTCAATTTTTTTTTACTACTGGTTCTGTGGGTGTGGCTTGGTGGGCATGGCAGGAGAAGGATACTGTAAAATCCCCATTTCCACCCCACTCCAAGGGAAGGATACTACAAAATCCCCATTCCCTCCCCACCCCACTAATCTGCTTTCCAGCTCCATTCTCCTGTGCAGGGCAACAAAAGAAGACCCAGCTGATCAGCTGGGACTCCGATTAACTGGGACTCGGGAGGAAGCATATAGATAGCTGCAAGGTCAACCAGAGGTGGCATTTACCGGTTCTCCAAACTACTCAAAATTTCCGCTACCAGTTCTCCAGAACCTGTCAGAACTGACTAAATACCACCTCCGGTAATTAGAGTAGAAAACCAGCCAGGGAAGCAGATGGACTATTATGCATTAAAGGAGTGAAAGGATGCTCAAAGGAATGTAGAGATTGCAGAGAGATGAATAAATTCATTGCATCCATCTTTACTACTGAAGGTATCTGACAGAAACCCAAGTCTCTATTAACTTTCCAAAGGGAAGAATCACAACTAAAGCAGCACTATTCTTTATTATTGTTAGCCTTGCAAGGTAGTCCAGACAAGAAGCACATACATACATACTAGCTCTATTATAAGGTTATATTAACAGAACCTTGCAAGTCTAAAAGATTTACAGTCCAGGAAACTTGGGAGGATTCATTCTGAGATATTTGCCATGTCTCTGTGGACTCAGCTACCATTTGTCTGAACCTTCCTCCAGCTCTTCCTCCTGTCTCCCAAGGCCTTTCCCACACACAATTTCAATTATAGTCTTTGGCCAGGCCAGAACTAAAGTTATGCTAAGATATTTGAGAGACATCTAAGTATGAAATTAGAGTTCTGATGAGATTCATTTCATAGTTCTTAAAGAATTCAGAAGGGAAAGGCCAAACTTGCAGCAAAAATATGAAAATTGTCAGTTAAATAAGTCTCTGTGCCAGAGGATTGGATGGCAGTCAATGTGCAATTAATTTTTTTAAAGAGTCCAAAGGAATACAGGAAATTACAGACTGATCAGTCAAGCAACTGTTCTGGGTAAACTGGTAGGAGTGACAATTAAAGGGGAGAAAATTGCTAATTATATAGAGGAATTGGGTTTGATAAAGGAAAAGGTAGAAGTAAAATTTGAAAACTAAATCCTGATTCACCAACCTTCTAGAGTTACTTGAGTGGATAAAGATGTTTTAGTCAGCAATATATTTGAGACCTCTCAACAAACACTTTTGAGTAAATTTAGCATTCATGTGCTAAGATGATCTTTTATGTATTACAAACAAACAGAAAGCAAAGAATAAATATAAATTTGCAGTTTTCTTAATTCAGGGAAATAAAACAGTGAAGTCCCTCAAGTGTCCATGTTGGTAGCGATACATTTTAATTCATTTCTAAATGTTTGTGACTTACAAATTTGTAAAATATACCAAAGTATTAATGATGGGGAAAACCAAAAATGTGTGCAAAGAGCTCAACTCCCCCCTCTTTAAATTGGAGAAATGGTTAATCAAATATCAAATGTGGTTCAATTGAATTGTAAAATGTCTTACATTAGCGCAAAATCACATAATGTCACTAAAACACTGTTGGGGATCTGTTTTGGCTGTAACTTACCCAGGAAAAAGAATTTGAAGGTTTAGCGGTTAGTCTAGTGAAGATGATGTGACATTTTGTATTAGGAAGTATAGAAAAAGAAATTAAAATACAACTTCCATAATTACATTATCCTTACACAATCCCTATTTATCTGTTTCTCTCTCTCTCTCTCTCCCTCTCTCTCTCTCTCTCTATCTCTCTCTCTCTCTCTCTCTCTCTCTCTCTCTCTCTCTCTCTCCCCCCCCATCCAATCAATTTTATTCAGTTTGTTTACCATTCAAGCTCCCAACAACTATGGGCTCTATTTGTTAGGATATCTATATCATAAGTATATGTAGTTCTATTTGCTGTGCTACAAAAAAGGATTTGCTATGTAAATCACAGGAAAAAGATTAACAAGCAAAAGAAATTGGAGGCAGTACAGAAAGAAAGAAATAAGATTTTTTTTTATAAATCTGGTTTACTATAATCCTATTAAGTCTCCATATCTTTCTGTATATGCAATCCATCCTTATTCCCACCACAACTGCCTCCTACATTGCCTTTTGTATTTTAAATTATTCATCTTTGTCTTTCCAAGGATTTCAACTCCACCTTATCACAACTTTCTAAGTCTTTGATTTCCTTCCAACACATTAATAATTATTTCATATATTTGTCTTGTGACCCGGTCATTCATTTTCATTATATGAGCAAACCATCCTAAAGGACTTCATTCATAATGATGACTTACTTTGGTATTCAGTCCATTTTCATTCACAGCCATTCATTCCTTGTACGATCTCTTCTTGTGTTACCCATGCTGCTTTTAAATGAGTCATTATCCTTACATTCAACTTATTTTTGTGCAACTCAATCAATCAATCAATCAACATAGAGCTGGAAGGGACTTTGGAGGTCTTCTGGTCCAACCTCCTGCTCAAGCAGAACACCCTGTACCAGTGATGGCTAATGTTTTCCAGACCGAGTGCCAAAAATACATGCTTGCAAATGCACATGAATGCTCATGCACCCAAACCCCCAAAATTCAATGCATGCGCAGCCCCCACACATGTGCCCCACCCTGTGCATACATGCGCAGCCCACCAACATGTGCCTCGCCACAAGCATGCACGCCCCCACCCCTCCATGCATGCGCCTCACTCCGCGCACATGCTTGGCAGAGATCTGAAGACCAGCTGACCAGTGGGAGGCACACACGCATATGCGGCTGAACTGAACTGGGGTGATGACTCGCGTGCCCACAGAGTCTGCTCTGGCATGCATATCATAGGTTTGCCCTCATGGCCCTATACTATTTAAGATAGGTGGTTGTACAGTCTTTTCTTAAAAACCTTCAGTGATGAAAAACCTACAACTTCTGTTCCACTGGTTAATTGTCCTCACTGTTAGGAAACAGTTAGGAATTAATTTCTCTTTAATTCCCTGGGTGCTTCTCTCCTTGATTAGTTTCCATCCATTGTTTCTTGTCTTACCTTCTGGTGCTTTGGAAAATAAATTGACCCCCTCTTCTTTGTGGCAGGCCCTCAAAGATTGGAACATTGCTATCATGTCACCCCTAGTCTTTCTTTTTTCTAGACTGGCCATACCCAATTCTTGCAACCGTTCTTCGTATGTTTTTGTCTCCAGGCCCTTCATCATCTTAGTTGCTCTTCTTTGCACTTTTTCCAACATCTCAACATCTTTTCTGTAAGGTGGTGACCACAACTGGATACAGTATTCCGGGTGTGATCTTGCTCTTATTTCTATATAACACATGGACAGAAGCATGCATTTATGAATAACCACTTTTGTTCCTTTCAAGAAACATTTTTCATACCGTGTTTTTCTGAAAATAAGACCCTGTCTTATATTTTTTTGAACCCTGATATAAACGCTTGGCCTTATTTTCAGGGAGGTCTTATTATTATGGGGTGTGTAGGGCAAGATGAGGCTCTTCTTGCCATCTTACCTGATTTCCAGCTCTGTCTTCCTAACCCTAACCAGAGGAAATGGCGGGGACCCGCTATGCATACATTTAAATATTTTCGGGGAGGGTTTAGTTTCAGGGAGGGCTTATTTTCACGGAGGGCTTATTTTCAGGGGAGGGCTTATTTTCAGGGGAGGGCTTATTTTTTGGGGGGTCTTATTTTTGGGAAAACACAGTAGAGACTACATTGCCCATGAACATTTTGAGATTTGCACATACACATCTTAAAAATTCAGCGTCCATTTTCCTATCTTTAGGAAACATTCTTATAAATAGATCTACTTATTTAATGCAACTATAACTATTTATTCCATGTCCTCTGTCAAGTACAAACACTTCAGAACATTAATTTATAAACCCGTGTTCTGTTGCATTATACAATCAATCTAACATTTGTTGCAAATCATTCTACTTTTCAACCAAACACAGAAGTATCTGCTTTGAAAAATGTCAGTTTTAAATATATAAACACATTGTTATGCATGCATATGGAAAGGAATTAACATAAATCTAAAAAAAAAAAACCTTTGATATGATTGTTTATGATGCAAGAAATTTAGCAAAGGATACAGGGCTGATAAAATATTCCAAATGGCAGATAAAACGGAGAAAAGATGGAAGAACAGGAAGGAAATGTAAGAAAATAGAGTAAAAATACAGAATAGCAAAATGAAAATAATGGGTTTTTTTGTCAAAAAGCTTTATCAGAAATATTAACCTTCCAACAGAATGACTGGTATGTGATATAACAGAGTGATTATTGCAAAAAATGAGGACAAGTGGAAGGTATTGTGTAACCTGTATAAAGAATTAATGATAGATGCAAAGAATAAAGTGAAAAGGAAAAGTTCAGGAGAAGAATAAATGCAGTACAATTTTAATGGAAAATGTTTTTAAAAATACTTTGAAAGTGATTGACAAAATCTAAACAGCCTCAAGCAGAGGATGAATTAAGAAAGGAAACAAAATAATGTGGGATGAAACTGAAATAAAATTTTATTATTATTATTTTATTTACTTTCTTATTTGTGTGTATCTGTTGGCAAGGTGTTTTTTAGACATTTGCGTGGGAATGTTCATAATATTTCAAATAGTATAATTGAAGCAAATGCTAGGAATTTAGTGTCCATGCGGAGGAGGGAAGGTTGATGAAAAGAAAAGTATAAAATGCTGAGAAAATATAAAATGGCAAGACCAAAGATATAAATAGTGAAATCATACCATGCTTAAAGTAATGTACTTTGCTTAGCAATAGCAATAGCACTTATACTTATATACCGCTTCATAGTGCTTTACAACACTCTTTAAGTGGTTTACAAAGTCAACAATCTGGGTCCTCATTTTACTGACCTTGGAAGGATGAAAGGATGAGTCAACCTTGAGCAAGTCAGGATCAAACTTTGGCAGTGGGCAGAGTTTGCCTGCAATACTGCATTCTAATCACTGCACCACCACGGCTCTTTCTGAAGTACCATGCTTAATTTGTGTAAAGAGTTGAAAGTTACTTCCAGTTTAAGAACAACCCCAAATACCAATTGCATTCTATTTTAAAATGTCATATGCAGTCTACCTTATTTTTCATAAGCTGCTAGAGAGAAATGTAGAGATGTTATATCATTTTACAAGTAAAACTAAGGCATGATATAGATATTATCTATATAATTTCTGTTGGAAAGCTTTTGTAAAATAAAAAGATGGACTATTGCTATCATTCTAAAAATAGGCGCTATATGTTCCTTCCTGTAACAATGCTGAGCTCTTGAAGCAGGGGTGAAAACCAGCAGGTTCTGACAGGTTCTGGAGAACCGGTAGCAGAAATTTTGAGCAGTTTGGAACCAGTAGTGGAAATTTTGAGTAGTTTGGAGAACCGGCAAATACCACCTTTGGCTGGCCCCAGAGTGGGAATGGAGATTTTGCAATATCCTTCCCCCAGGAGTGGGGAGGGAATGGGGATTTTGCAGTATCCTTCCCCTGCCACGCCCACCAAGCCATACCCACAGAACCGGTAGTAAAAAATTTGGATTTCACCACTGTCTTGAAGTTAATGGACTTTATATAGCCCCTCAAGTGCAAGGTTTCCTGAGTTCAATTCCCACTAGAGGGTTTGAACCCCTTAGTAAAAACCGTGGCATTGTATATCTAACAAGTTCCAGATATAATGAAACAACCTGGGTTCTCTTTACAGATAATCAAGGTAGGGCTGAGAGAAAATAGGCCAAGGTTACCCAGCTGATTTCTAGTACTTCTAAGGTAGTACTAGAACTCACACCTTCCCAGTTTCTGGCCTAATGCCTTCACACTAAACTGGCTGTCATATTTCCATTGCCACTTTGCAAACCTCTTTGGCAGCTGGGGTGTCTTCCCCTGACACAGCAGAGCTCTTCTTATTTTTAAGAATAACATTTGTTTATACAAAATGCTAAAAAATAGCATTATTATTATTATTATTCTTTTTGCAGGGATTCTTCCCACCCAGCTGGCTTACAGCTTTATCCTGGAAAAAGTCTGTTTCAGTCATTCCCACACCAGTAGTAAAATATATTGATTCAGAATATATCATACATCATCTGTAATCATTGAAGTTGAATGTATTCAAAAATGCCAGCACGTTATGATTCTTCTCCCTTGATTTGCATTGTTTCCGCTGGAAAAAAATCAGCTTTTACTGATGTACATCAGCATCATTAGCACAGGGAAGAAACTCTTTTTCGACTGTGAATTTCCATTCTGTCTCTAAAATGTACAGGTTGTATTGTATCACTCCCACTGTTAAGCAAAAGTAGGGTTGTTGTTTTTTTGGCAATTTGGAACAATTCATAGTTTTGTAAATTATTCGTTTTCAGCAGCCAGTCCAGCACTCTTCTTTGTTAGCATGCCATTCAGTCCTATACTATACTTCTAAAACAAATAAGCCAGTCAAATTGAATCAGCAGAGAGTGGGAGGAGCGGGGACTGAAAGTACCAAGCATCAATCATTTCCATCACAAAATTTTGTGCAATTCTTCTTGGGGGAAAAAAAAAGGACTCTTTGCAATAAATTAACTGGGGAATGGCAGATGAAGCCTTGTTTAGTGGCAAGGCAACATGACAACTGTGGTTAATAACTTGAAAGAAATGACAAAGCTGATCAGAAATTTCAGCAGGACTCAATCAAATTTAAAGTTTGTCCCACTGCACGCTATTCTTTCGCAGCAAATGATGCTCAGTGAATATTGTTTATTTTCCCTGCAACTGTAAAGTACAATCTAGGCAGACCTCAGGCAGTCCTTTAATAAATTCAGAATGAGTGAAGAGCTTTGGACTAAATCATAGTTTAGCTTTCTTGCGTACAGAACCACTACCTGTCAATGAGTAATTCAGCTTCAACCGCAACAATACATGAGCACACAATAGATACAAACTCAAAGTAAACCTCTCCAAACTCGATTGCAGAAAATACAACTTCAGCAGCAGAGTGGTCAATGCCTGGAATGCACTACCTGACTCTGTGGTTTTATCCCCAAACCCCCAAAATTTTAACCTTAGGCTGTCTACTGTTGACCTCATCCCATTCCTAAGAGGTCTGTAAGGGGCTTGCATAAGCGCACCAGCGTGCCTACCATCCCTGTCCTACTGTCCCCATTTATTCGTACCCATTTCCTGTATTCATATCCATGTTTATACTTATTCCTGTTATCTCGTACATGTTTGACAAATTAAATAATAAATAAATAAATAAAAGAGCAAAGGTGAAAAATATTAAGATAGCTTTCCAGGTTTGCCTCTCTCTATTTTGGAGGCTATTTACTTGGCTGTGAATTCTACAACTCATATTTTGGTGAATTCTACAACTGCATATTTTTCCAATATACTTAGAATGGACCTATTAGTTTGTCTTCCTGACAAACTTATAAGGTAACTCAAGAATTTAAGAACATCCATGCATCACTTTTTTAAAACCTTGGTACATTGGATAACATATCTCTTTCACTCCACATTTCTTTTGTTTATTTAAAAAACTGGAGGATTATTTGATAGTCTTTAATTTGTAATTCCCCATGTGTAAATGCCTGAAACTGGTCTCAACTGCATTTATAATTTGTCAGAGCAGCATTGTACAAATATACATAAAATATACATGGACATACTGAAAATGCATTTTAGGCATTGATCCTGCTTTCTGGTTCTACCAGTAGTATAAATTCTCCCATATAGTAATAGCAATAGCAACAGCAATAGCAATAGCACTTAGACTTAGATACCGCTTTACAGTGCTTTACAGCCCTCTCTAAGTGGTTTACAGAGTCAGCATATTGCCTGCAACAATTTGGGTCCTCGTTTTACCCACCTCAGAAGGATGAAAGGCTGAGTCAACCTTGAGCTTGGTGAGATTTGAAAATCTCACATTTCAGCCATCCGGTAGTCAGCAGAAGTAGCCTGCAGTACTGCAGTCTAACCACTGCGCCACTGAGGCTCATATACCCTGGAATCAAAGCTATAACCAATATTTGCACCTATGTTAATGAAATAATTGGTTCCTGATCTCCCTTAGATCTTAATATATCTCTAAGCATTCCAGAAACCCCAAGAACTTGACTAAGAAGTTCCAAGTTGTGGGAGCATCTTTGTTCAACTGTTTATGTGGAGTTGTGAAATGAATCAATGTAACTTTTGTAAGTTTGTAACTTACTATTGGTAAATTGGAATAAAACCTGCAAGGCTTTTAATTGCATTTCTTTAATTTAATACAAAACAATGCAACAGTGGCAAACATAAAGCCATTGGGGCTAGAGAGAATCTAATTTAACCTACCACAAAACAATGAAGATCAATAGTTCCTATTTGTCTGAAGAGAAAGACACAGTTCTTCAGTCAATGAAAAGGTTGCTTTGGTTTGTGAAGGTGCTGAATACTTTAGACGCTCTCCTCCCAATAAAATCCTAAGAAAAAGAATGATACAGATGATATAGCACCTGGCGCCTGATATAGAAAATTGTAACTGGAAAAGCAGACTGCAATATTAATGCAAATATAAAGCAATTTGATCAAATCAGCCTTCAAAAATCCAATCCTTAGATCAAATCATCAGACTCCATGCCTTAAATCGATGCTTTCTGAACCGGTTTGAAGATTTAATGGACTTTTGTTCCACTGTTAATAAATTGAATAAAAAAAAGTTAAATGAAATTGAATTATAAAGTCAAACTGAATTGCACATTAGCCGCAGATCTTAGATTATTCGCAAACTCTCAATAAAGATTAGAGTTCAAGCATTATTTTCCATGTCCAAGCAAATGAACTATGTATTTTTAATATTGCGGTTCAGCAAGACTTGTAGAAGATGATAAGAATCAGTAACTGTTCTTTGGTAATCAATTCCCAAGCAGAACATACAATGTTTTCTACTAAGGTTTACACTTGAATTAAAATTTTCTCTTTTCGGGATTAAATCAGTTTCTTTTTATTATAAAATCCAATTCTGTAATACTCAGCTCTCCACCCAGGACTTCCTTATTTCATATATTGAGAACCCACCCTGGGCTCTCCTCTTGAAATCCATTACATGTGACATAGATTAACAGAATTGAAAGGGACCTTGTAGGTAATCTAGTCTAACCCCCCGCCCAAGCAGGAGACCTTACACCATCCCCGACAAATGGCAGTGCAATCTCCCCTTGAAAGCCTCCAGTGATGAAACTCCCACAACTCCTGAAGGCAACTTCTGTTCCATTGGTTGATTGTTCTCATATCTTCAACTTACCCCCACCTCCAGGAGAAAAAGTAGGAGTACGTGGTTTGAAGTTTCTTGTACCTAGGAGGGAAAAAGGAAATAAATAAAGCCAAACAAAATGTAGTTGTGAATAGTACTATGTTCCTACAAAAGATACTAGGATGCTTAATTGCCTACTTGCCTAGAAGAATTGGATGTTCTAATGGGGCAGCTAGAAGAACAATCTCTACTGCCTATGGAGATTTTGGTCCATTCTAACTTGTGCCAGCATTTCTTGCAATTGCAATGATATTTGTCCAGACTTCCTTCTTCTGGTCAGTTACCATTCCTAACTAATTCCATAGAAAGTGACAACAACAATTAAGACACTTTGCAATTTCAAACATTATAGAAAGCTTGCAGCCTTTTCTTCCTTCCTTCCTTCCATCCTCCCTCCCTCCCTCCCTTCCTTCTTCCCCCCCTCCCTTCTTTCCTCCCTCCCTCCATTCCCTTTCTTCCTTCCTCCCTCCGTCCCCTCCTTCCTTCCTTCTTTCCCTCCTCTCCCTTCCTTCCTCCCTTCCTTCCTCCCTCCCTTCCTTCTTTCCCTCCCCTCCCTTCCTCCCTTCTTTCCTCCCTCCCTCCATTCCCTTCCTTCCTTCCTTCCTTCCTTCCTACTTACTTACTTACTTACTTACTTACTTACTTACTTACTTACTTACTTATCTCTCCCTCCCTCCCTCCCTTCCACCAAAATTATGGGCAACCTCAGTTAGGACAGCATTTTTAAACTACAGTCCTGTTTTGTTTTTTGTTTTCTTGTTTTTTGCACAAAGAAGTAGAGACCTCTTGTGGCAGCTTGATTAAACACATTTAATTATCCCCAGGGGATTTCTTTAGCAATAAAGGAATTGTTTCCTGGGGGGAGGGAGGGGTGGAATCTTTCCTCATCCATCTAGTTTTCAACAAGGTTTAAAAAAGGATGTAATCTAAAAGAAGCATTCCCTGTATTATTCTTCTGATTCTGCTTGAAAGCATTATTTACATTATTGCGTTCCATCTATTTTCCTTTTACAAGCTACTTTTCAATGATTCAGTCCCTAATGCAGCATGGATGCCAACAGGTTCCTGCTGATTAAAATTTATCTATCTACCTTTCTATATCTGCCCCCAGAAATTCATAAAATCTCTGATCTCCGTGTGTTTTGCTGTGCCCTCAAAACCATGTTGTTCTGCCAGGCTGGGCTATCAATGTAAAGATTTTAATTGGTTTTAAATGGGATTTTAAATTTGGGGTTTTATAAATTGGGCCTATTATTTAATAATTTTAATTATTTTTTAAATTTTGTCTGTCCTTGTGTTTTTAATTAGGCTGTACACCGCCCTGAGTCCTTCGGGAGAAGGGCGGAATAGAAAATAAATAAATAAATAAATAAATAAATAAATAAATAAATAAATAAATAAATAAATAAATAAATAATAAATATATGTATAAAAGTTTCAAACTGATACATATTTTTAAATTTGAAAAGCACAGATTATCTATCTATCTATCATCTATCTACACACACACACACACACACACACACACATACATACAATGGTGGGATTCAGCTGGTTCGCACCAGTTGGGGGGAACCGGTTGTTAACTTTCTGAGCAGTTCAGCAAACCAGCTGTTGGGAGAAATCTCCTTCCAACAGCCTTTTGTTTTTTCCCACCTTAAGGGGTTAATTCTGTCAACCTTCTGACAAGCAAAGTCAATGGGGAGGCCAGATTCACTTAAAAGCCATGTTACTAACTTAACAACTGCAGTAATGCACTTAACAAATGTGGCAAGAAAAGTTCATGAAATGGGGCAAAATTCACTTAATAAATTTCTCGTTTAGTAACATAAATTTTGACCACAATTGTGGTCATAAACCAAGGAGAGGAGAGGCCAGGCATGACAAGGAGTGGCTGGGAGGGGAAGGGAGAGGTGAGACAGGGCTGGGCGTGGTGAGGACAGGCCAGGCCAGGCCAGGCACCCCTCGATGTGAGTGACATTGAGTTTTTATTTTATTTATTTATTTATTTTCGTCAAGCATGTATTTTATGACAGATACAAGTGTAAACATAATTATAAATACATGAAAAGGATATGAATAAAAGAAAACATTAGGACAGGGATGGTAGGGCTCCAATTACAATTGGGACAACACATGATTTCTTTTTCCACAGTCACTCAACTTCAATTTGCAGGTCCTGGTACTTTGTGATTTTTTCTTGCTGCTTATCTTCAATCCATGCATCACCAGGTATTGCAATGTCAATTAACCATACTTTTTTCTTTTCAACTATTGTTATGTCAGGTGTGTTGTGGACCAGGTGCCTGTCAGTCTGAATCCTAAAGTCCCACAAGATCTTGAGTTTCTCATTCTCTAAAACTTTCTCAACCTGATGTTCCCAGTGGTTTTTGCTGTACTCAAATCCAAACTTCTGGCACAATTTCCAGTGAATGATCTTAGCAACACGGTCATGGCGTTGTAGGTAGTCAGTTTGTGAAATTTTGCTGCACCCACTGATCAGGTGGTCGATTATTATTATTATTATTATTATTATTATTATTATTAATAATAATAATAATAAATTGTTGTTGTTGTTGTTGTTGTTGTTGTTGGCCATGCCCACCCAGTCACATGCCCACCCAGCCAGTCATTAGGGTAGAGAAACCGGTTGTTAAATTATTTGAATCCCACCACTCTGTGTGTGTGTGTCTGTGTGTCTGTGTGTACACACAGACACACACACACATAGTCTGTGCATTTTAAATTTATATATATATCTATATATATCTATATCTATATATCTATATCTATATATCTATATATCTATATATCTATATATCTATATATCTATATATCTATATCTATATCTATATCTATATCTATATCTATATCTATCTATCTATCTATCTATCTATCTATCTATCTATCTATCTATCTATCTATCTATATATCATGCTTGATGTTGTTATTTATTTATGGGCAATCAAGATTATGATGATCTATAGAGTTCCCAGAAAGGGCAAGCAGACTGTAAATTACTCATCTGCAATGGTCTCTGTTAACAAATAGCACTGGCAAATAACTGTGATTAAAAATATCCAGATGTGATATTAGAAATTGCTGATGTAAAAAATACCGACGGCAGGCACATGTTTTATGATGTTTTATAACATGATGCAGAGTCTTGATTCTTTAAAACTTATTAAACAATCTTGAAATAAGTTGCATTGAACTTTTAAAGAAATTATCTGGGTTATATCAGACTGGACTTTCTGAAATGTATTAGCACCCAGCAAAGTAGAAACAGAACTGTGATGGAGCTGGGTAGCCTTTAAGCTAAATAAAACAAATAAATAAATAAATACAGTGGAGGTCTACTGAATCACGTTTGGTTTCCTAATGCTTAAAAGCAGTGGTGAAATCTAAAATTTGTTACTACCGGTTCTGTGGGTGTGGCTTGGTGGGGGAGGGGGGTAATGTGACTGTGTGGGAGTGGCCAATTTTTTTTTTTACTTTTAAAACCATTTTTTCTACAACCTCTTTGCCGAAGAGGTTGTAAAAAAATGCTTTCAAAAGGCTCTGACGATCCCAGCTGAGGTGCCTGATTGGCAGAGGCTTTTTTTCTTTTAAAAGCCTCTGCCGATCAGGCAACTCAGCTTGGATTGTCAGAAGCTTTTAAAAGAAAAAAAAAGCCTCTGTCAATCAGGCAACTCAGCTGGGATCATCAGAGGCTTTTTAAACAATTTTTTCTACAACCTCTGAAGAGGTTGTAGAAAAAATGCTTTTAAAAGCCTTTGACGATCCCGGCTGAGCCGCGCAATCATCAGAGTTTTTTTTTTTTTACTTTTAAAAGCATTTTTTCGGCTGAAGAGGTTGTAGAAAAAATGCTTTTAAAAATAAAAAAAAAAGCCTCTGATGATTGCACAGCTCAACTGGGCATGGGGAGGGGGGCAGGGATTTTTGCTACCAGTTCTCCAAACCACTTGCCTCCATCGCTACCGGATCGGGAGATCCGGTCTGAACCGGGAGCATTTCACCCCTGCTTAAAAGCCTTTTTAAAAATACTGTAACTATAGCAGAAACTAATATACTTAAATTAACAGAGATGATCAGCCCCCAATGCAGAGGTCATAATGGCTCACATATTTTAACTGGGTGACTGTATTTTGGGCTTTTGGGCAACTGATCAATGCTTATGTCTATTTGCAGAAACCTCGGTTACAGAATCACATTTTTGCTGGCATTTATTTCTAGTTTCTGGCAAAAACACCTCCCCATAGCATACAATGGGTTTGCTTAATGATGATCACTTTAGTTTAAGGACTGCTGCAAAAAAAAAAAAAAAAAAAAAGATTGTAAAATTGGATGTGGCCATGTGGTGATCCACATTATGACTGTCAAGGCTTATGATTGAATTTGCCAGCTCATTGACAGTTGTTAAGTCAAGGACTACCAGTAACTATATTTTTCAGAGAAACACTTTTGGGTTTGAGAAAATGCCATAAAAGGAAAAGAAGAAGAAAAGAGTCCTCAATTTCTGGAAAGGGCATAAGATATTGATTTTGAAATCCCATTCAATCAATCAGAATACAACTGGAAGGGTCCTTGGAGGTATTCTAGTCCAACCCACAGCTCAAGCAGGATTCCCTATATCATTTCAGACCAGTGGCTGTCCAGTCTCTTCTCTAGTGATGGCGCACCCACA
This sequence comes from Pituophis catenifer annectens, assembly GCF_029215685.1. Taxonomy (NCBI): domain Eukaryota; kingdom Metazoa; phylum Chordata; class Lepidosauria; order Squamata; family Colubridae; genus Pituophis; species Pituophis catenifer. Next base: position 198,378,337 of record NW_027256883.1, on the reverse strand, counting down.
ACTTCTGAAGGCAACCTGTTCCACTGGTTAATTGTCCTCACTATTAGGAAATTTCTCCTTGATTCCAGGTTGCATTTCTACTTGATTAGTTTCCATCTATTGTTTCTTGTCTTGCCTTCTGGTGCTTTGGAAAATACTGGTAGCCTAGTCTTGCCTTCTGATAGCCCCTCAGATACTGGAACACTGATACCATGTCACCCCTAGTCCTTCTTTTCTCTAGACTAGCCATGAATAAAGCATCTGACTGTTCCTCTGCTCCAGAACCCCTTCCCTTCAGGAACTGGAGATTAATTTTCTGATTTTCTTGCACTCAATGAAGAACAGTTGCAGGAACTGGGTATGTCTAGTTTAATAAAAAGAAGGACTAGGGGAGACATGAAAGCAGTGTTCTAATATCTCAGGGGCTGCCACAAAAGAGGGAGTCAAGCTATTCTCCAAAGCACCTGAGGGTAGGACAAGAAGCAATGGGTGGAAACTAATCAAGGAGAGAAGCAATTTAGAACTAAGGAGAAATTTCCTGACAATTAGAACAATTAATCAGTGGAACAACTTGCCTGCAGAAGTTGTGAATGCTCCAACACTGGAAATTTTTAAGAAGATGTTGGATAACCATTTGTCTGAAATGGTGTAGGGTTTCCTGCCTGGGCAGGGGGTTGGACTAGAAGACCTCCAAGGACACTTCCAACTCTGTTATTCTATTCTATTCTATTCTATTCTATTCTATTCTATTCTATTCTAGTCTAGTCTAGTCTAGTCTAGTCTAGTCTAGTCTAGTCTAGTCTAGTCTAGTCTATCTGCAAAGTTTATTAGTGCTCCAATAATTCCTTTATCTAAATCATTGATAGCAACTTTGAACTGCAGAGAGCCCAGAACAGAGACCCCTGCTCTGCTCTCTGCTCAGTACTTTGCTCCAAGTTAAAGTAAAACCGTTCAAGGCCATTGGATGCAGTCATTCAGCCAACTGAGACTCTATCTAATATAGTATTACCTTGCCCATATTTACAACTTTATTAAGAAGCATACATCATGAGGAGGCCTGTCAAAAGCTTTGCTGAGGTCCAAGCACACAAGATCTATGGTATTCCCCTGATCTATTAAGCTAGTAACTCTATCAAGATAGAAGACATGGTTAATTGAGCATGGTTTGTTTGGACCAGTTCATGTTAACTGTAGCATCTCTATTCAAGAACTCCTTTCCTGCTGCATGGTATCTATTTAAAGATCTTGACCAATGTAGACATCAAACAGATATCAAACCAATAAGTCTTTATTATTCTAGGTCCTCCACTTTGCTCTTCATGAAATGGGGATGAAATTTACTCTCCTCCAGTATCTGGGAATGGTTCTTTAATGTTCTTCACTAGTTCCTTCAGTAATCTAAAATGTAATCTATGTATCTGGTCCTGAAATCAAACTGATTTAAATTAGCTAAATGTTCTTAGACTCTCTCTGTTTGTCCTAAATTGCATTTCTTTTATTTCTTCAGTAGAACAGCATTGACCAGCTGGGATAAATCTCCCTTGTATTATGATTTGTGGTTTTTATTATCGGGGAAAAAAATGGATAAAGAAAAAAATGAACTTTTTAAAATCATACAGTAAGAGATAATTTTTTGAACTGCATTTATATTTGCTGCGAAGAAAATTGGAAGCTTATTTTTATTTTTTTCTTTCTTTGTACTTTGCCTTTTTTTCCCTTTTTCCTTTGCTTCTTTTACTTTATATTAGTTTGTGTTGGTTTTTTATGCTCTTTGTAAAACCTTTTAAAAAATTCATAAAAAAAGATAGATGATGTTTATATCTCACCTGTACAAAAGGTGAGATATAAAACTAATGAATAAATAGTAAATTAAAATTCATCAAGCTTTGCTCTAAAATTCAGCAGAAACAGGACCTTTAAAAATGTCAGCATAAGAATGCCATTTTATTTCAGATAAATTATAATAGGATAAAAATGATATATCTAAAGTTAGGAGACCTGAATAAAATGTTTATTAGCAGCGGCTGCCTTTAGCTTCTTCTGAGAATTAAAATAAAGTTTTTATTTATCTACCATATATAGCTGCTTATTTCATGAGTGTGATTTTAGGCGATGTACAATAAAAACAGAACAATTAAAAATAAAACTTTAAAAATCATGAAACAACTAAAACATAAATGCAAATAAAACACAGGAGAACACCTTCAAGAACTTGCATATGTTTTATAACTATTTCATGGGCTTCCCATTTCCATGGCATTCCCAAGCCTCTTGATGCAACCAAATTTTAAGGGATTTCTGGAAAATCAGGATGGTTGGGGGTCAATCTCCCCTTGGAAAGTTAAACTTCCACAGGGTGGAAGCCAAAGAGAAGGTTCACTCCTGAATCCCATCAGATGGAACTCATAACTTTCTCCTCCTGCCAGATCTGATGGGATAGATAGATATAATTGGGAAGATGTGGTCCCTCAATTTTTGGGAGTAGATAGGAAGTGAAAAATGGATTTTAGAAGGTAAGGAAGTGAAAAATGGATTTTAGAAGGTAGGGATGAAATATATTGTGGAATGATTAAATGTCATATACTTATTTTGGCATTGTTTCCAAAAAGTATTTCTACAGCGATACTTGTTTTAGATCTAAGTCATGGAGAAGGCAAAATTGTTGTTGTTGTTAGTTGCAAAGTCATGTCTGAACCATCGCGACCCCATGGACAACATTCCTTCAGGCCTTCCTGTCCTCTACCATCCTCTTGAATCCATTTAAGCTCACACTGACTGCTTCAGTGACTCCATCCAGCCACCTCATTCTCTGCCGTCCCCTTCTTCTTTTGCCCTCAATCTTTCCCAGTATTAGGCTCTTCTCCAGTGAGTCCTTCTTTCTCATAGGTGACTAAAGTATTTGATCCAATACCAAAATGTGAATAGATTATCATTTTCATGTCTGCTCTTGTTAAAGACTGAGAAAGAGAGCATCATGGGAGTAGTAATGGCTTGGAGACTAATCCAGAAGGCATAATTCAGAAAGCTTAAAAATTAAGCTTGCTTTCTTCTCAAAATTTGGTGTACCGTACATGAGGCAGACCATGAGTGACTCAGTCTTGGGAGAGTCATTTATTAAACAACTGATTAGGGTATATTCTTTCTTCTACAAATCAAGACTGTGTATCTGTGAACTTGAAGATGAGCTGTTCACAATATGAATCTGATCAGGCTACCAACATTTTTGGAGATTTGATGGTCACTTCAGAGTTTCAGAGTGTAATCCTTGTATTCAGGCATGCCACTGTTGCTATGAAGAAAAGTCAGCCAAAAAAAAATATCTCTACTTTCCCATATACATTGACAAAATTGAACTACTGTTTTTCCTGGGTGATAGTCTCACTGTATCCTCTCAAAATCAGAAGAATCTGAAGAATCTTCAGTCAGTCTCAAGTCTCAGCCTCATAGCCAAATTTCCTGAATTGTCCTCTAATCTCAGAACCCATCTCCTATTCCACAAAATTCTACTCTTCCTACATACACCTTTAAAATCTATCTGGAACAGGTCCATGCTGTGCTGCTGTTAATACAGATTTACCACATGACACTGTGAAGACAGTGATTGGTAGTTTCCCCAGCTGAAATTCAATTATTAGTGAAAGGTCATTATTTGTTGGCAGGGATCTATTGGTTGTCACAATTTGTGCAGTTGAAATGCAACCATTGGATAAGTGAGAGAGTTTGAGAAAATGGTTTTCTGGACAAGTGTAGTAGATATATTGTCCTAATCTGCAAAATGTAAGAAATAAACTTGCTGTGGAAACCAAGGTTCCAGTTTTTCCTACAGCCAGAGCCATAATAAATTCAAGAGGAAGGACCCTGGACTACCTCCACACCAAATGCATACGGAAAGCCCTCTGGGCCACCTGCTCCATCGCAGAGCACAAATGAAACTGGTGTATGTATGCAGTGCCATCTATCATGTGCTTTAGATTGCATCAAGGCAGTGACCATTTTTAGGTCACTTGGTCAACATACCCTCAAAAGGAAAAAGTAAGCATAAAGGAAGTGACTGCAGAGCTTCGGGTTCTGGTCTCCCTTGCAGCTAGAAAAACCACAACAAAAAAAGCATAGAGCTCTGTAAAAGATGGAAGGAAAGCAGTGTCATAATAGACCTGCAAGATCATTTGGAACTGAACAGATTACTAAACTCTTACCAAATAACCGAAGTTGTCTTCTCCATGCATTCTAAATTGTTCATATGGTATATCATGTGATGAGATTTCGGGGAAGGTATTTGGAGAGCTTTATAGTACTGCTTTATGGTACCACTTTATAAAGCTTTAGTAAAGCCATACCTGGAATACTGCATCCAATTTTGGTCAGCAAATTACAAAAAAGATGTTGAGACATTGGGAAAAGCACAAAGAAGAGCAACCAAGATGATTAAAGGTCTGGAGACAAAAATATATGAAGAAGGGTTGCAGGAATTGGGTATGATCAGTCTAGATAAAGAAGGACTAGGGGTGACATGATAGCAGTATTCCAGTATTTGAGAGGCTGCCACAAAGAAGAGGGGGTCAAATTATTCTCCAAAGCACCAGAGGGCAGGACAAGAAACAATGGATGGAAACTAATCAAAGAGATAAGCAACCTGGAATTAAAGAGAAACTTCGTAACAGTGAGGACAATTAACCAGTGGAACAGCTTGCCTTCAAAGCCCCAAGTTGTAGAGGCTTCATCTCTAGAGGTCTTTAAGAAGAGACTGGACAGTCACTTGTCTGAAATGGTATAAGGTCACCTTGGAATAGAAGACCTCCAAGGTCCCTTCCAGCTCTATTCTGACTGACTGACTGACTGACTGACTGACTGATTGATTGATTGATTGATTGATTGGAGAATGCCTGCTCTGTCTGATCTATTGGGACAGGCAGATATTCTAAAGAAGAAATGGTTCTGCAAATAACCAAATCACCAGGATTATGGGAGAGGAAAGAGGGTACAATGGCTTAACGATTAAAGATGCTGAATTTGTCAGCTGGAGACCTGTCAGACTGAGTTTGACACCTGAGTTCCTTGCAACAGTTTGGGCTGCAGTTTGAGCTGCCCCAGCTCCTGTTCACTTAGCAGTTTCAAAAGCATGCAAATGTGAGTAGATTTATAGGTACCACTTTGGTGGGAAGGTAACAGTGTTCCATGTGCCATTCAGGGGTGGGTTCTACTTACCTTTACTACCGGTTCACATTGTGCATGCACATAAGATCACTTATGATGACATCCAGATCAGTGGGCAGAGCCTTCTGCCAGTTTTACTACCAGTTCTTGTGAACCGGTCTGAAACGGGAGCAAGCCACTACTGGTACCTTTGGCATATAGTCATGTTGGCCACATGACCACAGAAATTGTCTTTGGATAATTGTGGCTCCCTTGGCCAAGAAATGGAAATGAGCACCATGCCATAGAATCAGACATGACTAACAGGGAAATATTTACCTTTATTTATGGGAGAGGTGGTAAAACTGAGTCTGGGTCCATCTTGGACTGCAGTTAGGTGTCAACTTCATTTCATATGTTATCCAAAAATATCTGAGAAATTCTGAATATCTTGTTCCCCAATCCCATTTTTAGATGTGTAAAACATCCCTCCTTGCAGCATGTTATACTGCCTCTGCACTTCTCATCCACCATTATGATTCTCCATCATAGCTGAGGTGTGTGGATTAATTGAGCAAGCTTGAATGTGATTTCTTCCCCGCCCCCATGTACTCCATAGCCTGGTAATTAACCTTTGGCCAGGATTAGAGACATGAGAAATGTTGTGCTCCATGATCTTTCTGCTATTATCATTTGTTATGTGGAATTTTGCAAGGTTTCAGAACTACAGCTTGAATTCTAATAACAGTTGCAATCATATCTGCTGTACACAATATCATGTGCTATATTTCAACCTTACAGATGGCACAACAGCAGCATTCCTCTTTCTTTCTTTCTTTCTTTCTTTCTTTCTTTCTTTCTTTCTTTCTTTCTTTCTTTCACGTGCTCTACTTTTTGATCAAAGCTGAAGCAAGCAAGATCATAAGAAACAGGAAAGAATGTACTTTGAAAGTTCCTCTTCAATACCTGGAGTTCAAATTCATGTATTTGATAAAGGCAGAGAAAACTATCAGAAGAGGAAAATACAGGTGATCCTTAACTTACAACCACAACAGAATCCAAACTTTCTGCGGCTAAGTGAGACAATTGTTAAGAGAGTTTTGCCCCATTTTACAACCTTGCTTGCCGCAATTATTAAATGAATCACTGCAGTTAGTAACATGGTTGTTAAGTGAATTGGGCTACCCCATTGACTTTGCTTGCCAGGAGGGTTCCAAAAAGCGATCACACGATCCAGTGGTGAAACGTAAAATTTGTTACTACCGGTTCTGTGGGCATGGCTTGGTAAGGGGGGTAATGTGACTGGGTGGGCGTGGCCAACTTTTTTTTTCTTTTAAAAGCATTTTTTCTACAACCTCTTCAGCTGAAGAGGTTGTAGAAAAAATGCTTTTAAAAGCCTCTGACGATCCCAGCTGAGCCGCGCGATCATCAGAGGCTTTTTTTTTTAACTTTTAAAACATTTTTTCGGCTGAAGAGGATGTAGAAAAAATGCTTTTAAAAGTAAAAAAAAACAGCCTCTGATGATCGCAGGGATTTTTGCTACCGGTTCTCCGAATCACCTGCTGCCATCGCTACCGGATTGGGCGATTCGGTCCGAACTGGGAACATTTCACCCCTGACACGACCCCAGGACAGTACAACCATCATAAATACAAACCAGTAGCCATGCATCCTAATTTTGATCATGTGAATATGGGGAGGCTGCAACAATCATAAGTGTGAAAAATGGACAAAAAGTCACTTTTTTCACTTCCGTTGTTAAATTCAAATGGTTAGTAAAAAAAATGGCTGTAAGTCAAGGACTATTTATAATGATTTTTCATTTAAAACCAGGGTCATTTTCAGAAGAGATTGGACTGGCATTTGTCAGAAATGGCATAGGGACTCCTGCTTCGGTGGGGGGTTGGACTAAATGACCTACAAGGTCCCTTCCAATTCTGTTAATCTGTTCATCTATTAGTAAACATTTGTGTGGAAAGACAACCTGAAGTCCTCCAGATTTCTGAATTTCAATTGCCACCAAGCGACTATCATGATGACTGGCGAGATATTCAGAACAGCCAGAGCACTTGAAAAGATTTCTTGCGGGCAGTTTCTCCCTCAAAACATGGATCTCTGTCACCTTTGTCTCCATGATTGCTTAAATTATCATTTTTCTTTGATGTAGGCACTTCTCAAGGTAAAATTTGCTGAAAAAACACCACATTTTAATATTCATCTTTATGAACATTTTAAGCAAAGAATTAACCACACTTTTTATCTGTACATTAATCCATTATTCAAGTCAAGGTTACTATGATAATTCATCCATTCAGTTTTCACAGGGAAAAAAATAAACAAACAATGAGGAGATGTTTGACTTGAGGAGATGATGATGATCTTAAGCAAAATATGTGTATGTGTGCATTAATGATAATGGTAGAATTAGAGCATCTTATTCAATAATATATGTATGTGACTACAATGAAATCAACAACAGCTTCTCAAGAGTAAAGGCCACTTTACTTATGTTGGCAAAGGTCAGACAAAATTCTGTATTATGCTCTGTTATTGTGTAAATTCTCCAATCTATACAAAACAACGTGTTCCTTTTTCAGACTCAACTAATCAGTTTTTGGTGCCTCATCCACTTTGTGTGCATCTGCTTTAGTTAGAGATGGTTTATATTGTTTACCAGTAATTGGAACACCAGCCTTGTTTTCTGGTCCATAAATTTAGCCATTACTTCCAGTTATTGCTTGAAATCCTTTAAGTACCAGTGTAAATGAAAACGAGTCTATAGTTTCTGCAATGTAGTGTTTAAATTTTTAGACAAGATTATGGACATTTTAGCAGTTTACCATATGGCGGTTATGCTATCTTCTGCAATAACAAAGCCTATTTAAAAGGGTGGAATTATGGATTGTGTTATTGAAGTAGCATTTAGCAGGAGAAATGTGTAAGTAACTATTGAAATTGATTCTGATTCAGCACTTTCCACGATACAGGTAATACTCGCCTTATGACTAATTGAGCCCAGAATTACAGTAGTAAGCTGTTGAGGTCCTAAACTGAGGCTTCATGTGACTGAACCTGATCTTTCAAGAATTTTGGGGGCAATCATTAAGCAAATGTGGTGGCCATTAAGCAAATAAAGCTTTCTCAATGGGTTGATTTTTTTTTGTTTGTTTTTTTGGTTCTAAATCGGAAATAAATACCAGAAACCAGCAAAAAAAATGTTGCAAATTGTAGTCAAATGACTACAGGATGCTGCAAACAGCCATAAAGGTGAACCAGCTGCCAAGCACCTAAAATGTGATTATGTGATCATGATTTATGTGTATGGCTGTCATAATTTCAAAAACAGGGCATAAACAGCTTTTAGTGGGATCCATCATAACTTCAAGCAGTTATTAAGTATCTGTTGTTAAGGAATTCCTTTATAGACTTCAAAGTTCAATCCTGAGCCACATACACTCTTTTCTATTAGAAGTGAAAGATGAACAACAGTTGTTGCTTCCTGGTCAGAAAGGGAGAAGAAAAATCCAAGAGTGGCTCCGCCGGAAGAAAAGAAGTGAAGACCTGGAGGAATTACAGCTCCACCCAAGACTCAAGTGCAGATAGTGGCTTCATTCAAGATCTAAGAGAGAAAGGAGATCAGCTGTCAGCAGAGAAGCCCTGGTTGGTGGGAAAGGATGCAGCAGAAAGGTTCTTTCCCCCAACAAAAACTCCTCCAATAGCTGAATCGTTCCAGGAGGAGGTCAAACCAGAGGTTGCATTCAGCCGCTTCAGACCAATTCAGCCGAACCCGTAGCAGAAATCGTGGGTGGCCCCACTCCCCACCCCATCCCTGCTCTATGGCATCCTATTTAGGCACATTTTTGAGGCTGGGCACATGCACGGAAGGTGCACGAGCAAAGCACATGCATGGAAGGTTGGGTGCATGTGAGGAACGCAGGCGTGCATGCAAACTGGGCGCGCATCAGTGGTGGGTTGCTCCCAGTTCGCACCAGTTCACAAGAACTGGTAGTAAAAATTTGTAGTAGTTTGGAGAACCAGATAGTAATAACATTGGCTGGCCACACCCCCGAACCAGTCCCCGGCCTGGTCGCCGGTCACTTAACCCACCCACCTCATCAGAGGCTTTTTTTTTTAACTTTTAAAAGCATTTTTTCTACAACCTCTTCAGCCAAAAAAATGCTTTTAAAAGTAAAAAAAAAAAAGCCTCTGATGATCGCGCAGCTCAGCTTGGATAGTCAGAGGCTTTTAAAAGCATTTTTTCCTGCAACCTCTTAAGGTTGTAGAAAAAATGCTTTTAAAAGTTAAAAAAAAAAAGTTGGCCATACCCATCCAGTCACATTACCCCCCGCCAAGCCACACCCACAAAATAAGCCACACCCACAGAACCAGTAGTAAAAAATTTTAGAACCCACCCCTGGCGCGCATGTGCTTGAAGCAAGTGTGCATGCACGCGGAGAACCGGTAGGAACATAATGGGAAACCCACCGCTGGGTCAAACCATGATGAACACACAACAATAAATTCTAGTCTTTCTTTTCTTCTTTTTTGTCCCTCCCAGAAACAGGAAAGAGAGAGAAAGCAGAAGGAAGGAGCAGAGCTAGAGAGAGATAATCCCTGGGAGGGAGGTTTAGGAAGAAACTTGACACTCGGTGAACTCCAGTAGTGTGTTGTATATGCCTGTTATAAATATCTGTGGTAAATAATGTCACTGTATACAGTAAAAAGCATAAAAGTCTCCTCTGTCTTGTTTTTCTGTGTCAATTGTCACCCATGCAAAAAAGTACACCTCCAGTTCAAATGGTGCTACAGTATGTTTCCCGGTCCCTGATTAAAAAGGGAGACAGAGATTAAAAGAAACATTTGCCATACAAAATTGACTATGATCAGTGAAAAGAAATACAAGTACAAACAAAGTGAAAGCATAAATAATCTTAAAAACATATTTTTAAAAAAAAGATAAAAGGAAGAAAAGTATGAAAAGCAATGGAAACACAGCATAAACAATAAAATCTTCTCTAAAATATAAAATAAAAGTAAGTTGCCTTCTGATTATACTCTCCTCTCTCACTGGAGGAATTTCAATTCATTTGAATAAATGTTATTCTTTTCCTCTGCTTTGTTACACATACTATTTGAAAATGTTTTCTCCTTCCTGAAGCTTCAAGATGGTGTACCCTGTTTATTTACCATTCTGTATGACTTAAACCAGGGGAGTCAAACTCAATTTCATCGAGGGCCGCATCAGGGTTATGTTTGACCTCAGAGGGCCAGGTGATAGTGGTGACCAAGGGTGGGCATGGCCAGAATGGGCGTGGTCATGGTGGGCACTTGACCCGGGCTCAAGATGTGCTTTTTACCTTCTCTTCTTTATTTTCACAGTACTCCCTGGCCTCCAGCAGCATTTTGCTGGCCAAAAACAGACCGCGTGGATGCCCATGGGGCCAGCCTGGAAATATCAAAAGACCGGACTGTGGTGCCTCTGCCAGCCAAAACAGGTCCTGCAGAGGCCCTGCAAGTCTTCCATGTGGCCTGTTTTCAGCTTTCATAGCCTCCAGCAGGGTTCTGCTGACCAAAAACGGGCCATGTGGAGGGCTCACAGGGCCTCCGCGCAGCCCATTTTTGGCTGGCAGTGTCCTGCTGGAGGCCGTAAAGGCTGAAAACAGGCCCCAACGGGGGTCTTGCGGGACCTCTGCGGTGCCTGTTTTGGCCAGCAGAGGCACCACAGTCTGGTCCTTTGATATTTCCAGGCTGGCCCCGTGGACCAGATTTAAGCATCCAGCGGGACGGATATGGCCCGCAGGCCTTGAGTTTGACACCTCTGATTTAAACTTTAAGTCTTAATTAAATGAGCTGGTTCAATAAATTATCTCCCTGCTGATCCTCAGATTCATTGAACTGTACCATTAAAGGATATTATTACACAGCCTTGTTCCTTGTGGCCTTAAAAAGAGATCAGCAACCGTTTCAATTTCCAGGCCCCCATCTTCCACTGAAAGAATGAATGAATGAGCCACAATGGCAGAATATCTCCATATCTCTTGCCAGCCTCACTGCCAAGTTCTTATATGACTGCAAAATCTTATGCAAGCATTTGTGCTTTTTGAGTTTAGGGCAAACTTACAAGAAAACTCAGGAAATGCAAGGATATACAAACTGCCCAGAGTGACTTAGGATAATGACATGGGCAACATATACATTTGATAAATAAAACAAGCAAATAAATAAAAGATTACAATTGAAAGATATTTGGTTATCTCACAAGGTTACAACATTTTCGATATTTTTACAATATATTTTTAATTTTAATGTTTAGCAGAAGCAATAGAGCACTCACTAGTATTGACTTAAAACAATGTCTCTGATCTAAAACAATGTTCAATTATCAGGCAAACACTAATCAGGTTCTTAGTGTGTGAAGCATTGCTATAACACTGATTCTTAATAAAACATCTGTATTCAGCGTGTTCAAGCATTTCACTTGACAAAGAAGTGCTGTTAATCTCATGGTAATGTCTATTTGAGGCCTATGGAAACTTTTTTCAAAGAAACATGGCAAAAACTACATTGAACAATAGGAAAAGTAGCCCAGTAAATAGGCTTATATGTATATGAAATTATTTTTTTTCCAGCATCAGAAAGTTTGATGGTTTTTTAATTGCAGGAATACGCTACAGATAGCCCTCAACTGATGGCTTGTTGCTTAGCAACTGCTTTAAGTTATGACAGGACCCCACCCCTCCCAAACGTTACTTACAACCCAGTTTTGAAGTTGTGATGTCAAAGACACACACAGTGTCACATGGCTGCATTTGAGGCGCTTGGCAAGTGGCTCACGCTTACAGTTATTTGCAGCGCCTTATAGTCACGTTGCTGTGATTTACAACAGTTTTACCAATTTTACTTTACTTTTACAAAAGCTGCTCAGGAAGATTGTTTAGTGGTTTTATTAATATTCTCCAGCAATTCCCTTCACCTCAGATCCAGAACTGTCCCAGCTAAGTCCAGCCAAAAGCAACTTAATGCTTGTCCACAGAGCAAAGGCCAATGAGTCCACAAGGCACTTGAAAGTTTCCCAAACAAGATAAGTCCATCAGGCAAAAATTAAATCCTCAATACAAGAGGATTCACAAAGTAAGAAAAGTCCAGAGTTCACAAGGAAGGCATTGTCAGATGTAAATGCCTTATTCTCTAATGTGTAAATAGTATATGAATGGGGTATCAGGGGTTAACTTATTCTTCACTTCTTAATGTATTCATAATTCACCACTCCCATTTATAGCTCCACCCATTGTATATATAAGGAGCCACCTACACCCTTTTCCTTGCTTCTATCTGTGAATATTCAGTGAATATAGAATGCCTATTGTAAATAAAAGGAAGTATATTTAAACCTTTAACTCTCACTAATTTTATTGAGTCTGATCCTGAAAATATTGCAACAAGCTGGTAGCAGAGGATGGTTAATTGACTCAATAAAAACTTAAAAATGTCTAAGAAAGATAGGCCCAACACCAGGGCCTACAGCAAAGAAATGGAAACAGAACAAGAAATAATCAACGAATCCACAAACGCAATTTCGAGAGAATCCGAAGAATACACCACTGAAGACGAAGAAATAATAGACGAAAATGATGACCAGGAGGAAATCGAAATAGAGAATAACGAACTCAGGTCAGAGATATTAAAACTATTAAAAAGCCAGAAGAATGATGAAAGCCTCATCGCGAACCTCCAAGAAATGCTGAAGAACAGCGGAGCAGCGAGAGAGAAAAACATCACTAATGAGAAGTCTAAAGACCCAAAAATAGTGAGTGATATGACCGCAGAGAAAGTCATTACGAAGAAGAAAAACAGTGATCCCGCGCGAAATTTTGAATGGCAGCCATCTTGGTTTCAACAGGCCTCCAAGGTGAGCGAAGCAGAGCCAATCAAAATGCTCAATTCAAAATTTCTGGCGCAAAAAACGTTATCAGACAACGAAAATGAAAAAGAAGATTCGAATTCCTCAGAAGAATCAGAATCAGAAAGTGAAGATGACTCAACAAAATCCCAAATAAAATCAGCAATGAAAACACTTTTTGCTGCATTTGGGCCAAAACTAAAAATTACCAAAGAGCCACCGAAGAAGCGAGCGAGCAAGCCGATACCTCAAGACCTGCCCGCTCCCATCCTGACTTCGAAAGCGACGACGCCCGAACCCAGAGAGCCTTGTCGATTCCGCCCTACACCACAGACCGAAGCAAGTGCCAACGCCCCCAAAAGAAAAAGAAGAGCAGCCGCCGTCGTCAGAACTCCCAAGGTCGAACCAGAGACCGACTCGTCTGAAGCAGAGCAGAGCGAGCGAGCCACAATGGAGAGAACCTTCCACGACGACTCCAAAGAAGAAATGGACAACGCGCATGCGCGAAACTACGCAGACGGTCCGGGAAGACATGAACTGGCGAGAGAACCATGCAGACTCGTTGCGAGCATCCCCATGCCGTTTTGCAATTTTCTACACTTGCGAGACCACGGACTACCTCAGGTCGTAAGTAATGGACAAAATAATGTCGGAAATTTACCCAGTGACTTCCCAAAACTAAGGGTTGATGGCATTAATTTGCAAGAATGGTATCAACAGCTCCAGGAAAAATTTACTATTTTTTATCACTAGTCCCCCAAAAAGACCTTGGACTTTAAAAATAGATTGTTTACACCATAGAGCATTTTTCTTAATAATATCTAGTGTGTCTCCTGCAATGTATCATAGCATCAAACCTAATCTGACTGTTTCAGAAATTATTCAATGCATGTTTAATTTGTTTCACAGCGATAGTGTGGCTACCACCACAAGAATCTCTAAGGATTTCTTTTCATCTAGAGTGAAACCAGGGGTTTCCATAAGTGAGCATTTAATATCTTTAAACAAAATAAGAGCTGAGCTGCATTTGAGGGGGGAGGTGATTTCAGACCAAACAATGAAAAGTGTTATTATCAACTCACTTGATTCATCATGGGACAATTTTATGTCACATTTAGACACTATCAATCTAGGATATTTATCCATAGAAAGTCTATCCAATAAATTGATAGCAGAAGACAATTCAAGAAGAAATCGTTCTAGCAATCACACAGAACACAAACCTTATAGGAAAGTAGCTTTCCAAGAAAAATATAATGAAACATTCAAATGTCACAATTGTGGATCCAGGGAACACAATAGAAGAGATTGTCCCAAAATTTCAAAGGAAAGACATAGGTCAGAATATAGGAGCAAATACAATTATAGACAGTCTTCCATAGATAGACATAGATATAGAAGCCCACCAAATTACAAAGAGAATAGAGGGGGCAGAGATAATTCAAAGGATAGAAAATCTGGTTCACTGAATGGATTAAATAAACAAGACAACACTAAAATACAGCAAAATGAGAACAATAATTGGCTTATTGATTCTGGAGCAACTAATCACACCACTAATAACAAAAATATATTGTCTTCATTTACAGAAGATAAATTTGTAATAAAGGTAGCTAACCAAGAAAAGGTTCAAGTATTAGGCAGAGGAAATGTAACCTTGCCTGGTCTAGGAAAAATAGAGGCGGTATTGTTAATACCTGAAATACCTCATAACATACTAAGTGCCATAAAACTAAGTAGAGATTCTGACATTAATATAGTTTTCTCAAAGGGAAAAGCGACTTTGGAGAAGAATAAAATAAATATAGGCACTGTGATGATTAAAGGAGGCCTACCTTATCTGATAACGAAGGAAAAATGGTTGCATAACATTGATTCAAATATGGAAGATTGTATTGAAGCAGATGATGAAAATATTAGTAACAGTGACAATGATGAATGTAAAATATCTCATGATCACGCAGATGCACACAATGAAAAAAAACCAAAAATAGGTAAACCAATTCATGATGAGTGTGCTCACATCTTACATAGGAAGTTAGGACATGCCAGTTTTCCTGTAGTACAAAAAATGACTGAACACGCAGAAGGTGTCAAAATAAAAAATTGTGAAAACTATTTGGAATGCTCAGTATGTAAATCTACAAAACTAAAAACTAGTCCCAGGCCAAGAAAATCTACTAGATCAACTAACAAAATTTTTGACTTAGTACACATGGACTTAGTTGGCCCATTAACTCCATCAATCACCTATAGAAAACGTTACTTCCTGACAATAGTAGACGATTATAGCCGTTATGGGTTTGTTTATACATTAAAACACAAAGATGAAACCTTTCAAAAATTTAAGGAATTTTACAAACGCATAGAAACACAACACAATATCAGAATAAAACAAATTATGACAGATAGGGGATGTGAATTCATGTCTAAAGAATTCTCCCAATGGTTAAAGGATAGAGGAATGCTACATTACACGTCTAGTCCATTTTCTGCGTTTCAGAACGGGATTGCAGAGAGAAAGAATTCCACATTACAAACCATGATTAGATGCACATTGGAGGATGCTGGCTTAAGCAAACAATTTTGGTCAGAAGCCTTACATTATTCAAATTACACACAAAATAGAACCTGGTCCAGTATTGTAAATAAGACACCATATGAAGTAATGTATAATAGGAAACCAAAATTAGCACACATGCACATATTTGGAGTCACTGCAGACGTACACATACCTAAGCAGTTGAGAAGAAAGGGAGAAAACGTATCCAGAAGACTCAGATTTATGGGATATGAAACTGGCACCAAAGGGTACAGATTCATTGATAATAATAACAAATTTATAGTTTCCAGAACAGCTGTGTTCCATGAACAGGCCAACTGGTCTAAATTACATCTTAATGAAATATTTCCAAATAAATGTAAAGATACAAAATCTCATGAGAAAGGGACCATAGAAAAACAGGATATCAACAAATATAAAAGCAAAACCAAAACTTGGACAAATAGCCAACACAAAATAAAGACAGACACACTAACAAAAAAAGAAGCAAGATATTTGCATGATAACAATAGCAAACCTGAAAGAGTCATTAGAAACAACAGAAATCAAATGCCAAATAAATACAGAGATTACATAATGCATATGGATGGTGAGCCAATAACACCTAATACTTATGAGGAAGTGTTAAAACTCCCTCGTGAAGAAAAAGAAAAATGGGAATTAGCTATGAAAAAAGAGATGGAAAGTTTACAAGGATTAAATGTATTTACACCTGCAATTGCACCTAAAGATAAAACAATTATTGGTACCAGGTGGATATATAAAATTAAGAACTTAGAAGGAGGCAATACTCTATATAAAGCTAGATTAGTTGCACAAGGTTATGCACAGAAATATCCGGAGGACTATACTGACACGTATTCCCCCACTGTAAGAACAGAGAGTGTCAAAACAGCTCTAGTGGTAGCATCAGCACTCAATCTTGATGTATTTCAATATGACATACAGACTGCGTATCTACACGCAAAACTAGATAAGGAAATATACGTAAGAGCACCTCACAGTCAATACACCAACAAAAATGAAATTTGGCTGTTGAACAAGAGTTTATACGGATTAAAACAATCTGGTAAAAGATGGTATGATTGTTTAGTAAAAGTACTTAAGACCATGGATTTCAACGCTACCACTGCTGATAACTGTTTCTTTGTAAAAAAGGGTGATGATCACATTGAATTTGTGTTGATTTATGTAGATGACATTTTATATATAGGAAAACACAAAGAGAGAAGAGAAACTTTTGTAAATAAGTTAAATGAACATTTCTCGTTGAAATCTCTAGGTAAAGTGAACAAATATCTTGGTGTTCAAATTAATAAGACTAGAAGGGGATTCAAACTTACTCAGAGAGATAAGATTATAGAACTTTTAAATAAATGCAATTTAAACAATGCCAAACCCTGTGATACTCCTATGCAAACTGATTTTCTTAGAAATACTGATGAATCTTCCCCTGAATTCAAGGATAACACGTTTTATAGATCAATCATAGGTTCACTTCTTTATATATCTAATTGGACTAGACCAGATATCGCCTTACCACTCAATTTATTATCCAGACACGTCAGCAAACCAACAATGTATCACTGGGAAGCTGTTAAAAGAATTTTAAGATATCTGAAAAGTACACTAGATTTTTGCTTAGTATTAGAACCTAGTGATAATAAAGAACCAAAGCTTGCATGTTATGCAGATGCGGACTGGGCTGGAGACACATCATGCAGAAAAAGTACATCTGGTTATATTTTTCTCTTAAATGACTGTCCAGTTTACTGGTATACTGGTAAACAAGAACTAGTAGCCACTTCAACGACAGAAGCGGAATATGTTTGTTTATCCAAAGCTGCAAATAACCTTGTATGGTTTAATGATTTAATTTCAGATGTTTGGAAAAAACCTGCTTTGCCTTTTGTTATGCATGAAGACAATAAAGCGGCCATTGAAATATCTAGATCTGATGCCATTGGACAAAGGTCCAGGCATATAGATATAAAATTTAAACATGTGAGGCAATTATCTCAGGATGGATTTATTAAAGCAGTGCATTGTGATACTTCAGAACAATTAGCTGACATATTGACAAAGCCTTTACCTTCTAAGCAACACAAATATTTAACATCTAAATTGTATGTCTTGTATTGTCCTGAATCAGAATGTAATTGGTGTTGTATAACGAATCGGCATTTAGAGGGGGATTTGTCAGATGTAAATGCCTTATTCTCTAATGTGTAAATAGTATATGAATGGGGTATCAGGGGTTAACTTATTCTTCACTTCTTAATGTATTCATAATTCACCACTCCCATTTATAGCTCCACCCATTGTATATATAAGGAGCCACCTACACCCTTTTCCTTGCTTCTATCTGTGAATATTCAGTGAATATAGAATGCCTATTGTAAATAAAAGGAAGTATATTTAAACCTTTAACTCTCACTAATTTTATTGAGTCTGATCCTGAAAATATTGCAACAGGCATGTTCCAAAGTCAAGGCACAGCATCAGTTTAAAACAAGGCAGGAATCACAATGACCAAGAAACACACAGCTAGGAAATGAACATGTTGTTCCCAACATTGTCTCCATCTGTTTGCTGTGCTAAATAGCCAGGTTCTGGTGCAGCCCATCAAGAGGGATGAGGCTGCCACTTCATGAGTAGTCAGGTTGATCTTCATTGCTCCTGAATTTTCTCTGCCCTACATGCAGTGGTGGTGGTATTCAGCTGGTTCGGGCGGTAGTTTGGGAGAACAGGCAGTTAAATTGCTGGCTGCCCCCCCCTCCCCTCCCCACCCCTTCCAGAAGTTTTCACGCACCCCATTTTGGCTCCCAGACAAGTGCAGGGAGGCCTACTACTAGGCAGGGGGTGTGGTGCACCCCCCATTGATCCATTTTTGCTCCCAGGGGGTGCAGGAGGTCGAGTGCTACCTGTCACACCCGCTGGACACACCCACCATGGCTACACCCATCCAGTCAGTCATTAGAGCAGAGAACCGGTTGTTAAATTATTTGAATCCCACCACTGCCTACATGTTCTTGGATCAATACAGAAGGCAGTTCCCCTTCCTCATCAGTGATGGCTGCAGCTGTGTGCTTTTCCCATTTGAGTGCCTCAGTCGAATCCCTCTCAGATAGCTGCTCATCCAGTTGCTCTCCAATCGACTGCTCCCCCTCACTTGAATTTGCTGCCTTAAGATGAACTGACTTCCCTCCTGATATGTCCAAGACTGGCTCATCCTCCTCCAAACTAACATCTGAAGAGGCATCTGGGGAAGTGTTTATGGGAGTCATCACAACTGTAATGAAGTGAGCATGGGAAAAGCATGAAATATATTAGTCATTAAATATGTAAGGCATTTTTTTAAAAAATATTATACATTAATTTCTATCTGCAATAATCATATTAATTCAATTCAGTTCAGTTGGTGTTCTCTCTCATTCCAGAGTGCTACACAGAAACAAAGGCTTTAACTTACAAGAGTGTAGATATCAAATAAATATTAGAAAATGTTTCTGAACAAGGAAGAACATTTGACAATGCTGCTATAACTCAAAAGAGGCAAAGGGCACCCATTTACCGCTGAGGCTAGATAGCTATTTGGATACCTACACTTATCAGGAGACAATGGCCTAAATAGCCTTCTGTAAAGCCTATAATTCCACATAAATTTGATTTTAAGTAAAGCAATGCAATATATATCTAATTCAATAATTAATTGTATAAATTAAAATTAAGTAATAATATATATATATATATTCCTTTTAATTCATAGGTATAAATGTGTGATATTTTTGTATCAGGGTTTTTCCTATGTTAATAAAAGATGTTAAATGGCCATGGTGGGATGAAATCTCTAATCATTGCTTTCAGGCCTGTCAGACATTTTATGCTGTTTCTTCTGAGACTTATGGAAGACTGGGATAGCACTATTTCGGTTTTTTTGAACCTCTTCAGCCAGACACACCCATATTTTATGACTCCTCCCTGTAAAGGTCAAATATTTATTCCTTTTAATTCATAGGTATAAATGTGTGATATTTTTGTAATCAGGGTTTTTCCTATGTTAATAAAAGATGTTAAATGGCCATTTAACATCTTTTCTGGCTGAAGAGGTTCAAAAAAACCGAAATAGTGCTATCCCAGTCTCCCATAAGTCTCAGAAGAAACAGCATAAAATGTCTGACAGGCCTGAAAGCGATGATTAGAGATTTCATCCCACCATGACCATTTAACATCTTTTATTAACATAGGAAAAACCCTGATTACAAAAATATCACACATATATATATATATATATATATATATATATATATATATAAAATCTCAGGTGTTTTCCCGTGTCATGTTAAATAAGTTAGTTAAAATGTTCAAAATTCTGATTAAAATCCTAGCTTAAAATCTTCCAAAAATCCTTACAGAGCACTCTGCAAGGTCCTCTAAAACCTTAGCTAAAATCCTACCAGTACCTTAAAAGTTTTTCTTTCTAGCAACGTTTCAACAGGCTCACAACCCTGTCATCTTCAGGCTCTTGTTTAGTTTAGAAGCTATGGGTGTGTTGCAAGGTCGGAGCTGTCGCTTTTCTATGTTTGCTGCTGCTGACGTATGCTGGTTAGCCTGTAACTTTGTGTCCTGATTGGAGGACAACAGTTTTTCTTCCTGCTTCCTCATCCTGGCTGTTTGGCTACGTGTTACAGGCCTAGCTTTCTCAGGTTCTCTATTATTATCTAAATAATAATCTAAATCTAAATTTATTTATATAAATATATATTCTTCTTACTTTTCGTAGGTTTTATGTGTGTTTTTCTTTTAGCCAGGTTTCTCCTACGTAACCAAGATTTTTCTTTCTACAGCCCTAGCTCAGTGGAGTCACATCCACTCGATTCTGGGCTTTTTTCTTCTGGCAGCCAGCAGGCCCTATGCTGCCCTATGCTGCCTAGTGAGAGACTTATATAGATCTATTTCTGGCTCGTTAGCCATCATCAGTAAGCCACACCCACATCTCATGTATCCTCCCTGTAAAGGTACAATATCTATTTTCTTCTTACTTTTCGTAGGTTTTATGTGTGTTTTTCTTTTAGCCAGGTTTCTCCTACGTAACTGAGATTTTTCTTTCTACAGCCCTAGCTCAGTGGAGTCACATCGACTCGATTCTGGGCTTTTTTCTTCTGGCAGCCAGCAGGCCAGAAGAATATCAGCAAAAATATATATTTGGTATAAAAATGGTTTGTCATGAATGCGACTGCTTGAGGGCTCCTGGATTGGAGCTGAAAGGCAAAAGGGAGCAGAATGCCCCCTCCACATGTTGGGGTAGACCAGGTGTCTCGGTAAACACTATATGTATGTATGTAGGTATGTATGTATGCATGTATGTATGTATGTATGTATGTATGTATGTATGTATATATCTATACACACACACACACACATATCAGTGGTGGAATTCAATTTTTTTTTACTACCGGTTCTGTGGGCATGGTTTGGTGGGCGTGGTGTGGTTTGGTATGCATGGCATGGTGGGCATGGCAGGGGAAGGATACTGCAAAATCTTCATTCCCACCCTACTCCAGGGGAAGGATACTGTAAAATCTCCATTCTCACCCCACTCTGGGGCCAGCCAGAGGTGGTATTTCCCAGTTCTCCGAACTACTCAAATTTTCTGCTACCAATTCTCCAAAACTTGTCAGAACCTACTGAATAGCACCCCTATACATACACACATAAATACCACAAAGGAGAAAGGATTTTTTTTCAAGGTGAACAAGTGGGCTGTTTACCACATTCTTTTTTCTTGAACAAATGACTTAGGTTTTGTCTATTCTTTCCAAATGTTTTCTTTTCCTGTTCCCACTGTCTCAGTCACACACAAAATAGCAACAGCTCTTTATGTAACCAAGCTTCAGGCTTCACAGAAGTGCAATGACCTTCAGATCTCCACAGATATTATATTTATATTTTTCATCCTAGATCTTTTCCCCAAACTAGTTTTGTGTTCTCATATGACTCTTTCATGTTCACAGCATGGCCAAAGTTATAGAGAGGGCTTTTTTTGGATTATGAAGAAGGACAGCTTTCAAGTTCACTTCTGAGGCATCAACAAACAAGTGCCGCTCATTTACATGGTGTTTATGGCCAAGAAATTCAGTAATCAAACAAGCATCTATACTGTAAACTCTGGCACCAGACTGACAAGGAATTGTTCCCCACATGTCCATACCTGATGTAACCTTCCCCTGCCTTCTATCTTTCTATCTTTTAGGATGCCTTCTATCTTTACCCTGAGGTTATTTTTCTAGAGAACAATAACAACTAGATTTTACTCAATGATTCTGACAAATACACTACCATTGTTAAAATATAATACCTTAATGTCATTAATACTACTTTATAATGCCTTGGTAAGACCACACTTGGAATACTGCATTCAGTTTTGGTTGCCACAATGTAAAAAAGATGTGGGGACTCTAGAAAGAGTGCAGAGAAGAGCCACAAAGATGATTAGGGGACTGGAGGCTAAAACATATGAAGAACTGTTACAGGCACTGGGTATGTCTAGCTTAATGAAAAGAAGGACTAGGGGAGACATCAGGGGTGGATTCTAATTTTTTTTACTACCAGTTCTGTGGGCGTGGCTTATTTTGTGGGCGTGGCTTAATGGTCATGTGACAATTCTTTAGGATTTAGCAGAGGTACTGATCTACCAGGCTTTTAACTGCTTGCAGACCTGTACCGGTCTACCCATTTATTTTTGCAGGCACTGGTCTAGTTATCTATTTTTGCAGGCACTGGTCTACACATTTATTTTTGCAGGCACCGGACTACTCATGTATTTTTGCAGGACCGGTCTACCACCAAACTGCCTTTTACCACTGATCAGCTGTAGGGTGGCCCTTTGAAGCCCCATGGCAAGAGTTTAAACAGTTTTTCCTTATAGTCCATCAGCTGGGTCTCAGGAGGCAGCAATAGATTGGGGGTGGGGCCAAATAAAAGGTAAGAATAACATGGGGGGGCGGGGGGCAGAACCGGTTCGGTGACATCATATCATCACCGCTACCAGCTCGGTGGAACTGGGAGGAACCTGAAGGAACCCACCACTGGGAGACATAATAGCAGTATTCCAATATCCCAGGGGCTGCCACAAAGAAGAGGGAGTCAAGCTATTCTCCAAAGCACCTGAGGGCAGGACAAGAAGCAATGGGTGGAAACTAATCAAGGAGAGAAGCAACTTAGAACTAAGGAGAAATTTCCTGACACTTAGAACAATTAATCAGTGGAACAACTTGCCTCCAGAAGTTGTGAATGCTCCAAAACTGGAAGTTTCTAAGATGATGTTGGATAACCATTTGTCTGAAGTGGTGTAGGGTTTCCTGCCTAAGCTGTGGGTTGGACTAGAAAATCTCCAAGGTCCCTTCCAACTCTGTTATTCTATAAATAATACAAATTAATAATATAAAGAGAACAGGTCAGAGAATTGGAAACCATACAGTTGTAGATTGTCACTGGGTTTTTTTTCAAAACCCAATAAATGATCTAAATGATCTTAATTCAGCAGCATGAAGAAGATGGAGTCACAGGAAAATTAGAGAGCCAATTTGATCTAGTGATTAAAGCACCAGACTAGAAACTATGAGACTGTAAATTTCATTTAGACATGAAAAACTATATTTATTCCATCTATGCCACTTTCTTTGTTCTGGCTTTACCTACTTTGAAGTATAACTCTCCAGGATTCTTTTCAAAGACTAAGTAGCCTACAGCCTAAACATTAGTATGTCCTTGCTGTGATTGTCTATGGAGATTCTCAGTCATCCAGGTCATGGTTGTCCCAAAGGTGCTTTTTCAAGAGGCAACTGGATTTTCTTGATTTTTTTTTGATGAAGTTTCATGGTTGAATTGAATGCATTAGTATTCAATCCAGAGCTGGTATTCAGCCAGTTCTGACCAGTCTGGCAAACTGGTAGTGGAAATTTTGTGTAGTTTGGAGAACCAGCAAATAGCACCTCTGACTAGCCCCACCCCTAATCTATTGGTTGCCTCCTGAGTCACAGCTGATCGAGTCCCAGTTGATCAGCTGGGTCTTCTTTTGTTGTCCTGTACAGGAGAAGGGAGCTGGAAAGCAGGTTAGTGAGGTGGGGAGGGAATGGAGATTTTACAGTATCTTCCCCTGGAGTGGGGGGGGGATGGAGATTTTACCGTATCCTTCCCTTCCCCTGGAGTGGGGTGGGAATGGAGATTTTACAGTATCCTTCTCCTGGAGTGGGGTGGGAATGGAGATTTTACAGTATCCTTCCCATGCCATGCCCACCAAGCCATGCCCACCAAGCCACACCACGCCCACAGAATGGCAGTAAAAATTCTTGAATCCCACCAATGATTCAATCAATCTATAAATGGTCCAAAGAGATGGCATCATGGAGGCAAGGTGCCTCCCCCACCCCATCCTACATTAGACTTTCACTGATCACATGTAATAATAGAACCTTATTATATTATGACCTCTAATGAAAGGAAACAGCGATGGAGATGGATATAGACTAAAAAAGAGTGCAAAAATAAAAGAAAAGTGAAGAATTGAGTATTCATATTCGATTTTTCCAGCGAGATGTGCTGCATTTCCACCTCATAAACTTCAGTCATTATTTTTTCATTACTATTATTACATTATTATTATGGAGTTCATTTTTACGCTACCAATTAATGCTTACTTATGCAAACAATGCCAAATTAAATGAATACTGAAGACTGAATAAGGGCTGTATTTTGAGTAGAGCAATTTGAATTGACAGAGAGAGGAGCATATTAGTGTGAATTTCCATTTCTAATAGATATACAGGAGGTAAATTAGTAGCTTCTGAGATGATGCCAAATAAATACTATGTTGTCCAAAACAACAGCAAAAATAATCGGCAGACAGTTCCATAATATGCTCAATCAAATATACAACATGTGGCATTCATGTATTAAGATGTGGAAATTATTCTTTGTGAATTGCTGCTTTCTCAGTGATGTATAGAAAGAGACAGGCCTGAGCAAGCCGTTGGCATGATGAAGTACAAACTTGCAAGTTGCACAATTTTGAAATTCTTTCTTTTGTTTTCCCCTTACATGCACAATTAGCCTTACAAAGGGAAATTCCTCATTAGAGAAATTTTTATATATGGCTTTCATTTTAAACTAAAATGAAATAGAGTAAAATCCATCTATTTTGGCAATCCAGTTGTTTTAAATGTAGAAGGATAAATACTGTAAAGTTTTCCATGCCAAAGAAGATTATGATATGCAAACTGACCAAATATACAATTAGGTCGGAAAACATATTTATTTATTTGTTTGTTTGTTTATTTAATATTGCTGCCTATTCGCACATGGCGACTCAAGGCGGCTTACAGAATATAAAACCTCATATAAAACAGTAAAACTAATAAAAGAAGATTCATATAATAAATTAATATAATAAAATCACCCGCCACCCCCCTGCCCCTGCCCCAGCGACAGCACCTCACATGAACTATTTAATGGGCTTCATCTCACTCTGGGTTTCCCAGGCCTGCTGGTAGAACCGGGTCTTCAGCGCCTTCCAGAAGAGTGGTAGAGTGGGGGCCATTTTAATCTCTGGGGAGATGCAGAGAGAGTGAGCTACCACAGAGAAGGCTCTTCTTCTGGGTCCCACCAGGTGTATCTCCCTAGGGGATGGGACCCGCAACATTCCCTGCCTCCCCGCTCTGAGGGGTCAGGTAGATGTGACCAGCAAGAGACGGTCTCTCATATAACCTGGTCCCAAGCCATGAAGGGCTTTAAAGGTGAAAACCAGCACCTTGAATTGCACCCGGAAGCAAATTGGCAGCCAATGCAGCTCCCGTAGGAGAGGTGATGTGCACAATGGGGTCTGCACAAAGCCATGTGGGCCACTGCATTTTGCACCAACTGGAGCTTCCAGATGCTCTTCAAGGACAGCCCCATGTAGAGCGCATTGCAGTAGTCAAGACGGGAAGTGACTAGGGCATGAGTAACTGTGAGTAGGGATTGTTGGTCCAGGTGTAACTAGTGCACGTAAAGGGCATAACTGGCACACAACCGGCAGTTGCGCAAAGGCCTTCCTGGTCACAACCACTACCTACTCTTCAGGCAGGAGTTGTGAGTCCAGGAGAATCGCCAGATTATGCACAGGGTCTGTTTGTGGTAGTGCCACCCCATCCAAGACCAGAGATGGCAATTCTCCCTGAGCCAATGAACCCACCAAACAGGGAGCCACTCCTCCCCCCCCAGCTCTCACCCAGGGGAGAGGGACCAACACACTCACCCAACTTTCTCTTCCAGCCCCAGAATTCCCCAAGCAGCCTTCCTAGGCCTGATTACAGAACATTCAGAAGTTTGTAGAAGGTATTCCGAAAAGTAGTCAGAAGGCCTGCTATGCTGCAGTAGAAATTGTAGCAGCAGTGTAGTCCTACAAGTCCTCCTGAAGTTCATGCAGTTCCAAACTCCCACTCGCCAGTTAAACCTCAAGAAATCACAACAGCAGCCTGCCATTCTCCACAGTGTTATTAACCACATGAGTTGGCCCAGCTGCTGACAAAGGCCAGTGGAGCTTGTTTCTTCTGTCAGCTCTACCTCCATCAGAAGATCCACGCCGTCATTCAGAGCTACAGCTGCTGGCTCTTGGGCTCTTAGACCAGGGTTTAGCTTCAGATGATTACTACACCTTAAGACAGTTCAAAGAGATCCAGGGGGAGTCCTTTGGGAGTCCAGGCAAGCCACACAATCATAAATCATCCACCTCCTCTGCTCCATCTCTTCTTCTCACCTTCCGACTGCCCCTTTCTGACCTCTCCACTCTTCAAGCTCTCGGCTTTTCTGTTTCTCCACCTCTCCATTTCTTCAACACATCTCCAGCCTCTCAGTTAGCTTATCATGCTTATCTCCCTCTTGCCTTTCTGTAAACACTCCTCCACTTCCACATCCAATCTCTACATTCCAAACTTTCCAAAATCCTCTTTGGTACAACACTTCAGAGCACCATCTACAAACACATGCAGCCACTGTCACCATCTTAAAAAAAGTAAGAGAGAGAGGAGGGGTGGGGAGGGAGAGAGAGAGAGAGAGGATGGTGTTTCCCATCTTCCCAGAATATATTTCTCCTCTTCCCTGCAGTAAAACATTCAGATTTTTTTTCATTGTTCATCATAAAATCTATTTAAACCAAACAGCCCTTCAGATAGACACTTTACAGAAAATATGCAGTTACATTAATGAAGGCAGAAACTTATCATGAGTGAAAGAAGCATGCAATAGACTCAGTTTTTCAAGATGATTAGGCCAACTCTATACATTTTCCCATAGTGCTGTTAGGTACACAAGGGAGGATATAACTAGGTTGCCTAGGGAACATTCAGTGCCTTAATACACAAGGGAGGAGTAGCAGTGCCTTGAAGTAAATAGTAATGCAGCATTTCTTGGAAAAACCCTTCCCTGGTTCCTCAGGATTTGGACTCCTATCCGTTGTGAATATTCCCTTCTTGGGCATCATGATAGAAAAGATGGTAGCGATCAGCTGTAAGCCTGTTTGTAAGAAGTAACTTATCTAGATTCCTTTCAGACTGACTTCAGATTAGATATAACACAGAAACTGACTGGGTTGCCCTGGTCAATAGCCTCTTCTACTAGGGACTAGGGGACTGTTAGTACGTTGATTCTCCTGTCACTCTTAGCAAGCTTTTGATATTACAATATTGCTAGAAGAGCAAAACATGAGATTCCAGTCCTTGATCTGACAACAGCCACCACAAAGTGTCTGTGGGTTCTTTTTGGTCCCATGGTATCTCAGTTTGGAATCCCACATAATAATTATTATTTTTTACTCTCCTGATCAATATCTATAGGAAACCGCTTAGGAGAATGAACAGAAAATTGGTGGTTTCATGCTCAGCCTTGTCTAATTTTCCAGCTATAAGACCACAGTAATCCATGCTCCATTAATTTATCAGTTTCACTATCGCAATGCACTCTGTATGCAGCTACAACTCATGCATAACATGTTTGCTTTATCTTTTCTGGGGCATGGCTGAATAGGACCATATGCTATTGGCTTGAAAGTGTAGCATTGGTTGCCTGTGAGACAACCTCACAGGCTAAATGTAAGGTGTTGGCATTAGTTTGGAAAACCCTAAATAGTTTTGGATTCATGTATTTTTTTTACAGATTACAGATTAAGAGTTGGAAGGGACCTTGTTGGTCATCTAGTCCAACCCCCTGCCCAAGCAGGAGATCCTACACCATTTCTGACAAATGGTGAAATGAAATGGTGAAATGAAAGTCTCAAGTGATGAAACTCCCACAACTTCCAAAGGCAAGCTATTCCATTGGTTGATTGTTCTCATTGTCAGAAAATTTCTCCTTATTTCCAGGTTAAATCTCTCCTTGTTCAGTTTCCATCCATTATTCCTTGTTTGGCCTTCAGGTGCTTTAGAAAATAGCTTGACCCCTTCCTCTCTGTGGCAGCCCTTCAAATATTAGAACACTGCTATCATGTCTCCCCTGGTCCTTCTCTTCACTAGACTAGCCATGCCCAGGTCCTGTAACCATTCTTCATATGTTTTAGCCTCCAGTCTCCTAATCATCTTTGTTGCTCTTCTCTGCATTTAAAAAAAAATGATTTCCACTAATATCATTCAATGTGTGCATTAAGATGCTTACGATATCTTCAGTAGAGGCCAGGAGTAGTATCTTCTCTGTGGTGATACTTCATTATGAATGTCTGTAGAGATTCTCAGTCATCTACATCATAATTCTAACACGCTTTTGCAAAAAGGAACTGGACTATTTGTTTGTTTTTTAACTTGAGGAAGAAGAAGAAAATGTTTTACTTCTCATTCAAGCCTTTTCAAAAGTTTCTTTTTGAAAAAGCACCTTTGAGACTCCATTATGAAAATCTTACAAATGAGCCATACATTTCTTACTTTCAGAAGGCAGCAGATCTCTGGTTTTTTGTTTTTTTTTAATTACCATTGTGTGTGTGTGTTTTATTTTTAAGTATTGTTGATTTTATTTGGATGGTTTTACATTAAAGTATTTTATGTAAAACATCTTGTAAACTCCAGGCATCTCTGAGAGGAGAGTAATATCATTTCTCTGTGAAAGTAGTTGCCCATCTCAGATTTTCTGAGTTCAGAAAAAATATTTTTTTCATGGAACTGAAGAACATAAATAAATAACAGCAGATATGTGCTACTGCTCCTGCTTCTTCCTTTCCCCTGCTTTATAATAACTGCAATGATAGAGATTAATAGAACATAATTAGATAACATCTTCTTTAAAACGTGTGATTAGCCCAAAGCATGGACCATATACTTTTTTGAAAAAGTACTTTGATTTAGTTCCACTGACTTTAGTTGGGCTAAAGGCAGAAATGTTGAGTCTTCCCAGGGAAATTCCAGATCAGGACCATTGCCTGATCAATGAGCCATGAGATCTACCAGCCCATCTCACCTCAGCATATTAATAAATACAGTAATTATTCACATTCCATGCCTTCTCATATATGCTTTCCACATTATGGTTATACAATGTCACAGGCATTGTAGCTAGAAAATGCTGCATGCACTCAGTTTTTGTAGTTTGTTAAAAATGCAATTCACGTTTTTGTGAAGCAAAAGCTGCAGTTTTGAAGAATCAAAAGCACATATGCAACTGTACCTAAAAGAGAAGGCTACAAAGTGAACCATGTACAAGCCATGAAACTGAAGTCGCATTTTTTAAAATTGTGCCCTCTGCCTTCCTACCCTGGGGAAATGTTCAGTAAGAGGAATTATTTGACAAGATGCTTTTGAATGGAGCATTGGAGGCCATTCCTTTATTTTCTGCATCAGACTTAATTGCTCTTTTGCCTGTTCTCCATACCCATAGCCATTCTTTTTGTTATTTTCGTTTTCCAAGATGAAATATTATGTTATCCTTGTCTTCTGTTAAAGATGGGAATGTAGATCTTTAGAATAGAATAGAATAGAATAGAATAGAATAGAATAGAATAGAATAGAATAGAATAGAATAGAATAGAATAGAATAGAATTCTTTATTTTCATTTTCATTTTCATTTCATTTTATTAGATTTATATACTGCCCTACACCCGAAGGACATACTTATTGGCCAAGTATGTTTGGACACACAAGGAATTTGTCTTTGGTGTATATGCTCCCAGTGTACATAAGGAGACTAAAATACATTCATCAAGAATAAAAAGATACAACACTTAGTAATAGTCAAGGTTACTAATAAGCTATCAAATCGTACTAGGAAACAAATAAAAACAATATAATTGAAAGATACAAGCAACACGCTTGTATGTTTCAATGGTTATAGTACTAAGTGGGAAGAGATAGATACTAGTGAGGAAGAGAAGAATAATAGTAATACAGTCTTAGTAAATTATTTAACAGTTTTGTGGGAAATAGTTATTAAGCAGAGTGATGGCATTCAGGAAAAAACTGTCCTTGTGTCTAGTTGTTCTGGTGTGCAGTGCCCTATAGCGTAATTTTGAGGGTAGAAGTTGAAACAATTTATGTCCAGGATGTGAGGGGTCTATAGATATTTTCACAGCCCCCTTTTTGACTCGTGCAGTATACAGATCCTCAATGGAAGGCAGGTTGGTGGCAATTGTCCTTAATTTTTTAAATTAATTTTCACCTTAAATCAAAAACAGAATTTGATTTTTTCATTCTTTCCTTGTAACATGGAAGAAAGGCTCTATTCCAGTCAAATCCTCTTTTGGGGATATTATATCATTGTCATTATAGTTAATAAAAGTTAGTAAAAGCAGGGATCGAAGCATTTTCTGATGGCCGTATTTTGACATATAGTTGGAGAAGATGTCCTCATGACTGTATTCACATATTGTTGAAATGATAGTACCGGTGGGAATACAAATGATGAAATATCCAGCTTCTTTGTTGTGTGCATAATTTTTTTTTTCAAACTAAACATAGGCTTGGAAATTCATTTTAATACATGCCTGTGCAAGATAGGCACAATTCATGTAACTCAGTGTGCTTGATAGTATGCCGGTCTTAATGCAATTGTGTCTTTCCAGCAGAGCAATGCTGCATAAAATGCTTACTTTGTATTAGTCTGAGTTATAAAAGACCTCTGAAAAAAGTTATTTTAAGAGTCAGTTGCCTTTGGATATAGTTAGTTCCATATTAAGGATAAGGAAGATGATAGGGGGGAAAATCTAATGCTAGCCTGCAGTGTTTTGCAGATATGCTAAAGAATAGGCTAGCGAGTATGGCAGAATTCTTTTGATGTGCATGCACCAACATTAGATTCAGATGTAACACTTGGATTTTCAAAGCAATGCTCCCTATCCTGGAGAAGGCTGGCCAAAACATGAAAGAATCAATCTGAAATTCTAGAAATCAAAGCATCTTTTTATGAAACCATTCGTTCTAAAGAAATGTTAAAATGAGCTTAAATCTAAATCAAATATGTGTAGTTTCTAAAAGAAGACAAGCTTTATCCCTTCTAGGTAAAGGTAAAGGTTCCCCTCGCACACATGTGCTAGTCGTTCCCAACTCTAGGGGGTGGTGCTCATCTCCGTTTCAAGGCTGAAGAGCCAGCGCTGTCCGAAGACGTCTCTGTGGTCATATGGCCGGCATGACTAAACACCAAAGGTGCATGACCTTCCCACCAAAGCTGGTCCCTACTTTTCTACTTGCATTTTTTACATGCTTTTGAACTGCTAGGTTGGCAGAAGCTGGGACAAGTAACGGGAACTTACCCTGTTATGTGGCACTAGGGATTCGAACTGCTGAACTGCTGACCTTTTGATCAACAAGCTCAGCATCTTAGCCACTGAGCCACCTCATTCCCTAATCCCTTCTAGACATATTCTAATCCACTCAAGTGTGGCTTCCCACCTATCTTTTTTTCCCCCTTGTACGTTCACAATATCATCCTTCTAGGATGCCTCACTGTTTTGTAGCTTAAAGTCAAGGTGTGTTTCTGTCTTTGTTTTCTATGCGGCTAATTCTACCACTGCAACCTAGCAAGACCAGCAACTTAGCATTCACCTATCTACTCTGTTTCAGCTACTGTTTTCAGGCTCCAAAAACCAAGAGTAGACACAGAATTACTTCCAAGTAATTTCCTGCATTGTTTCTCACCTATAGACAGAATCTTGCCAAATTAAAACAATAGCAATAGTACTTAAACTTATATACCATTCCTTAGTGCTTGACAGCACTCTCTGAGTGATTTATAAAGTTAGTATTTTGCCCCCAACAATCTGGGTCCTCATTTTACCCACCTCGGAAGGTTGGGAGGCTGTGACAACCTTGAGATGGTCAGTATCGAACTCCTGGCTATGGGCAGAGTTAACTTGCAATACTTCATTCCAACCACCATGCCACCATAGCTCCTAAGAGCCGTGGCGGCGCAGTGGTTAGAATGCAGTACTGCAGGCTACTTCTGCTTATCACCGGCTGCCAGCAGTTTGACAGTTCGGGTCTTACTGACAAAGCTGGCTGAGGAATTCTGGGAGTTGAAGTCCACAAGTCTTAAAGTTGCCAAGGTTGGAGACCCCTGTTCTAATGAGTCAGGGTGATCCTAGTTGGTGCAGGAAGTTGTATAGGGATGAAGAGGTGAAGTCATGAGGATATAGCCAAAGAGAGAGAGAGAGAGAGAGAGAGAGAGAGAGAGAGAGAGAGAGAGAGAGAGAGAGAGAGAGAGAGAGAGAGAGAGAGAGAGAGAAATGTTGCCAGCAATAGATACAATAGGTACGAAATTGGATTAAAAAAAACCAAAAACATTCATTTATTGTGTTTGCTATTCCCCCAAGAAATTACATGAATACTTTAGTTATGCATGTTTGATGTGTATTAATAATTTAAAAATCCTTTTAATTGTGTGAGATTATTGTATATGTGTAATTGGAATACCCTTCGTAAAATGTACTTTGGCTACTGTTTGAAGATCTCTTACTGAGTCTTTAGTTAATATTTATTTATTTACTGCAATCCCAAAAGACATCTGAGTGGTTTAAAAATGCTTTTACAACAAAGAGGTTAAAAAACAATCAAGCCACATAATTATAACTAAATTATAAATATGCATTAGGAGGTGATTTAAAATTTGAAGCATGTTTCTGAAAATATCTGTTAATAACAGCAAAACCTGGAAAAATGATATTAGAAACAGGATTTCTGGTTAAAAAAAATGTTTGTTTGGGCTAAAGATTAAAAAAAAAAATCCTGCTCGGAGCAGATTTGTTCTTTTTCAAAGCCAGGGTATTCATACCATTAAAAATGCTACCAGGAGCAGAAAAAGATATCCAGATAATGGTGGCTGGGCCTCTTACATCTTTTTTCTTTTCCTACTAAAATGTAGAATCATTTCTCACATGGTCATTCCATGAAGTGCTGCAAAAGAAAAGCAATGTCTGTAAATATGACACTTATCAATAGCAATAGCACTTTGACTTAGTGCTTTAATGGCCCTCTCTAAACACTTTACAGAGTCAGCCTATTGCCTTCAACAGTCTGGATCCTCATTTTACTGACCTTGGAAGGATGGAAGGCTGAGTCAACCTTGAGCCGATCAGGATCGAACTCCTGGCTGTGTGCAGAGTTAGCCTGCAATACTGCATTCTAACCACTGTGTCACCTCAGCTCTTTTCAGACACAGTGGCCCAACACTTGAACTGGACTCACTCAGATTAAGATGAAATATTATCTTCAAATTTAAGGGTCAGATTATTTCCAAGTCAATCTATAAAGATTCCTGATGTCAGGGTTCCAAGCAATAGATCCATTGCAAGCAAAACCTCCAAGGCAGGTGAATTCCTCAAAGAATAGCTTTATTGGAAATATCATATAGGCACATATCTGGTGAAAACCAACTCTGAAGGGCATTTTGGTTTTCACTAATTAAAAGTTTTTCCCTCAATCCCAAACCAGTAGTGGGTTTCAATTTAGTTTGCTACTGGTTTGCGCGTGCGAGACGCAGAAACATCTGAGCGGGTGGGCGGAGCCTCCTGCCATCGCTGCTACTGATTCAACCAATCTGGGGTGAATTGGCAGCAACCCACCACTGTCCCAAACAATCAGTCACATGGCCCAATCAAAGCAGTGTCCACTGTTCTGGTGACAACACTCCTCTTTCCTCTGGTCAGGTGTGAGAACGTCCTTGGTTCCCAGGCGAAAGAATTTTATTTTGACTACACAACCCCAGCTATCTCTAATCTCCCCTCTCTATCCCTTGCTCCCATGTGGCAGCTACAAGATGGCTTCAGCCAGGTCAGCTTCAGGGTTGATACCTGATCCTTCAGCGCTCCTTTTTAGCAAGTAGATAAATTTGTACACATGCTGGTAGAAAAGCAGTGGGTAATTTGAAATCCCTTCTGAGGAATGAACATTTATGGAATGAAGCAAAAATGTCTGAGTAGAACAGTATGCTTCTCCTCACTCTGTTGTGGGGGAGTGAGTTGGTTGGGTATGTGAGGAGAAATATTTTTAAAAAGTTGAATGTGGTCAGAATGGGATATTTTAAAAGTGTCTGTGATCAAACAAAAAGAGGCAGAGCCAAGGATGGATATGTTTGAATATAAAAGTGAGTGTTCAAGATGAAGTTTGTTAAGCTGGTCATACAAAGGCAATGAAAACAATAAATGAACAGTGAATTGGTTGAGAGGAAGGAAGACTGAAAAGTCATGGTTGGATGGAACCGAAGCCCTGAAAAAAGATAGGTATGAAGCTTGTAATGTATGGCTGTGAAAGTTGGACCCTAAGAAAGGCTGAGCACCAAAGAATTGAGGCCTCTGAACTATGATGCTGGAGAAGACTCCTGCGAGTCCCTTGGACTGCAAGGCGATCAAACTGGTCAGTCCTAGAGGAGATCAAGCCTGGCTGCTCTTTAGAAGGCCAGATCCTGAAGATGAAACTCAAATACTTTGGCCACCTAATGAGAAGGAAGGACTCACTAGAGAAGAGCCTAATGCTGGGAATGATTGAGGGCAAAAGAAGAAGGGGACAACAGAGAATGAGGTGGCTGGATGGAGTCACTGAAGCAGTAGGTGTGAGCTTAAATGGACTCCAGAGGATGGTAGAGGACAGGAAGGCCTGGAGGAACATTGTCCATGGGGTCGCAATGGGTCAGACACGACTTCGCAACTAACAACATGAAGCTTGTAGAAGCTTGTAGAAAAGGCTTTGTATGAGGTAGGCATGATAGAAACAAGGTTAGTTTACAACTGTTTCTTTTTTCAAACTGCAACTTTAAGATGTAGAGATTTCAACTCCCAAAATATTTCAGCCAGAGT
The DNA here is from genome assembly GCF_029215685.1 of Pituophis catenifer annectens. Classification (NCBI taxonomy): domain Eukaryota; kingdom Metazoa; phylum Chordata; class Lepidosauria; order Squamata; family Colubridae; genus Pituophis; species Pituophis catenifer. Next base: position 198,343,464 of record NW_027256883.1, on the reverse strand, counting down.
TCAGAATTTAAGAAAGAGATAAGAGTTTGGTTCAATGTATGTGTGTGAACTTGCTGTGTATGGAATGGAATGGAATTTTCCCAAAGAGACTAAAATTTGAAATACCTATAGGCTGTAGCCAGATTGGCCTATGGAGTCTTATGGGCTTGAAATAGAATGAAAATTTTGATAGGATTTATTGCAACGTACCTTTAAAACAAAGGCATTCCTCATAGCTCAATCATACCATCTTCTAAACCCAGTTCTTCAAATTTATAGTAGGAAAAAAAAACAAGAGAAAGGAGAATGGAAAGCAGAATCTACTATCTTTGGTAACTATTAAATATGCCACCTCATACCACTCACTTTCCCTTCCTTTGACATGTCTATATTTTATGCATTCAATCATTCTAGTTCCCAGTAAAAAAGATATCAATGTAATTTACAGATACAATATACTTGCAGTTAAAAATGACCAGACAACCCTGTGACCCATTGGGTCATCCTTTGAGACAAATATAGTACAGTCTGCTGTGACCAGAATGAACACTAAATTTTAGACTGATTATATCTCACCTCACCCAAGATCCCTCATCCAAGATCCAACACAGGACGAAAGCCATTAGCCACAATAGGAATTGCCCAACACCCTTTCAGAACAAAACCCCCTTCATTGCACCACCCCCAGAACAGTTCAAAGTTCAAAGTCACAGCAACCTATAAAGATCCATCCACTCATTCAACCATTTGTTCAGCTGACCCAGAACTACATACTGTCTTTGTGGTTCTGTTCAATAAATCAACTTCCCAATCAGCCTCCATGTTGTTTCCAGCTTCTTTCTTCCAGCTTGGAATTGAACCAGATGGATTTTTCTTCCAACCAGGGGTAAAGGGGTAGCAACTAAGTGGTTGGGAAAATTCAGCCAAACATCATCAACTCTTAAAAATTAGAAGTCATCTGAAAATCAAGACTAGGCCAGATCCTGCAGATTCCTTCAGATTGAACTGACAAAGCTGTAAGGTAAGTGATTATGAATTTGATCAATGTTGCCTTCAGAATGTTTAGCCACATGCTTCAATGAGCTATTAAATGTTCTATATGATTTCTAGCCAAGACAGATCCCAGAAGCCCACTCAGCAAAGCTTCACTGGTTGATGAGAGCAGAGGCAATGGTAGAAGAGAAAAAAATAATGTTGCCTCCATCACCTTCACATACTAAGCTTATTAATAAACTCTCAGTAGACTTCAATCAAAGTTGAAATGAAACATCCCTCATCTGCATTCCAATAATCTCTCAACTTGCTTCATAGCCTTTCTGAATAGTCTACGAAACATGTGCCAGTAACATCCATGAGAAAAAGCTGAGAAGTTCATTCAAAGCCATACCACAAACGATTTGATTTGCAAGCCATTTACAACCCACTGTAAAACTGACCTTCCTTTCCTCCACTTTATCCTCTTTAATTGAATTTGCAAACACTTTTCAAGAGCTTGTTACTGCTGACTGACTGAGTGTGAAATGACAGCTGGAAGGTGATGAGGTTTACCAAGTGGTTAGTCTCTCCAATACAACCCAAAGCTCAACTGAAACTTACTTTTCTACTGATACAGAGGCAGAGGAAAGCACAAAAATTCTGATTCTCCAAATGTAAAGCAATAATTTTGGGGTCCTTGCATGACATTAGTGAGGTTTTGCATCTGCTGCCATATAATTGATTTTCTAAATGCAATTTTATTATGCAAACTAATAAAGCAATATAATTTCAGGTGATGGAATTATATCCTGCAGCAAACATGAATTACAGCCTTATGTAGTGGACTTCAGCATGAAATCCTGGGGAATTCTATCTATGTTTGCAGGGAAGGTTGTAATAGTAGCTCTTAGTAAGACAGGCTTTGCATGAAAAAGAATGTCACTGTCTACCCCAAGAAAAAAAATATCAGTAGGCTGTAATACTGTAACGGAGCTTGCAAAGATCTCCTTGAATTGCCAGAAATCTATTGTCTGTAAGAGTAGAAACTAAAAATACTCAAGAAATCAATTGACTCAATGTAAGGCAGCTACACACTTGTATATCAACAACCTCTCACATTAAATCTGTTTTCCATAGCTACCAATTTCATGGCCATCAAGGAGTTGGATGCTTTGGCCAAGCCTTCCTGTTTTGATATTTCTAAAATGAAAATCCATTTCTGTCTCTGCAGGAATGCTTGCTTCAGTTCATTATCTTGAAGATTAACTTAGCCACTGAAGTCTTAACTCAAGAACACTTATCGTTACTTCAATAGCACTTAACTATCTACCTTTGGAAAAAAAAAGTCTAGAATATCTACAACTAGAATCTGTAATATGGCAATGGCATATTTATAAAAATTGCCACTGGTAATACATAAACTACATTCTTGAGAAAAGCCTAACTATTTTTAGGATGAATACACTCAGCACACAATTAAATTATAAGCACTATGTTTCCAATACACCTGTAAAAAATATCCATAAAATGTTAAACAAATTTTAATAGAAGGTCAAGGTTTTCTTAAGGCAATTGGTTATTCTCTGTGATTAATATCCCTCAAAGTAACCTTCTGTGTCCATTTTGAAGAGTAGTTATCATGCTAATCTGATTTGTAATGGTCCGCAGGCCTGATAACTTTATTATGATCAAAAAATAAATCATAGTCATGGCTACCAACATTGAGGCATATTCAATGAATAGTTCAAATCTTCTGAAGTACAAAATCATAAAGCACTTTGCTTTATTTGGGATAAAGACTTGCAATAGATTTACGGGTTGTTATCATCTCCTTGGAGTCTGACACAATTGCAACACGGGTTGCTCCAGGCATTCACTTGGGCCCCTAGCAATTTCTCCTGGGACCTCTGCACCTCACTGAAATTTGTGACTCATGAGAAAGCAGCAACCAATAAGGTCTCACTCCAGCTGTGCATACTCAGCAGAGAGAGAATATAAGTCTCACAGGAAGATAGCTCCTGTGCTAAAAGTAACTCCAGGATCTGGCTTGTGATGCTTGGTATCTAGTTAGTTAGTTAATTACTTAGTTAGTTAGTTTATTATATTTGTATACCGCCCTTCTCCTGAGGGACTCAGGGCGGTGAACAGCCATGGTAAAAACAATGTACAACAAAAATTAAAAGCTTATTAAAATAATTCAGTCATTCGGCCAAATTTAAAACATCCAACTAAAATCATTTTAAAACCCCTATCAAAACCCAATTTAAAAAACCTTTATCCTGTCAGATCAGCTTGCTGGAATAATAGGGTCTTCAGAGCGCGACGGAAGGCACGGAGGTCGGGGATCCTTCGTATATCCATGGGCAGTTCATTCCATAGGGGCGGGGCCCCCACAGAGAAGGCTCTCCCCCTGTAAATCTAGTTATTTACAGTCCTGGATTGTGACAAACCGTGATTTTGTCTTGCCCTTGATTTGGCATCATAAATCTTTGCTTTGACTTTAGACTGCTTGACTTCAAAATTTGCCTTGTCCAACTAAATTCTTTTCTACAATTAATTATTGTTTCCTGCAGCTTTGCTGTTAGGATTTGCTGAAGAAGAAAGGAATAGGATATGGCTACTTTAGTGAAAAGAAGGACTGGGGTGACATGATAGCAGTGTTTCAATATTTGAGGTGGTGCCACAAAGAAGATGGAGTCAACCCAGTGGTGGGATTCAAGTAATTTAACAACTGGTTCTCTGCCCTAATGATTTCTTCCAACAACCAGTTTGCCAAACTGTTCAGAAAATTAACAACCGGTTCTCCCGAAGTGGTGCGAACTGGCTGAATCCCACCACTGAGTCAACCTATTTTCCAAAGCACCAGAAGGCAAGAGAAGAAATAATGGATGGAAACTAAACAAGGAGAGAAACAACCTAGAATTAAGGAGAAATTTCCTGAGAACAATTAACCAGTGGAAAGGTTTGCCTTCAGAAGTTGTGGGCGCTCCATCACTGGAGGCCTTTAAGAAGACACTGAACAGCCATCTATCTGTATAGAGCAGTGATAGGTAACCTTTTCCGGACTGAGCGCCCAAAACGTGTGCGCCCGAGCCCCCAAAATGCAATTCATGCATGGCCCCCATGCATGTGCCCCACTCCCATGAATATGCATGCCCCTGCATGTGCACACGGCCCCCTGCATGTGCCCTGCCCTCCGCACATGCACGGCGAAGACCTGAAGACCAGCTAGCCGGCAGGAGGCGCACGTGCATGTGCAGCAGAGCTGAACCGGGGCAACCGTTCGCATGCCATCAGAACGGGCGCTGTGTGCCACCTCTGGCACATGTGCCATAGGTTTGCCATCACGGGTATAGAGTCTCCTGCATGAGCAGGTGATTGGACTAGAAGACCTCCAGGTTTCCTTCCAACTCTGTTATTCTGTTATTAAACTCTTCCCCTTAACATGTCTACGAACTGTACATGACTTCCGAAGGCATGCTAAAATAGCCAGGACATGAAAGTACTCCTCTCTTAACAATAGTAATCAGGATCAGAATTTCTTTCACTAAGCAATGTGGCCTTAAAGTGTAATATTGATGACTACATTGCTAAGCAATAACAATCCCTGCAGTCCCCATTGCTGTCGTTAGGCAAAGATTGCAAATTATTAAGCAAGGATCTCTTAAGCAGCTTCCTGCTGGCTTCCCACAAAGTCAATGGGGAAGCCAGCAGGAATTTGCAAGGTCCAGCAATTTACAAGCAGGCCAGAGCAGTGGTGGGTTGCTACTGGTTCACCCGGATTCAGACAAACCGGTAGCAGCAGCAGCGGGAGGTTCCACCCACCCACTCGGACATCATCAAATACAATCTGCGCATGCGCAGAAGCTTCTGTTCATGCGCAGAAGTGGCGCATGCACGAGCGAACCAGTAACAAAGGTAAGTGAAACCCATCCCTGGGCCAGAGGGTAGATAGGTGACTGCAGCTGGGTGATGCAGTGTTTCCTACTGTCGTGAACAGGGGGTATTGCAGGCATTTTAACTGTTTTAGGAGGTACTCATCCATGTCTTTGTCACTGTCTGATCTAGAACTGAAATTTAATGGTGAATATCAAAAGTCCTTATCTTAATCCCACTAGACTTTTAGAAAACGAAGATTTTAATAAAAATTAGAAGGCATATTGCAAAGTTAATCAATAACATATAGCTTTTCATTAACAGATTAACAGAGTTGGAAGGGACCTAGTAGGTCATCTAGTCCAACCCCTGCAGTCCCCGTTGCTGTCGTTAAGCAAAGACTGCAAAAGCAGGGGATCCTACACCATTTCTGACAAATAGCCCACTATCTTCTTGAAATCTTCCAGTGATGAAGCTCCCACAACTTCTGAAAGCAAGCTGTTCCATTGGTTGATTGTTCAACCTGTCAGAAAGTTTCTCCTTATTTCTAGGTTGAATCTCTCCTTGGTCAGCTTCCATCCATTATTCCTTGTCTGGCCTTCAGGTGCTTTGGAAAATAGCTTGACCCCTTCTTCTCTGTGAAAGCCCTTCAAATACTGGAACACTGCTTTCATGTCTCCCCTGGTCCTTCTCTTCACTAGACTAGCCATGCCCAGTTCCTGTAACCGTTCTTCATATTTTAGCCTCCAGTCCCCTAATCATCCTGGTTGCTATTTTCTGCACTTTTTCTAGAGTCTCAATATCTTTTTTATAGTGTGGTGACCAAAACTGGATGCAGTCAGGGCCGGATTTTCCTATAGGCTAACTAGGCTTCAGCCTAGGGCCTCAAGATCAAGAGGGGCCTACACAGTGGTGGGATTCTGGGGGTTCTAGGGGGTTCGGCCAAACCCTTTGTTAAATTGCTGGCTCGCCCGCCCCTCGCCTCCCACCCACGCGGCGCCAGCCTACCGTAGCCAGGGGTAGGCAATTGTGGCTCTTTTACAACCTGTGGACTTCAACTTCCAGAATTCCTGAGACAGCTTGGCTGTCTCAGGAATTCTGGGAGTTAAAGGCCACAGGTTGTAAAAGAACCACAATTGCCCACCCCTTCCCTAGCCTGAGTTCCGCTGCCTGGGATCCACGTGGGCTGCCACGTGGTTCCCCAGCGGCTCCGGACGCAAGAGAGCAGGATGGAGAAAGCAGCTTCCATGCCTTCACTCACTTCACTCTGTTGGATCACCGGCTGTTCGCTTACCCCACCCACTCCCCATCTATTGCTGCCTCCAATGGCTAGAGGAAAAAAAAACTTCAAATTCTTGCCACAGGGCTTCAAAGGGCCACCCTAGAGCCAGTGGTGTAGCTGAACCGTTTGTTAAATTGCTGGCTTGCCCCGCCCCTCCGCACCACTATTTATTGCCAATAAATAGTGGTGGGCGAGGGGCTGGGAAGCCAGCAATTTAACAAAGGGTTCGGTGGTTTTTTTGTAATTTTATTGGCCCACGGAGCTTCAGCATAGGCTAATTGGCCTCCTGGCTCTCAGTTGATTTGTCTCAGCTGTTTTGCTCAGGGCTCTTCTGCTTCCTTGCAAAGATTGCTGATTTTTTTCCCCTAGCTATGCTGAGAAACGAAACTGAAACTGCTTTGCTGTTGCTGCAAGGTTGGAAAATTAGGCAGGCAATTCTTTTCTTTTTCCTCACCAAAAAAGGTAGGTGCAAACAATGGGAAATTTAGGGAAAAAGAGGAGAGTTCAGGATTTTAAAACACAAAAGAAAAAAAGCTCTATTTAACTAGGGAATTGTAATAATTGAGATACTATTAATTGTATATTTCTGAAAACAGAAATGGTTAAGTTGTGGTTTGGAGGAATATATGGGGGAAATTATTTGGTTTATTATTATTGGTAAATATAATTAATTGATTTGTAAGAAATTGGATTGCATGGAAATAATTGGAATATTCATGTTCATATTGATTAATATACAAAAAGTAGTTATATAACTAATTGATTTATATTAAAATGTTGAATTTATATTAAACAACTAATATTACATAATTAACCAATGTGAGGATGGATATAAAAATAGATGACAATGGGAAGGGGTATAATATAGAATAGAAGGGAAAAATTGAATTTGATTAAGATTAGAGATGAGGATGAAGGGTAATATTGGTTTTTTACAAAAATAGATGAGGAATAAATATGGCAAAAAGGAAATATAGAAATTGTAAATTTAATTGAAATGACTAAACACTGTTTAAATTTGTGAACCGGCCAAATACTCTGTTCAAAGAAAATACATTGTATGTTTGTATGTGTGTTTCTAATTATTGTTATTTATTCATATTTGTTCTCTTTTATTCTTTAAAGTTTAACAATTCATTCTTTATCTTAATAGCTTTATATTTGTTTGGGGTTGGCTTTCTTCCCTTTCATCTTTTTTATTGTACAGCAATCTTTCTCCTCAAACCTACCACCTCTCTCTTTTCTTTCCTTCTTAATTTCTCTTCCTCCCCCTCTTCTTCTCCTCCCTATTTCCTCTTCCTTTCTCCTTCTCCTCCTCTCTTCCTCCCTCTCTTACCCTCACTCCTACTCTAATTTCCCTTCCCTTCCTTCATCCCTCTCTATTGCTGTATCCTTTTATGCATATGGACTACTCAGAGGGTTGAAAAAGTTATTTCTGACTGGTCCTCGCACTTTTGACCAATCCTCGAACTTACGACTGTCCTCACATTTTACGTTTTTGCCCTATCTTGTCACCATGATGAAGAGAAGCAGTTGTGAAATGAGTGACATGGTTGTTAAGAATGCTACAATGGGCATAAATGATGACCAGTCATAAGTGCGAAGACCAGTCAAAAGTGTCAGAAATCACTTTTTTCAGCCCTCTGGGTAGTCCTTTTGTGCATATGGACTACTCAGAGGGCTGAAAAAGTTATTTTTGACTGGTCCTCGCACTTTTGACCAGTCCTCGAACTTACGACTGTCCTCACATTTTACATTTTTGCCCTATCTTGTCACCATGGTGAAGAGAAGCAGTTGTGAAATGAGTGACATGGTTGTTAAGAAAGCTGCATGGGCATAAATGTGAGGATGGTCATAAGTGTGAGGACCGGTCAAAAGTGCGAGGCCCAGTCAGAAATGACTTTTTTCAGCCCTCTGAGTAGTCCCTATGCACATAGCCACGCCCACCCGGTCACATGACGAGCTACCCACGCCTACACAGTCACGTGACCAGCTAGCCACGCCCACCCAGTCACATGATGGCCAAGCCACACCCCCAACCAAGCCACGCCCACAGAACCTGTTGTTAAAAAAATTGAATCCCACCACTGGTGAAAGGGCCTCATAAGTGGAATAGCCTAGGGCCTCTTTTCATCTAAATCCGGCCCTGGATGCAGTACTCTAGGTGTGATCTTCCTAAGGCTTTCTAGAGTGGTATTAGTACCTACCTTGCTCTTGCAGAAAGGCAGGCAAGTAAACTAGCACCCACTAAACCTGTGCACAGTAGCTACTCTTTGCCTTCAAGCATCACCTTATCAGACTATCATATCTGGACCTGGTCTAGCTATGACCTCTGCTATGGAAAATCAAGTCTTGGTAGAAAGTCATTTTGCACATCTACAAAAGCTCGTTTCACTGCCTGGATCAAAATAGGGCAGCCCTTCTAATTCAGCACTTCAAAGGCAAGCGCTCCTTCAGTTTCAAGTGGCCATTCAGTAAGAGTGTTGCCAAAACTGCTGAGCTTCTTTGAACCTCTGCATGATCCCTATATCTGCTTTGAATATATAGAATAGAAATAGAAATAGAAATAGAAATAGAAATAGAAATAGAAATAGAATAGAATAGAATAGAATAGAATAGAACAGAACAGAACAGAACAGAACAGAACAGAACAGAACAGAACAGAATAGAATAGAATAGAATAGAATTCTGTTGATTGGCCAAGTGTGATTGGACACACAAGGAATTTGTCTTAGGTGTATACGCTCTCAGTGTACATAAAGAGAATAAAATACATTAATCGAGAATAAAAAAGATACAACACTTTGTGATAGTCAAGGTTACTAATCAGCTATCAAATCATACTAGGAAACAAATAAAAACAATATAATTGAAAGATACGAGCAACATGGTTATAGTAATAAGTGGAAAGAGATAGATACTAGTAAGAAAGAGAAGAATAATAGTAATACAGTCTTGTAAATTATTTGACAGTGTTGTGGGAATTAGTTGTTAGGCAGAGTGATGACATTTGGGAAAAGACTCTCCTTGTGTCTAGTTGTTTTGGTGTGCAGTGCCCTATAGCCTCTTTTTGAGGGTAGAGGTTGAAACAGTTATGTCCCGGATGTGAGGGGTCTGTAGATATTTTCACAGCCCTCTTTTTGACTCCTGCAGTATACAGGTCCTCAATGGAAGGCAGGTTGGTAGCAATTGTTTTTTCTGCAGTTCTAATTATGCGTTTGTCTTGTTTGGTTGCAGAGCCAAACCAGACAGTTATGGAGGTGCAGATGACAGACTCAATAATTCCTCTGTAGAACTGAATCAGCAGCTCTTTGGGCAATTTGAGCTTTCTGAGTTTGCACAGAAAGAACATTATTTGTTGAGCTGCATATATATACTCTCTCTCTCTATATATATATGCAGCAATCAGCAAATATGAGTAATTTCACACCCCTTGAGAAATGCCATTCCCCTCCCCCCAAACAGGTGAAACTCTTCAGAGCTTCAGCACTGATGTGATTTACCTCGGTGCTTCACAGAAAGTGCTAGAGACAATGGGCTCCACCTTGGGAAAACATCAAGGCATGGCAAGTGGTTTCAGTGCATACACCATGCCTTCCCACAGATTACTGAAGCGCAGAGAAGTAGCTGAAGCAAAGCAGCAGGACACTTCAGATGTGCCATGTAAATACCCTGTGGTGCTTTTCCATGGGGTGATGCAATGAATCATCTCCAAATTAAATCACCCCAGGAAAGCTTTGCACGGACCTCCTCCATAAGAACATTTCTAACATTCTATTTGGAGGTTTCAAAGTCAAAAAGCCTGTGCGTACTGGAGCGGAGTGAAGGAGGAGAGGTGCACAAAAGCATCTTTTAAAGCTGGGTGAGCTAGCAATGGGATTGAAAAAAAAATGTGCAAACAATGCTCTTTCAGGTAGCTCCTGAAATAGCACTAAGGCAATAGTAATTCAGGAATAATAGGTGTAAACGAACATTGTTTTTTTTAAAAAAAAAAACAAACAAAAACAAAATATATGCATCAGCTGAAAGCACCAAGTGTGACATTCTCCTTCATAGCACATATAAGCAAACATCACAAACATTCGGAACCAGGGGTGGGTTCTAAATTTTTTTACTATCGGTTCTGTAGGCATGGCTTATTTTGTGGGCATGGTTTGATGGTCATGTGACAATTCTTTAGGATTTAGTAGAGGTACTGGTCTACCAGGCTTTTAACTGCTTGTAGAGCCGTACCGGTCTACCCATTTGTTTTTGGAGCGTTCTGATCTACCCATTTGATTTTGGAGGCACCAGTCTACCCATTTGTATTTCAAGCGCACTGGTCTACCACCACACTGCCTTTTAACACTGATCAGCTGTAGGGTGGCCCTTTGAAGCCCTGCGGCAAGAGTTTAAAGAGTTTTTTTTCCTTCTAGCCAATCAGCTGGGACTCGGGAGGCAGCGAATAGATTGAGGGTGGGGCCAAATAAAAGGTAAGAATAACGTGGGGGCGGGAGGTGGAAGGGTCCAGCTCCCAAACAAAGAGAACCAGTTTGGTGACATCATATCGTCACCACTACTGGTTCGGCCGAACTGGGCCGAACCGGGAGGAACCCACCACTGTTCGGGATGGAATATAAGTTAGTTGTTAGCTATCGTTGATGCTTCCCAGAAATGTGATCTCATCTCATCTCAAATTCCCACATGCCGAAGGTAATTTTGGCCTGACATCATATTTTTTGGAAAAACAGAATCCATGTATACAGTGGTGGGTTGCTCCCAGTTCGGTCCGGTTCTATAGAACTGGTAATAAAACCAGTGGGAGGCTCCACCAACCCGCCATGACATCATCATGGGTGATCTGCGCATGCGCAGAAGCGCACGTGAGTGCTCCCGCTGCAAACCGGTAGTAAAGGTAAGTGGAACCCACCCCTGCATATATGCCACTTCAAACCAGGGACCAAAAACCTTAATAGAAAACTGCGAGCCTTTCCTCAGGCATATGGTGCTATCAGCCATTCTCGAATTGGCAAAAAACTCTTCTTGCAAGATATTTATTCCCTGTTGACAGTCTATTATCGAGCACATTTTGTTGCCTAGGTTTCAAACTTTTTCTCCAAAGCACCTGAAAGCAATTCAAGAAGCAGTGGATGGAAATTAATCAAGGAGAGAACTAACCTAGAGCTAAGGAGAAATTTTCTGAGAGTTAGAACAATTAATCAGTGGAACAACATGGCTCCAGAAGTTGTGGGTGTTCCATCATTGGAGGCTTTTAAGAAGACACTAAACAGTCACTTGTCTGGAATGGCATAGGACAGTGATGGCTAACCTTTTTGCCATCGCGTGCCAAAAGCGGGGGGAGAGCAGCGGGGAGTTGTAAGCACACGTGCCCACACCCATAATTCAATGCCCCCCATTCATGCGCATGCGACCCCCCTGCTCCCCCCATTTTTGGCACGTGATGGCACTGTAGGCCCATTTTTTTGCTCTTCCCAGGCACCAGAGCCTTTCTAGGAACCTGGGGAGGGTGAAAACGGCCTCTTCCCCCCCCAGGCCCTCCAGAGGTTGGAAATGGCCTGTTTGCCAATTTCCAGTGGGCCCAGAAGGCCTGAAAATCAGCTGGCGGAGCTGAGGTCGCGTGCCCACTGATATGGCTCTGCATGCCACCTGTGGCATGTGTGCCATAGGTTTGCCATCACGGGCATAGGATGTCTTCCTTGAGCAGGGGGTTGGACTGGAAGAGCTCCAAGGTCCCTTCCAACTCAGTTATTCTGTTCTGTTAACTTGCTTTGCTATTCTTAAACAGTGTTGAGTGGAAAAAAAGTACTTAAATTCCAGGATATTTAATGATAATTTATGGCTCTCACACCTGAGGACGGAGGATGAGATGCAAGCAATATCATAGGGGCATGGCAGAAAAAATTAGCCAGGGCATGCTTGGGTTGTGGTTTGATTTGTTTAGTAAGCCTAAATCTGCCAAACAGAATTTTAAAATGAGTGGAACCTTTCTCTTTCTTTTTATTTCCTCTCTCAATGAGCAGTTCTAGTCTATGGCACAGAACAGTGGTGGGATTCAGCCAGTTCGCACCACTTCGGGAGAACCGGTTGTTAACTTTCTGAGCAGTTTGGCAAACTGGTTTTTGGAAGAAATCATTAGGGCAGAGAACTGGTTGTTAAATTACTTGAATCCCACCACTGGCACAGAAGTACTTTCCATCAGTCCAGGAACTGGTTTGGGAGGGTGTTACCTACATTTCCAATTGCTATTCTGCTAGGCAATGAAAAAAAATTAGAGGCTGAGTTGTAAGAGAAGCAGAAGAAGGAGAGTTGGGCAGAAAATACATTTTTTTGGAGTAACTGACCTGCAGTTCTTCTGCGATCAGCTCTCTGACCCTGCATTTAATAGGGTGCAGATCTATTGGGGGATGTGGCAGCTCAAAATAAGTTTTTTTTCCTGTGGAAAAGGAAGTGTAGGGGGAGAGATTCTTTAGCTACTATTCAACTGTTGTATTGCATGCCTTTTTTTTTTTGGATGCAGCAAGAACTAGCTGCCATGTGGTCACTTGTGGCTTTGTGGCCTCTAGATTGGATTGGTACAATGCATTTCACATGGGGCTGCCCTTGAAGAGCATTTGAAATGAAGTGCAGAATCCAGCAGTGTGGGCAGTTAATGGTGTCAGTTTTTTGGTGCATGTGACACCATTGCTTCATGAGTTGCCTTGGCTCCCTTTGTGCTTCTGGGTGCAGAAGTGATGGTACATGGGTAAAACCTTGTGAGAAAAAATGAAGAGAAGCTGCTAAGTCAGAAAACAAAGAGTATAACTTATAGCTGGATAGTGGGTGAGCAAGAGGCTCAGAAGGGACTCTCCTTGGTTCCTCAGGCTATAAGAGAAAAAGTAGAAGAATTTTACTTGCAGACTAGCAAGATAATGTAGCTTTATAATAAATAAGAATTAGAATTAGTTTATCTGGTCTTGTTTCCTCTGTTGTCCATCTAGGAAGACTGACATCAATTCAAGTACTAGTAATCATCTTTAAAGACAATCGTGACTTGGGACCAGGCTACTCATGGGACCTTCTCTTGCCAATTATTTCTACCCATCCCACCCATTCCAGCAGGAATTGCATAATGGGATGCCATCAATTAAGGAGTGTCTATTGCTGGGGCCCAGAAGGAGGGCTGTTCTTATCATGGTGCCAATCCTGAGGAACAGCATTTCCTCTGAGATGAAATTAGTCCCAACCCTGCTAGCATAGACCACACCTGGTGCCCCAAATGATAGAGCCCTCTCTCTTGTTTTTATATGTGATTATTTTATTTTATGATACTTGACATCTGCATGCTTTTATTTCTACATTAGGCATGTATCTGCTTTATCTTTTATTGTAAGCCACCCAGATTCATGTATGTGTGCTGTTCTGCCCACTCACACATACAAGAGAGTTCATGAGGCAAGAAAATTCCAGAGTCTACAATGCACAAATTAATTCCAAACATGGTGTTCATCCAGAATGAAGTGGGAAACAAGACGACTAAAAACACACAACTAGAAAACAAACATGTTGTTCCCAGCAACGCCTCCCTCTGTCTGCTGTGATAAATAGCTAGCTTTGTGGTGCAGCCCATCAAGATGGGTGGGGCCTTCTTCTCTCAAGTAGTCTGGCTGATCTCCGTTGCTCCTGCCTTTTCTCTGCCCCAGAGTGTTTTTGGATCAGGTGCAGAAGGCAGTTCCTGCTCTTCTTCGCTGTGTGTCTGCCACTGTAAGCTTTCCTCAGCTGAAGCTTCCTCCAAATCTCTTCTGGCCGGCCCGTTCAGAGCCATCAATCAGCTCAGTTCCTGGTGTGTCAGGAATGGGCTTATCCTCCCCTGAGCTGACATCTGAGGAATCTGGGGAATCATCCATCACAGTATGTGAGATGGGCATCTATATAAATCAAATCAATATCTAAAAGAGATGTGGTGTTGAATGGCTTCTTTGACACCATCCGTTCCGTGGAGTGAGCACTTAGTAGGGTAATCAAAAGATTGGTTTTAAAGGAGCTGTTTCCTGGTTCTCTTCCCTCCTGCCATTTTGTCCACATCACCAGCAAAAAAAAAAAAAAAAAAAGAGTGAAAAAGTAGAGAAGGGGGATTAGAGAACTGAACAGACAAAACTTCTTCCCCCTTTGTTGCTCCGATTCACATCAGATGCTGAACCTAATTGGCAGATAAGGATAGTTTTGACATATGCCTGGTCATTTTCCAAGAAGATCAATGAATTGGCTTGCAACTGTTCCACTGGGGCTACATAGGCAGATTTATCATGAACGGTGGCAGCTAAGAGCCACTTCCCCCTATTTTATCTTCCCCAACAGTACCTATGGGAAAGGAAAACTAGTAGCAGAAAATTGCTTCCATTAACACTACACAAACACAGACACACATTTCTTGTCATCCCACTAGCAGCTCAGGAATCTCCTTTCAGAATATCTCGACTTTTGCTCCACTGAAATAAAATCAACTTAAATGGTCTAATTGAAAAAAAAAAATAGTTTGAAGCTATTTTTTCCCCCTGAGCTCAAAGCCAAATGTATTTCTTCTTTCATACACCTTCTACTTTTTAGGGGCAATTATGGATTCAGGCTCAATTTTATATGATGTGGAACATAGAATAAAAGAGTTGGAAGGGACCTTGAAGGTCTTCTAGTCCAACCCCCTTCGCGAACAGGATACCCTATACCCGTGATGGCGAACCTATGGCACAGGTCCAACATGTGGCACATGAAGCCATATCAGTAGGCACGTGAGCGTTGCCATAGCTCAGCTCCAGCACGCATGCGTGTGCCAGCCAGCTGATTTTTGAGCCTTCCGATCCCACTGGAAATTGGGAAATGGGCCGTTTTCGCCCTCCCCAAGCTCCTGGAAAGCCTCTGGAGCCTGGGGACAGTGAAAAATGGGTCTACCAGGCCTACCGTGCCATCACATGCTAAAAGCAGGGGGGTGCATGTGTAGGGACAGGATGCATTGAATTATGGGTGTGGGCACAGACGTGGGCGACCTTCCCGCGCTCCCCCCACTTTTGGCACACGACAGCCAAAAGGTTAGCCATCACTGCCCTATACCATTTCAGATAAATGGTTGTCCAATCTCTTTGCAAAAGGGATGGAGCAACCACAACTTCTGAAGGCCAGTTATTCCATTGGTTGATTGCTTGCACCGTTAGGAAATTTGTCCTTCGTTCTAGGTTGCTTTTCTCCTTGGTTAGTTTCCATACATTGTTTCTCGTCTTGCCTTTTGCTGCTTTGACCCTCTTGTCTTTTTGGAACCCCTCTTAATATTTGAAAACTGTTATCAGTGGTTGATGTGTGCCGTATGTATGTATATTCTTTGTTCACTTCTAATTAGTTAACAAACCTACTTTTTTTCATGTTCAAGTGATGGTTGCAAGGCTGTTCTACATAATGCTTCCAGAGTACTTAATATTTGAGCAATTAGAAAAGAAATTAAATGGGGAGTTATGTTGAACTGCTCTCCATTGTGTGCTCAGGCTGCAAGGTCATTTCTTCACAGCAAGAACAAAATATTTGAAAGCAAAGAAAATGTCCAGCAATTTTTTTCCCGTTTTTAATTAATTATACATTTAAAAATAATTTTGGAAGCATAGAATGAGGAAAGACCTAATACTGATTTTGGAAGAAATGCTTAACTTCAATGAACTAAAAAGCTAAAAGACATGATTATTTACCTTATGCGTAAACCTGATCAGATTTTTTTTTCAATGAATGAAAATGAAAGACCTAATAAATAACTAATTATTTGCAGAAGGAGACCTGATTTTGTAAGGAGAGACTTATAAGAAGGTAGTTTTTCTAGGATAAAATTTGCTCCAGACCAGATTGACTTTATGGATGCTGTCTGATTCAATACTTATACTCTCATTATATTATTGTTTTACGTCTTTGTTGTTTGTTATTGCTTCTTATACTGCACTGTGAGAAAAAAAGGAGAACAGTAGGGAGGAGAGGTGGGGGGGAAAGAAAGGGGAAGTTAAAGGAGAAGGCTTTAAAATACATTCTAAACCAAAATAATACATTTAAGCAATCAACACTTATATTGTCCCTGAAATATAGTACACAGAAACTATTGTTGACTAGATACAAGAAGATACTTTAGACCACAAAAACTTGCCAGAACTCATCATCTAATTACATCTCCCCTAAAACAAATCATTTGCATTTACCAAGGAGAATTAGTGGTCATAGGTTGTTTTTCAAAACAACTGAAAAAGTTAGGGATGTATGCTGTCACAACATTTTGCTTGAGGCTATATAGATATGATAGAGATATATGAATGAAATATGAATAATTCTTACGCTTTGGGATACAGATTGGATTGAATTGATTAAATTGATCCTAAATCATCATTATTTCCTGATCATCATCATGATTAATTAATTAATAATCGTAATGGGGACCCCAGGGAGCTGGTGAATTATTGAGATGGCTCTTCTATTAACATCTCTTTTACTATGTTTCTTTTGTTTTAATTTGGTCTTTTATAGTTTTTTCAATGTTTTATAATGATAATTGATTTAGTATTTATTAATTTAATTGTTGTTCAGCTCTGCTGTATGCCACCCAGAGTCACTTTTTTGTGAGATGGGTGGCTATATATATTTAATGAAAATACATAAAATAGTGGTTTTTTTAAAAAAAAGTTACAAACCATATTGCTTTTCAGCACTGAAACACTTTCTTAATCCTGATTAAAATATAACATGACTTAACATTTGGAAATTTTGTTAGCCAGTAGCAACACATTAGAAATTGTTTCTGACAGTCACCTCTGTTTAGTTAATGTAAGTTTCGTGATTAAAAGTCATTTATTTTCCTCAAACATTTTCTTTTAATGCTCTTTGAAGCATTTTTATTTTCAGTTAGTTCCAAAGTTTTCACCTGTGGAAACAAAATTATTAATTGTTCATAGCTTCTTCTATTTTTATGAGTGATATTTCTACCTGATTTTTTTGGAATGTGTTTAAAGTGTTAAATGTTGTAGGGTTCACACCAAAGTTATTTCCTAGTGTTAGAAGTTATTTTTGAACTGAGAATAGAACCATATTCTATTTATTGTAAATTAAAAATATCTATCTAACACCATGCAGAACTCATAGAACAACAGAAATAGGATCTATGTTTTAATGGCAAATTTGTAATTGTGAAGCTTTATTCAACTTTGTTGATTTTTTTAAATTATCCATTGATAGGTGTAAGCAGAGAAGGCATTGTAAAAATTCCTCATTGTTCAAGTCCAACATGGCATCGCAGTGATATTGAGATGGTTAAATAACATATCTGAAGACATAAAAACAGCAGAGATTTTGTACATGTCATCTAAGGATGGCAACTATTATCAATTCAATACAAAAACTGGGTAGACGTGGATATGGATTTTTGTGCGCCAGAAAACAGTGATGAGAATAGAAGTCCTAATTTGAATGGATCTATTTGAATAATATTAATTTGGAGATTCCTTCTTTCAATCAAAACCTGCCTTCCGTAACCTAACTCCATTATTCTGTAGCCCAAACTTTAGGAGGCTTGATAGCATTTAGATCTTTCTTCTGTGTTATGCTTATAAGACACAGTCAAGTAATATTAAGACTTTTGTACTTTGAGATGAAAGAAACAATTTAACCCTAACAAAAAGGTAATTACTTCTTTGAAAGTTATATTTTTTAAATATGAATCTTTTGAAAGCATCTTGTGTCAATATAAGGAGGCATATACCTCCTAATCAGTAAGATGGAGGCAAAAAATGTGTCTCTAGATTTTAGATCCAAGCTTGCATAGAGTAGTATGAGTGATGTGACTTGTTTATATTTCTGCCCATTGTTGGATTGTATTTTAGCAGGATTTGTTTTTATTTCTATTACTTCCATTTCTATTACTGATATTTCTAATAATACTTCTAATCAAGAAGAGAAGCAACCTAGAACTAAGGAGAAATTTCCTGACAGAACAATTAATCAGTGGAGCAACTTCTCTACAGAAGTTGTGGGTGCAGTTTTTAAAAAGAGATTGGACAACCATTTGTCTGAGAGGTATAAGGTTTCCTGCGGTGGTTGGATTAGAAGACCTCCAATGTCCTTTCCAACTCTGCCATTTTGTTCTGTTAAAATGTGTCCTTCTACTATTGCCCAGTTATTTCTATTATTGGGCATTGCTGTACACTAGGATTGATTCATGATTGAGAAATGAATAAATGAAATCAACCAAGAATGAAAAAAATAGTTTTACTGTGTTTCTGACATATTGGCCATAGTGTCATCTTTATTGTTATCCATGATGCATGGATACTACTAAACCTTATATTTTACTCTGCTCTTTGTCTAACTTGCTAAAAAGCATTTTGTGAGAGACAAAACTGACCACAACTGTAATGTCTGGAGAGGTCAATACATATGGGAACATCTGCTGATGACCATGGCCTATAAATTGAAAATTGAATTTAAGAGCATAAGCATACTGTGCAAATCTGATCTTTTCTCTTTAGCAAGTCATTGAGAAATCTATGAATATTGTATGAGAATTGAAGTTCATTGTATACTTGTTGAATTACAGAAACGAGAATTTGAACTTTCTCAAAAAAGAAAATACTGGAAATAAAACTGCATATCATTCCAATGAGAAGGGGGAAAAATGAAGTATGGCTTAGGAGACCACAAGGGGCTTTTGACTGAACTAAGAGTTAAAAGAGACACACTTAAGAAACAGAAGATGAGTGTAATCCCCAGGGAAGCATATGAGGAAGTAGCTAATGTCTGCAGAAAAACAATCAGAAAAGCTAAATCACAAAAGGAAGTCAGGCTTGCAATTAAAGCTAATAACAGCAAAAACATCATTCCAAAGAGAAAATATAAGAATGAGCCTGCTGTTTAGGGAAAATGGCAGGATGGTCCTAAATGATGAGAAAAAGAATAGTACTTAAGTCCTCCTTTGCTTTAGATGTCAATGGTACCCAAACAATCAATGAGTTGGGATTCCATGAACTTTACCAGATTTGAAATTAATTCAATTTCATCAAGCAAAGAAGTAGAGATATTGACAGTGTGGTAGCTCATGTAGTTAGGATGCTAGACTGACAATCGGCAACAGAGGTGGGTTTCAGCAGGTTCTGAACAGTTCGGGAGAACCAGTAGTAGAAATTTTGAGTAGTTCGGAGAACTGGTAAATACCATCTCTGACTGGCCCCGCCCTCATCTTTTCTCTGCCTCCTGAGTCCCAGCTGATCGGGAGGAAATGGGGATTTTGCAGTAACCTTCCCCTGGATTGGGGTGGGAATGGAGATTTTACAGTACCCTTTCCCTTGAGTGGGGTGGGAATGGCCCCTGCCATGCCCACCAAGCCATGCCACACCCACCAAGCCACACCTACAGAACTGGTAGTAAAAAATTTTGAAACCTATCACTGATCGGCAGGCTTGCATTTGAAACCCAATTGCCCGATTGTGATGGTGTGAGATCCTGTCATTCGCTCCAGCTCCTGACCCAGCAGTATGAAAGTAGGTGACTGCAAATAGATAGAAGGGTACAACATCAGTGGGCAACTTAATAGGGACATGAAAGGAGCTCCCAAGTAGTTGTCCCCTGGTGATGTCACTGGCTAATCCTCTCAACCCAGAAGCTCCCAACATGAATGTATGTATGCATTTGTACAATGCCATATTGTAACACTTAAAAAAAAAAACATTAGAAGATGTTTGGATTAAACGTTATTACAGAATATGAGCTTTTAAGTGAAAATACATTGAAGGTCTTGATATGCTTCCTTTGACTTGTCCTTGTGCAAATGGATTTTCAGGACTCATTACTACAAAGACTAAATATTGAAACAGGCTGAATATTATGCTGACATTAAGATTTCTTTAACAAATTTTACTCCAGACATTGATGAAATATGAAAGCTCATACATCCCATTAAGATTTATAATCAATATATTAGCTGTAGAGGAAAATACAGGGTATTATTAAAACTTGCTTTACTTCAATATTCTTTTTTTTCCCCCTTCTTCTTTTTTAAATCTGTCCAACCTCACAAAATGCTAGAAATAAGTTATGTACAAGGAATTAAGTCTTTGTCCATCAGGGATACAAATCTCCAAATAAACAAATTTGGTTTGTGGAGGTTGCTAGCAGGAAAAAAAAAATGAGTTCAAAACTGGACAAATCTGACTTGGGACTGTGGAAGAAAGAATCCATAAAATTATATCCCACTGAAATCTTATGAGAAAGAAAGCTTGGCAGCCATTCCTACTGTAATGCTCTCTACATGGGGCTCCCCTTCCGGGTGTGATTCAAGGTGCTGGTTACCATCTTTAAAGCGCTCAATGGCTTAGGACCTGGGTACTTACGAGATCGCCTTCCGCCACCGATAGCCTCCCACCGGCCAATACGCTCCCACAGAGAGGGACTCCTCAGGGTGCCGTCGGTCAAACAATGTAGACTGATGACCCCCAGGGGGAGAGCCTTCTCTGTGGGGGCACCTGCCCTCTGGAATGAATTGCCCCCAGAGATTTGTATGATCCCTGACCTACGTACCTTTTGCCGTGCCCTTAAGACTTTACTGTTTCAACAGGCTGGGCTGGCTTAATAACGAATTTTAATGGGTGTTTTAGTTTTTAAGATAGGGCCAAAATTATTTAATATGTTTTAAATTGTTTTTAAATTTTATGGATATACGTATTTTATTGTGGCTGTGCACCACCCTGAGTCCCTCGGGAGAAGGGCGGTATAAGAATTTAAATAATAAAATAAATAAATAAATAAATGTTTCCAGTTGCTCTATTCAAAGCCCTCATTTTCTTTACAAATGACATGATCCAAAGCTACCTAGAAACATGAAACCTGTTTCATCAAATACTTCCATACGGCCCATTTTGGATGCAGGTAAGTGCAGGGCATGTGCAGAGGCTTGGAGAGGGTGAAAAACAGGCCCACTGGAAGTTTGGGCCTGTTTCCAGCCTCCAGAGGACCTCTGGCACCTGGGGAGGCCATTTTCGCCCTCCAAGAGACTCGAGGAAACCCTCTCGAGCCTGGAGAGGGCAAAATCCCCCCCGCCATGGTGCAGGATGCCGACTAGGCCACGCCCACCATGGCCACGCCCACCCAGCAACTGGGCAGAGAACGCCTTGCTAAAAACTTTTAAGCCCACCCCTGCGTACAACTTTGTTACACTGAAGAAAATATCAACCAATATCTTTTCTTGCGATTAGGACTGGGAAGGATTCCACAAACCAAGTCTTCATGGACTTCCTAAATTGTTTAAAAAGAAATAGACATAGATATGTGTGATTGTCTGTGATCTTAGAAAGTTTCAGAAATACTCACATGTCTCATATGAACATTTTTTCCCCACTCCTGAATCTGAGTCCTCTGTAACGAAAGGTTGATAAAAACTTTTGTTCTTGCTGACAGTAATATTGATATTAAAACTATTCTTAAATAAAACAATATACAATCAATTTTGCTTCTTCAAGCCTACAAACCATCCATAACAAGGTAAAATAAACAATATTTTTCAGATTATTTTGGCATGTTCCTCTCTTCCGAAAAGAAAAGAAATCATCACGGTGATCCAAATCACCAAAATATCCATGTATATATACACCAGTAATCAGAAAGTAAAAATAGAAACTACTTACATATTCTTATATACAAATTTACATTTCCAATACTTATTGATTACCATAATTGATAGAAAAACTATTATACATTTGTTTTTGTTTTTGTTTTTTTGAACTATAATAAAAAATTATAATAAATGAAAAAAAAAAGAAATCATCTATACTTGGTCTGAATCAAGTACACGGAAGAATTATGCAGTCGTCGTGCTTCTCCTGATTATATAGGACAATTAAACCAGTGGTGAATTTTTTTTACTACAGGTTCTGTGGGTGTGGCTTGGTGGGTGTGGCAGGGGAAGGATACTGCAAAATCTTCATTCCTTCCCCACTCCTGGGGCCAGCCAGAGGTGGTATTTGCCGGTTCTCTGAACTACTCAAAATTTCCGCTACCGGTTCTCCAGAATCTGTCAGAACCTGTTGGATTTCACCCCTGAATTAAACCTAATGGAGGCCAAATCAATAATTAAAGCAATGAATTAGGAGATATTTATTGTCAAAACGATCTCAATGCTTTTCCTGAATTTTATCACCAAATGTGAGAATCCTGCAAGCCCTATCTTGCAGTGTATTTTATACCCTCTAACCCTGACTAAATAGGGATATATATATATTTTCTAGAGCCGGCTTGAATGTTTTCCCTTCCATACACTATTGATGAATACATTTTGTGAAACTCCTTTTATGAACTCCTTTGCCCTTGTGGTTCTAGCAAGATAGAAACTCTTGTTTGCATCTTCTGATAGCGATCCTTATATGATATCCCAACACACTCTTTGCTTTTTCAATTATTTACATATTTGAGAGTTATACAGATATTCATTATTTTTAAACAATGTTAACTCCTCCCTCACAAACCAATTGCCAAATACTGTACCAGGTCATACAATGGAGGAAAATGTTGACTCGACTGTCTTCTTCTCTTTTTTTTATGATAATATCTTGGTAATAGTAATCCTGGGTTTGCTGCAGGATTCTACTTTCTTCCTGTTATTTGTGACGTTGGTCAAAGACCGTAACGCAGAAATGTCACTTCATTTCAAAAAGTATTCGCGACACTCAGGAAGTTAGGGGCCTGGTGGCTCTGCAGACTAAAAGCGTTGTGATTAACACCAGCTGTCTGCAATTACTGTAAGTTCGAATCTCACCAGGCTCAAGGTTAACTCAGCCTTCCATCCTTTCTAAGGTAGGTTAAATGAGGACCCAGTTTGTGGGGGCAATAAGCTGACTTTGTATAAAAATATACAAAAGTATGAAGGCTATTGCTTAACGCATTGTAAGCCGCCCTGAGTCTCCGGAGAAGGGCGGCATATAAATCAATTTTTTTTAAAAAAAGTTAGTCTATTAGGAAAAAGCTCATAATTCAGACCATAAGTCTGTTCTACCTCTGAGAGAGACCCTTTGTTCTATAATATCAAGATTTTAAACATATTATTTTTAAAAAAATGTTCTGAGTTTTCTTCTTTTCTGTTGGGTTTGGCTTATGGCAATAATATAGCAGGTGAAGGAGCTTTTACAGCCATTTCAGATCTCTGTCTGACCTTGAAATTTGTCCAAGTCCGGGAGCATTTATTACCTCAACCAAATGGTGTTTTTTTTTTAAGGAAAATATCTGGCAGATTTATCAACAGCCTGTAAAACAAACAGCAAAGTTGCCTCATTGGTCCTCTTGAAACTTTACTCGTGTGATTTGTGACCACACTGTCTTTTCTCACTTAGATAGCTGTAAGCTACATAAACAATTACACTGGAGGTAGATGAAAACGTTTTATCTTCCATCAAGAAAGAATGACTCTGTTGATCTTAAGCCATAAAACGGTCAGTAGGTAATGTTAGATATGTATGCAATATGTAGTATAGAAAACAGATTCTAGGATTCAAGACAGGATTTCTGCTGACTTTCTGGGTTACCTCATGGATATTTCTGATTGGTGATCAGAACAGAGCTGGAAGGGATCTTAGAGGCCTTCTAGTCCAGCCCATTCTCAAGCAGGAGACCCTATAGAAGAGATGGCTAACCTTTTCTGGACCGAGTGCCCAAAGCACATGCGCCCGAACCCCCCAAATGCAATGCGCATGCGGCCCCTGCGGGTGCGAGCATGCCCCCTGCATGCCCCCTGCCACCCCCACGCATGCACAAACAGCCCACTTCACACACACCGCATGCGCTCATGGCCCCCAGAATGCGCCCCCCCCATGCATGCACTGCAGAGACCTGAAGACCAGCTAGTTGGCGGGAGGTGTGCATGCATGCATGGCAGAGCTGAACTGGGGCGACGGCTTGCATGCCCACAGAGAGGATGATGTGTGTCACCTCTGGCATGCATGCCATAGATTCACCGTCATGGCCCTATAGCATTTCAGACAAGTGACTGCCCAGTCTCTTCTTAAAAAGCTCCAATGATGGAGCTCCCACAACTTCTGAAGGCAAGCTGTTCCACTGGTTAATTGTTCTCACTGTTAGGAAATTTCTCCTTATATATTAGTTTGATTGTTAACACTGGGAGAGAAGAGCCCTTTGTCAGAGGAACATTTCAGTTGTTTGTGGGCTGTTCAGGAAATTTAAAGATTAAACGCTGCAGTTCAAGAATATGTTGTGTCTGTGGGGAGAGCAGGGAAAGACTGTGCCATGTTTGTATTTGCAATGTCAAAATAATGAATAATCCTTCAGGAGGTAAGTACTGGA
Organism: Pituophis catenifer annectens; assembly: GCF_029215685.1. NCBI lineage: Eukaryota > Metazoa > Chordata > Lepidosauria > Squamata > Colubridae > Pituophis > Pituophis catenifer. Next base: position 198,319,025 of record NW_027256883.1, on the reverse strand, counting down.
ATTTTTTTTTCAAAAAGAAATCCCTCTGATATGAATGTAAATAGGCTAAAGATGAAAAGGCAGAGGCTTTAGAGAAATTAGACAGTGTGTGTGTATGTGTATGTGGGTGCACACAACAGCAATCCTTTGGTGTAGAATAATAAAATAACAAGAGTTGGAAGGGACCTTGGAGGTCTTCTAGTCCAACCTCCTGCATAATCAGGGGACCCTATACCATTTCATACAAATGGTTGCCCAATCTCTTCTTTAAAACCTCCAGTATTGTTCTGTCAGGACATTTCTCCTTAGTTCTAGGTTGCTTCTCTCCTTAATTGGTTTCCATGCATTTTTACACTGGCATTGATGAAGAAAATAAGTAATCAAAAGAAAAGAAAATATATAATCAGAAAGCTTAGTCAATGAAGCACACGTACTTGCTCTCTGAAGCTAAAGAGGAGATAGATGACAGACAGACATATATTATGTAGTTTGGCCTATAGTAAATGCCTTCACTTTACAGAACTATAAAAGCTTACTTATTCAAGCTGAATTTTAAAATCAATATGTACAAACGAACTATTACGATGGGAAGTGGGACAAGGGCTACAGAAGCAGGTTTTGATGCTCTTGGAATCTAAAAATAATCCAAGTGAATGTTGAAGATTGAAAAAAAATGTGTCCATGAAAGGATTCAAAATATAGATGGTCAAATATACCATAATAATCTGCTTTTCACATTTCACAGTCTTATTTCCTATGGAGATTGCAGATTCTGTGACTCCTTTCTTGCCCTTGGTAGCAGATTTGCAGCTGTGAAAAGCTCAGCCTGATAAAGTACAGTTGAAAAAAAATATTTAGCAAAAATTATCAGCTCCTTTTAGCTGAGAATTTAACTGAAATGCACAGATGCTTTTGCTTGCTTCTTCTCTGAAGAGACATCATATTAGGATCAATTTAGAGTTTCTGAAGACATGTGAAATGAATTCTGCTGGACAAAATGTCCAGTCCCTTGGAGATATGAGGAAAACAATCATTTTCAACTGTTAGAGATATGGGCCTTCATATTTTGGCCTGTGCAGAATCATATATTTTCCGCATTCTTGTGATTATATTTTTGAGCTCTATTTTTTTTAAAAAAAGAAACCTACAATAATGAAAAGAAATATAAATTGACTGGTTCACACTAACATTATAGATGGGTTCCAGAGTTAAACAGTATTCCAAAGTTTGGTACCTGTTCTAAGATGAATTTGAGTAGTTTGTTGGTTTAGTATGCTATGGAAACATAGGCATTATTCTAATCTGCTGATTACATTTAAACTCATACAATATTATAGTTATTTGGTTTGAACACTGTTATGTAAACATAACAGATTAGTCTAGATAACCTGTGCTGAAGGTTACCATTTCATAGGAATCCAGCTAGTGGTTCTTAAATATGAAAGGGGAAGGGCCTTCTTAATTCTACACTAGTGTAGACATTATGTTCTGTGAACCCCCATCATAAAACTACACCTTCTTTATTTTGCCCAGGAATGGCAAAGATCACACTCTGGCAAATGGAAATTGGATGTGTAATAAGATTTGGAAAACCATGTAACAGATAAGCGAGGCAGTTGCTGAAAGCAAGTAAAAAAATTAGGTGAATGACAATACATTTAGAAAACTATATATATATTTTCTACAATCATGAATGTATTGTGAATGCATGTTCTTTTTCTGACAAATACTCTACTATTTATACTGGTAATTTATCCTAACGCTCACAATTTGGTAGAAATCTATTTAATACCTACATCTAAAGGATTCTGTTGACATAGTAATAAATAGAAAGTTCCAGTACCGGTAATTAATTTGGATCTGTTGCTTATTAACATTTTAGTTAATTTTTATTTTGTATTGATTCATATCAGCCATTTTTTTGGTGCTTCCTGGCAGGAGATTCCAGACTTCAAAGTAGATTTCAAATTAGGTTTTTTGGCTTGTCTGCTTTCCTTGCCTTTTCAATTCCTCTAGGCTATTTACTACAAAGCGAGTTGATTTTTTGTTTTTTGTAGTGAATAATTTATTTGACAAATTTTCCCTTTTATCTGTCTGGAACAGAAAAGTAAACAGATTTTGCTTTTTGTGAATTGGATCATGATTCTGGAGTCTCCACCGCCTACAAAATCCTGGGCTCTGTGTAAGAGAAACATCCACTAATCATTTCAACAAGTCTTTGCCCCTTTGCTCAGTGATTCTACTGTGAAAAATTATTGGCTTGTCAAAGACTGACAAGCTGGTTTAGATTTTGATAAGTAAGATTTATTTGTATACTATTCCTTTGTTTGTTGGATATATAGGGCTATCCAATTCACAAAAGGCAACTCTGGGCAACTTACAATTTGTTGGAGCATAAAAACAAGGAGCATAATGTAAAATACGATAAATAGACCAAAGGACAACAGAACAACAAAGGACAACTTCAAATCCTTCATTCTATGTGACCCACATACTGCTTCCTGGCCTAAAACCAAGAGGAAGGACCAAGCTTTCCAAGACTTTATGGAACAACAGAAAGGTGGGGCCATTGATTCATGCAGCTCACATATGATTAAAAAAAAGAAAATAAAATAACTAATGAATATAAGATCCACAGAAGCACAATACAATCTTATTTGTGTGTGTGTGTGTGTGTGTGTGTGTGTGTGTTTTCCAGCATAACTCTGGAACGCCTCGAGCAATTTCAACCAAACTTGATATCCAGACTTACTCTCTGGAAAGAAATACTATGGGGGTAAGACACCCCTAACACCCCTTGGGTTGTGTGTTCTATTAAGATACAGCCTGCTGTGCCTTTAAAATAGCTTCTACTGTACTGCCTTAAAATGGCTTCTACTGTGCAGCACAGTGGAGTTGCCATGGTAACGGCTTCACAGTACTCCACAAGGGGGCTCCCTTTGATAAGGGGGAAAATCCAACCTTAAATATTACATTTGGTCAAACATTTTTAACTAATTTAATTCTCGCCGAAATCAGGACTCAGGAGCCTGGAGAGCTCAGCAGACTAATGCATTGTAATTTAACTCCAGCTGTCTGCAATTAGTAAGTTCGAATCTTGCCAGGCTCAAGGTTGACTCAGCCTTCCATCCTTTCTAAGGTAGGTAAATTGAGGACCCAGTTTGTGGGGGCAATAAACTGACTTTGTAAAAATATACAAAAGTATGAAGGCTATTGCTTAACGCACTGTAAGCTGCCCTGAGTCTCCGGAGAAGAGTGGCATATAAATCAAATTATTATTTTTTTTAAAAAAGTTGCTCTTCCTGTCTAATACAGGATTGGGATAAATAAATACCCGGGCAATGCCAGGTTATCAGCTTGCCAAGAATAATTCACAGCACATTCATTTCCAAAAACCATTTGCCAAGTGGGCTCCTAACCCAATGCCCATTGGAATAACCGGGTGTTTAAGGCTTAAAGGTATTGGAGTTCATATGACTTTGCGTGGCTAAGTACAAAGAGGGAAGTCCTCCAGTCTACCTTAGCTCAGATGTAAGGCCTAAAACCATGAAGATACGATACAGCTATTCCATGCTAGAGCTCACTATTATGTAAAGATATCTCAGCCACCCACAACAAGTAAGCATCCATTAATTCAGGAAGAAAGAAGAGTTTGAACATACTGTGGATATACACGGACTCTGAATTATTTCCTTTGCAGTAGGCAGTCGACTGCATTATTACTTCTTCTTTGTCTGCAATAAAGATTCTAATCTAGCTGAATCTCAGTCTTCTGCTCAACCAGCCCGAGTGCTGAATAAGGACTTAAAAAACCTGAAGAGCTGTGATTTACTACCATGTCCTATTTAGAAGCCACCTCCTAGTTATAATTCCCAGTTTAAATCTAGGTTAATGGTGATATATGGTTATCGATTGATATTGCAAGTGGAACAGATGCTTTAATAAAGCAAAAAGGAATGATTTTATCATGCTTCCTGTCGACATTTAAGACAGATCTGGCGATGATAATATTTGATATGAAGTAGTTATTTTCCAATTTCTGTTACCTGTTCCCTTGGCCTGTAATAGCATTCTTCTGGTTCTGGTAATGAGGTGTTGTTTATTAAACCTTTATCTACTGTTTCGCAATTTCCACATTTCTAAGTTTTTATTACATTTCCTGGCAGTTAACCTTGATTTGATCTCCACCAGCAGCAGATGTAATTTTTAACGCATTGTTTTATGAATGTTCCTGTGTTATAGGTTATGTATGCCTTTTGCTTGATGTTGTGTTCAAAACTAATACATAAGGCTTCATCCTCCCACGTCACAAGCAGATGCTGGGTGTTGAAATCATTTCCATAAGTAATTAAATATTATCAAGTCCAGAAAACAAGATGTGGAGACTCTAGAAAGAGTGCAAAGAAGAACAACAAAGATGATTAGGGGACTGGAGGCTAAAACATATGAAGAATGGTTGCTGGAACTGGGTATATCTAGTCTGATGAAAAGAAGGACCAGGGGTGACATGATAACAATGTTCCAATATCTCAGGGGCTGCCACAAAGAAGAGGGTGTCAAGCTATTCTCCAAAGCACCTGAGGGCAGGACAAGAAGCAATGGATGGAAACTAATCAAGGAGAGAAGCAACTTAGAACTAAGGAGAAATCTCCTCACAGTTAGAACAATTAATAAGTGGAACAACTTGCCCCCAGAAGTTGTGAATGCTCCAACTCTGGAAGTTTTTAAGAAGAGATTGGATAAGCATTTGTCTGAAGTGGCGTATGGTTTCCTGCCTAAGTAGGAGGTTGGACTTCCAAGGTCCCTTCCAACTCTTATTCTATTCTATTCTATTCTATTCTATTCTATTCTATTCTATTCTATTCTATTCTATTCTATTCTATTCTATTCTATTCTATTCCTATTCCTATTCCTATTCCTATTCCTATTCCTATTCCTATTTCTATTTCTATGGAAACTGCTTGAGTTGGCTAATCCTAAATGGCAACTCATATGTGAAAACAGCCACTACAAAACAAACCTCAACAATATCTCGTAAGCAAAAACATGATCATCATTCCAACCAGGGAATGCAAACCTTCATGCACATTCAGCTATCTTTCTCTGTACAGTATGTTGAATAGCTGAGAGCTATACCCAATAAATTAGCATGTGACATATCTACTGCCAAGCAATACCACTTTAAAATTTGGCAATCGCTGCAACTCCCTAGTGCAGAATAAATCAATCCAACAAATAAAAGGCTTCCTCGTGAGAGAAAACAGTGGAATGTTGTCCCTCACATATTGGTTTTTTATGTGAATTTCAGCCTTCCCTGAACTGTTTTGTGTTTTGGATATGCCATGCTTCATCAGCAAGGCTGGCATTTATGATTATTTGGATTGTAAAAATTTTAACATCAGGAGGAATCTGACCCAGGGAAGGCTTGTGTCAATAGGTTTTTAAGCTCTCCTCTGAATTTTAGAATGGATCTATCCAGCAACAGATGCCCGAACCAGAGACTTTGGCTTTCTTGCTTGAAGCTTAAATATTGAACTATGGAGTGAACTTATGCATGTGTAATGTGTGTATTAATTTGTGACCTCTCTGGCCATTTTTGCACAAAATACTTAACCCTGATTAACTGTACAATGGATGATGCAACAATGTTTTGGATTCACATGGCACATTTGAACCAAGAATGAATCACGTGGACTATAACTTGAACTTAGCCAACAGACTGAGAAGCAAGGAGCTAATTTGTCTCAATACATGGCCAAAATAATTTGCTATTTGTTTCCATTGCATGGTGATCTGTGATTCAGTCCCTAACGTTTCCTAAATGTGATGAATAATAGTAAAAAATACACCTATCTTATATAAACTCAGCTTTCCCAGATGTCATTTCTGCTAATGGACACTATATGTCTTGTGGCAATGAATTCCATACATTAATTATGCAGGAAGAAGTACTTTGTTTTGTCAATATTGAAGATCCAATTAGATAATAGCTCCTAGGATCAAGCAATCAGCTGAATTTTTAATCCTTAGTCAGTAAAATAAGCTAAGTGAATATATATCATGCAAAATCAGCCTTTTAAGAAAAGAGAAGAGAATGTTTGACAGATTCACATTATATTTAAAATACTGATATTAAATATTTGAGATTGCCAATATTTAGCATGTAGACAACAGCAAGGACAAAAGCTGATAGATTCAGCTTGGTTTAGGTCATATTTCACCATTGAAAAGCAATGTGTAAGGATTGACTCTCCTTCCAACTTAAGAAATTAAAAACTCTTGAAACATGGTTGTTCAAAAGAGACCTTTAATTAAGCAGAAGTGATAGCCACCTGGTTAAAGCAAGATCTGAATACCCTTAGGCAAGACAAGTAGGATTAAAGCAGTAGAGACCCCTCCCTTTAAGTCAGAATGCAGATTTTAACCAATACACAAGTGTGAAGATGCTTTCTTTCCCAGTTTCCCTGAGAACCCGAACAACCATGCATTCACATTGTTATCCTTTAAAGTGAAACAACCCACATGGCTATCATAAAAATTCCTCCAGGTAAAGAGGATGCCAGGCAGTGGTGGGTTCCTCCTGGTTCGGCCCGGTATGACGTCACTGAACCGATTCTCTGTCTTCGGGAGCTGAGCCCTCCTGCCCGCCCCAGTGTTATGCCGACCTTATATTTCTTCTTTTTTCGCCCAGCTGAGAGGTGCGGCAGAGCAGATTGCCGCATCTCAGCTGGGCAGATTTGCAATGCGCTTGCGCAAAGCGCATGTTTGGTGCGCAGGCAAGCAAACCGAGCATGCTCACGGTGATCGCGCGCAAAGCGCGTGACTGAAGAGAACCAGTAGTAAAGCCAGTTAGAACCCACCCCTGATCCCAGGGCTCTTTGGCACCAGGATATAGGTTGTAAAATATCTGTTGACACAGGCAATGCTAGTAAATCGAATCTCAGTCTCCCGCTTCCTCCAATTGAATGGCAGTATCACTTTTAGGGATCTAAATGTCTCTTTGGGAGTTTGCAATAGTGGAAAATATCTATGGAGATTCTCAGTCCCAGTAATGGAGAATATATGTAGCTCAGCATTGCTTGTTTTCTTGCAGATGTTTCATTACCCAAACTAGGTAACATGCACATCCACAGTACTGATGATTTACAACACAGTCATTTCAGCAGTTCCAAGAAGGTTTCATATGTAATATTACAGAAAGAGAAAAATATAACATTGGCATTAAATTAATCTGTACATAATATACATCGTAGTTTTTCTGAATGGGTCAATCATTGCTCAGACCAGGGCTTTTCAAACTTTTTCAGGCCCCCAATTCTGTTAGCTAAGAACAAATGTCCAAGAGCCCCTGATCAAGAGGCAAAACTCTAGTGATACAAAATTGGCTGTACTTGAATTAACTCTTTTGCCCTTAGTCAGTCACAGAGCTACATCAATTTCTTGTGGACCCTTGAGTTAAAGTTTAATTTCTGTTCTTGACATTGAGTGACCACTGACACGGCCCTATTGAATGGATAATGCAATGTGTCTTTCAAATTCTTCCCCTTAGGTTTTAAATCCTAATTCCACTTTGAACTTTATTATGATGCATGTTTTGCTGCTGTAAACTGTAGCTGAGATGCTTTTTGGCAAAAGTAAAACATATAAATATGTTTTAAGCATATTCTTATGAACCATCTTTTTCTCTATTCCTTTAAAGCAATGGGTCATATTATTTCCTCAGTGATTGTACGAATCTAAAACCTGTTATATTGATTTTATCTGAAACAGACTTTTTGATGTAGCTTTGATGTAGTATATGAAAGTCTATTAGAACCTTGACTGCTTAACTAGATGTTAATGACTTCAGGTCATTAAAAGTAAACTTTACTTGTTAAATAAATGAAGCAAAGTAATTTCCTCTTATGTCCTGCATATGCTGTTATTGATATTATGATGGTTTGCTTAATCATTAGTTTCATCATTTATCACTAGGCCATTGGGACAGATAAGTAAAGATCTGTTCTTGTTATGAGTCAGTGAATTTATGCCTCCCTCTATAATATACTGCCTCCAATTAAGCGTCTGTGTAACCTGTCCTTCAACGCAACTCCCAAGGAGTGAATTTGAAGCATGTTTCTAGTTTGGCCAAAGCCTAACTGAAATAAAAGGATTTAATCTGAACTTTCAAGTATGAATAGGAAGGTTTTGATATGACATTCAGGATCAGTTACTTAGTTTTGACAACAGTTTGCTAAAAAGGGCTATCTTTGATTAATTGCCTTGACTAATTGGTGTAGCGGGGAAAATATTATTTGGTGTGAATTTGATAGAAGGTTATGATGACTGAAATAATCTGTCTTTCATCAAGAAATAGGCTCAATTCACCAGGATATGGTTTCCTAAGAGGTCAGAAACACATCAGGAATGTTTTAGATTATTTCTGACTTATCATTTGGAGGGTGATAGAAGCTGAAAGCTTCCTAAGAGTTAAGCAAACATCAATTTGCCCTTCCCCAAGCTAATTATGGCAGTTCCAAGAGAGTAGAGGAAAATATTGAAAATTGGTATAGAGGAAGCATTGAACATAACTAAGAAAAGAGTGTATTTTTTTCCAGATGTGATTGCAGGAAAAATTGGAGAAGCATTTCAATAATGTGGCTCATTTTCAGACTTAATCTGGCAAGATTCTGTATAAGCAAATAAAGAACTGAATTCTGGATGAATTGCTGTACATTATTCTTGGGCTTAGCTGACATCAATCTTGCCAGACCAAACCCTTACTACTCTTACCCTAATGGATATAACATGAGATATTCTAGGAAGTAATTATCCTTACCCTCTTCTTGTTTCCTATCCAGTTCTGGGCTGCCTCATCTTATCCCCTTTCTAGAATGTTCTCCCTCCTTCCCAGGAAACTACTATTCTGTAGTCCTTCAGACCAACTCCCTCTCTATGGGCACCATCTCTCACAAGCATCTTTTCCCATATCATTCTTGTAGCCTATGATTTTAAATTTTACTTTCAGATCAATTTCAGGCTTATTCGGAAAAACCTCTTCCTCTGTCATAACATAGGCACAGTTTAACTATAGAGGCAGACACTCTTAAAATTAACATCTAGGTCCATTGTTCAGAAATATCCTTCAGTATGTCCAATATTAAAACATTTTGCTTTATTAGTTAATCTCCTTTAATTGTAACCTTTAATTCCTTCTAGTTTCCTCTAGTGTCCAAATTTCAAAGTCCTATCCTATCCTTTAAAAAAAAAAAAAGAATTCAAAACAAAAGCAATTTCCATTGGGAAGGATTCTTATAAAAAGTTTCAAAATCTTCTTTCAAATCTCCCTGGACCATTAATCATTTATAACTATCCAAATCAAAGTTCTAATTGTCCTTTGGTTGTTCATTAAAAAAAATATATTTAAAACTTCTTTCCTAAGAGATGAAGGAAATTAATCTTCTTATCTGGGCTGTAAAATGTATTGATCCAAATGTTCCTAACAACTGAAAAGTAGTTAACAAGCAATTTCTGAAGATGATTTAAATAAAAAAAAACTCAGGGAATTTTTAAATGGACTGCCTGCAGGTTGAACAAGTTGATTAGTGCCTCATCTCCCAGAGGTCTAATCCTAACAGAGACTGCTGTCTTTCTGTCACCTCATGAGAAACAACTGCCTGAAATACTTATGGGCAATCACAAATGCTTTCCCTGTCCAGAGAGTAATTACAAAGAGCTGGTCTACTCACTGGCTCTCCATACTATTGCAGTTGTTGGCTCCACTTTTAGCATAACAGTTTTCAGTTCCCCATTTTTTCCCCAGAGGTCTAAGAGGAGGGGAATGAACAGGAATATTAACAAAAGATAGACAGGCTTGAGGCTTGGACTGAAATTAATAGAATTTAATTTAACAGGGGTCAATGTAAAGTTCTGTGTTCAGACAGAAAAAAAAAATGTGACCAAAAGAATAAGTTGGGAAAGACCAGCTTTGGCAGTAATTCAAATAAAAAGGATCTGTATGTTCTTGTTGTAAATAAGGGCCAACATTGTGATGAAGCTGATTATAGCTACCTTATGGGTGAGATGGGTGGCTTATAAATTTAGTAAATAAATAAAAAGCAAGGCTATCTAGTTTTCAGACTACTGGAAGTAATTGTTCTATTCTAGTCTTCTCTGGTAAGACCCATTTGCAGTAATGTATCCAGTTCTGGGCACCACAGATCAACAAGGGTGGTAACAACTTGAACAAGTCCAGAGGAGGCTCTCAAGATGGTCAAGGGCCTGGAAATCAACTCTACAAGTAACCATTTACCTATTTTTTGGAGTATAAGATGCACCTTTTCCCCACTAAAAGGGAGTGAAAATTTGGGTGTGTCTTATACACCAAATGTAGCCCCCACCCTTTGGCCTCTGCCTCCCAGCAATTTATCTCCTTGCAGTAAGCAGCAAGAAGAAACAGCCCATTTTAGCTTCAGCACAGCCTAATTAGCACAAGTTGAATGTCCATTGGATTGGCCTCCCAACTCTCAGCTGTTTCAGGCTGCAGGGATTGCCATTGCCTATTGCTGCATGTGCGGCTGCTGCTTGCTGCAAGGAGATAAATTGCTGGGAGCAGGGTTTTTTTTTTTTCTTATGCTAATCAAGCTATGCTGAAAATGAAAATGAAAGTAAAGCAGGCTGTTTGCTGTTTGCTGCAACGAGGCAAAATTGCTCAGAGGCAGAGGGAGATTTCTTTTTCTTCTTTTCCTCACCAAAAAAGGTAGGTGCGTCTTATAGTCCGGAGCATCTTATACTCCAAAAAATACGGTAAATTGTTTAGTTTACTGAAGAGACAGCTGAGCACATAAACAATAGCAGTCTTCAATTATCTGAAGGACCGTCACATAATATAGAAAGTGAATTTATTGGTAATCTGTATTGCTCATAGGGGAGGACCGGAAACATTGACTTAAAACTATAAGGAAGGAGGTTTTAATTCAAGATGAAAAGGGATTTCCTGACTGTAAAAGGAGTTGTACTGAGCAGGGGTGTGTGTGTGTGTGTGTGGATTAAATGACCTTTTCAATAACTTCCAATCTATCATTCTAATTCTTCATTAAGTAATATGCAATTTCTCTACTTTGTTTCTTCCCAGTATCCAATACGATAGTTCATAATTGTATCTTTTGACAAATACCAGAGTATTTCATGTTTTTCCTCATATATAATAAAGCTGCAATTGAGAAGAATCAGTGCATTTCTTATTTAGAAACTCATCAAGTAATTAGTCTTTATTGGTTCAATAGTGGCCAAGACTAATAGATACATTGAAATTCACCATTTTTCCAAAACAAGTTAGATTCTTTGAAGTCCATTTTTGCTTTGAGCCTATGATTGAATAAGTTTCAAAATCTTTGGTCAGGACAAACATTTAATCTATCTCAACAGGACAGCACAAAATAGATTATAGTGTGATGATGCAGGAAGAAAAAAAAAGGCGCTTAAACTTTTTTCTTAAATTTTACTAATAGTCTGCTGTGACTGTAATTCTGAAACTCATTCTAGTTCCATTTTAAATTATTCCAAAAGAATAGCACTATTATGTCCATCACAGTAGTGGAAATGACAATTCTTAACTTAATATACGTAGCCTTAATTTCCTATATTACATGACAAATGGTTGCTAATTATGGATGTCTACTATTCTTTTTTGCTGGTTATATTTCCAACTGTTTTTAAAATGGTTAAAATATGGAATATATGTTATGGAATAAAATTAAACAAGTTGGAACAAGAACATGTATGATATAAAAAGAACAACTGACTGCAGAGGAGTTTAACACATGAGCCAACTGTTGAAATCTAATGGTCAATGAACATTTAACTAATCTACCAATCTGGACCAAGACTGGAAAGACACAGTTTTCTGTTCACCCTTGGGAGTGGCCTGGGTGACTTCGGACCAATCACTCTCACTCAGTTTATCTACCTTACAGGTTTTTGTTATGTGGGAATAAAGAAGACAATGTTCTATATGATTTCAATTCTGGAAGAAATCATCACAAAGTAGTCCTCCTATTTTCAAGGTTCCATCGTCCTTTTCTCTCCCCCCCCCCCTTGTTTTTTAAAGGCTTCATACAGATCTCATGTAATTAAAATTATAGAATAGAATAACAGAGTTGGAAGGGACCTTGGAGGTCTTCTAATCCAACCCCCTGCCCAGGCAGGAAACCCTACACCACTTCAGACAAATGGTTATCCAACATCTTCTTAAAAATTTCCAATGTTGGAGCATTCACAACTTCTGCAGGCAAGTTGTTCCACTGATTAATTGTTCTAACTGTCAGGAAATTTCTCCTTATTCTAAGTTGCTTCTCTCCTTGATTAGTTTCCACCCATTGCTTCTTGTCCTGCCCTCAGGTGCTTTGGAGAATAGCTTGACTCCCTCTTCTTTGTGGCAGCCCCTGAGATATTGGAACACTGCTATCATGTCTCCCCTAGTCCTTCTCTTCATCAAACTAGACATAACCACTTCCTGCAACCGTTCTTCATCTGTTTTAGCCTCCAGTCCCCTAATCCTCTTTGTTGCTCTTCTCTACACTCTTTCTAGAGTCTCAACATCTTTTTTACATACAAGGAATAGAGAAACTTCAGTTAATCCAAATGTAGCCTGAAAGGGAACATGGATTTTATACTAAGAACAATTAAAGTCCTGTAGTTCAATTACAGCAACTACCTTGGTCATGTTTGCCTTATGTTAAGCTAGACAGAATTAGCAATATATACAATATATACACACACAGTATATATTTGCTTGATATTAAAGAAGGACTATTGAAGACTTCAGCATTGCTTCATGTTGTATATGGCTTCTGTTCACCTTACTGGAAATTTTTGAGTCATTGGAACATAATGAGAATTATAGACATTCTGTTTCTTTTCTCTGGAGAGTATTAAGATTTCAGTGCCTGCTTTCTGTTAATACAGAAGCAACAAACAACTCAAGCCTGAAAGCAGTCACAAGCACATAATAACCTGGATTGTGTAACCCACAATAACCTCATGATTCTAAGGCTTAAAATATATATATTTACAGATGCTTACAGTCTTTCCGTTTCTGCATTTCTTTTTCAAGTGTGAGGTTCCAAACACCAAGATGTTTTTCTACTTTTCTTCCATTTACATTTATTATGTATTTGCTATATTTTTCTACTCATGTTTGTTGTCTTCCATTCCCCCCCCCACCCCTCCTCGCACTCTTACAGCAGTGTTTCTCAAACATGACAACTTTTACATATGTAGACTTAAACTCCCAGGTTTCCCCACCAGGACACATCTTAAAATTGCCAGGGTTTGAGAATTTTAGAAGCTTCAAATGCTCCAAAGTAATTGATGCTTGTTATTACACTTTTAATAAATAAATACAGTTGTTCGTTTTACTGGAAGCTTCTGGGCTGCAGTAGGACTCAAGAGTTAATCAGCTAATTTACAGTTGTTTAATTGCTGACAGGCTAACTTGCTTGGCTGCAGTTTCTGGTTCAAGGGCCTCTAGGCCAACATCCAAACACAAGATCAGAGCAGGTAGCCTGGGAGAAAATGTGACAGTCCCCCCCAGGGAAAAGAGAAGGAACAGAGACTTTTAAACCTCCTTCAGAATTTATGCTAACTGGGAACCTGAGAAAAAATTGGCACAGGTAGGTGCTGAAGTTACAACTTTACCTGAGTGTGACCAAAGCACCCAAGAAGCCTGAAGACATGACGATCACTGTAATGACTGCATCAAAGGAGATGGTGGTGTAGAAATTGCTAATTTTATGCAAATCAGAGGTGGTATTCAGCCAGTTCTGACAGGTTCTGAAGAACCAGTAGCGGAGATTATGAGTAGTTCGGAGAACCGGTAAATGCCACCTCTGGTTGGCTTCACCCCATCCATTCGCTGCCTCCCAAATCCCAGCTGACTGGAGTTCCAGCTGATTGGAGTCCCAGCTGATCAGCTGGGTTTTCTTTTGTTACCCTGCACAGGAGAATGGAGCTGGAAAGCAGGTTAGTGGGGTGGGGAGGGAATGGGGATTTTGCAGTATATCCTTCCCCTGGAGTGGGGTGGAAATGGGGATTTTACAGTATCCTTCCCCTGCCACGCCCACCAAACCACACCCACAGAACCAGTAGTAAAAAAAATTAGAATATCACCACTGATGCAAATGTCAGAGCCAACAGGGAGTATTCTGAGGGAGACCCCACTGACATTACTAACTTACTTCGAACCAAAGAAAAGCCCATTATTTGAAAAGCAGTAGTTCAGAATGAGAAAGAAGATGTATCTAAGAGACTATGAATTTCAGGATAGAGACATCTGATGTTGAGTGGTAAAACTATGTTTCACATCAAGGACAGAAGTTTGAAGAAAACACTTCTTTAAAATCCTAAACTTACATTCAACCAACACATGGACATCTGCACAAGCAAAACTAGAGGTGGGTTTCAGCAGGTTCTGACCAGTTCTGGAGAACCAGTAGTGGAAATTTTGAGTAGTTCGTAGAACTGGTAAATACCACCTCTGACTTGCTCCGCCCCCATCTATTCTCTGCCTCCCAAGTCCCAGCTGATCAGGAGGAAATGGGGATTTTGCAGTAATCTTCTCCTGGATTGGGGAGGGAATGGAGATTTTACAGTATCCTTCCCCTGGAGTGGGGTGGGAATGGAGATTTTACCCCTGCCACCCCCACCATGCCACCCCCACCAAGCCATGCCAGGCCCACCAAGCCACACCCACAGAACTGGTAGTAAAAAAAATTTGAAACCCACCACTGACCAAAACCATAACAATGGTTCCCTTGCAACATGTTAGGAGACCTGTTTGATCTTTCTATAGAATACCATAGGAAAAGTGAAATCTTTTGAGGCTACAGCTAAGATGAGGTGTGCCTCCAGCAATATGTGTTTAATATGTTCAATATGAGTGTGCATTAAATAAAAACAGTTATAGGTGCTGGAGGTTAGTGCGCCAACTTAGAATATAATTGGATTTTAGTGTTACATGTAGGAAAGTTCTAAATCGCTTAATGAAAAAGTGCAGGGCATTGCGAACAATTCAAGAACTATAGATTTGCATGTACAGCAGTAAGTACGCTTGAAAGTGTAGGCCAGTGATGGATGCAATGAAGGCATTAAAATTGGAGATGAATCAGAGACAAGAGAAACCACTCATAAATAACTTCTGGAAATATATATATATTTGCCATAACTTTTCCAGTATACTTCTCCAGTATACATTTGGTGCTAAAATCAAAATTCAATCATGCCATGTGAAGTGTCAACGATGCGTTGCGTGTCCGTGTGAGCGAGGAGAAAAGAGCACACGTAGTCGTGGTTTGCTGCAAGCTCTTTCTTTATTAGAATAATCCTCCACACGATGCACGGCAAAGCTGACGGTAATGCGGATACTCAAAGTCGGCGTTGGGAGCGGCTGCCTCCCAACACCTTTAAATAGCGCGCCGGCGAGGCATTAGGACCGCCGCCCTTCCGGGTTTATTGCTACCGCGCATGTGCCGCTGAGCCGCTGTCCCGTTGCGGCGGAAAACCACATAATTATCCCTCTCCCCGACCGCCACCGTGCCCGAACGCCTAACACAATAATACACCCCCCACCACCGTGTATCAGCGTAGACGGCTATTCGACGCTTTCATCGCCAACCTTCCCGGGTCGTGAGCACGGTAATGCCTGGGTGTCGAGTGGATCGCGACAGGCGGCTCCCCCTACCAGGGGCCCTCCTGGAAGACACAAAGAAACATGTTAAGCCCTACGTCCAGGGTGTATGTCCGCACTCTGGGGCCCAGGTTTGTGGGGATACTGCCTATGAAACCGCCTGACCAAGCGGTTAGCATCCATGTCAGTGGAGGCTACCCATGATGCTTCTTCGAATGGGTATCCTTTCCACTTCAGTAAATATTTGAGTTTTCCCCTACTAAGCTTCGAGTCTAGAATCTGTTCTATTTCATACCGACCATCCGTCATTGGGCCAGGCCTGCTTACAGGTTCCCGGACTATCTCCACGGGCTTCAATAAACTACTATGGAACACGGGGTGTACCTTGCCGAGTAACGGTGGCAATTTTAGTTCCACTGTGACTGGATTAATGACCTTTATAACAGGGAAGGGACCCAAATATTTAGGACTTAGTTTACGACTTGGTGTCCGTAACTTCAGGTATTTGGTGGAAAGATACACTCTATCGCCAACTACAAACGGTTTATGGTCTGCTCTCCGTCTGTCAGCTTGGTGTTTTTGCATAAGGGTTGCTTTCTCTAAAGCCTTTTTTATATGAGGCCAACTCCTCCCAATGTGGCTGGCCCATGTACCAGGGTTCAGTTGGCCTTGAGATTGCATATCGAGTTCAGGGATAGCAGGAAAGTCTTTCCCAGACACTGCGTGGAACGGAGTAACCCCTGTACTTCCATGAATTGTATTATTATAAGCAACTTCTGCGAAAGGGAGTAATTCCGCCCAATCTGTCTGTTGGTATGAAACATAACACCGTAAATACCTCTCCACCATAGCATTTGCCCTTTCTGCGGCACCGTTAGTGCTTGGGTGGAACCCAGAACTTAACCCCTGTGACGACCCGATCATGGCTACAAAGGTACGCCAGAACTTTGCGGTGAATTGGACACCTCTGTCTGAAATAATACGGCGGGGTGCACCATGTAACCGGTAAATGTGGACAAGAAACAGTTTGGATAATCTACGGGCAGAAGGTAACCCACGACATGGTATAAAGTGGGCCTGTTTCGAGAAGAGGTCTATCACAGTCCATATTACGTTATAGCCACTACTAACTGGGAGATCCACTATGAAGTCCATAGCAATCTCCTCCCATGGGCGATTGGGGTTTGCTACGGACTGGAGCAGGCCGAGAGGCTTTCCAGGCCGGGGCTTCGCACTTGCACACACCTTACAACTCTTTACATAGTCCGCGACCTCTTTTCTCATACGGGGCCACCAGAATTGACGCCGTACAAGGTGTAGGGTTTTGAGGAAGCCGAAATGGCCAGCAGTTTTCACGTCATGACACCTGTGTAATATGTTCACTCGCAGAGCTAGGGGAACGTATAGTTTGCCCCCCATCCACGCAAACCCATTCCTGTGTGTTAGATCCTGCTTATGTTCCGCCAGCCAGGTATCTGTTGCCAAAGCGTCCTTTAATGCCTTCTCCCACTGTAGTGGTGCAGTATGAGATGTCCGGCCCACTGGTTGAACCCCCGGAATTAATGCTTGTACAACCTGTTCCCTCTTACTATTATATTGAGGTAGACGCGATAGAGCGTCCGCCAAGAAGTTCCTTCCTCCCGGAACGTATTTAAGTTCAAAATCGAAGCGTTGGAAATATTGTGCCCACCTCACTTGCTTGGGTGATAGGCGTCTTGGGGTTTGTAACGCTTCAAGGTTTTTATGGTCAGTCCACACCTCAAACCGTTTCCCACTACCCTCTAGTAAATGCCGCCAAGTGAGCAGGGCCCACCTAACAGCGAATGCTTCTTTCTCCCATATAGCCCAACGTCTTTCTGTGGGGGTCAGCTTACGAGATGTGTATGCACAAGGAACTAATCTGGCTGTTGTGGTTCTTTGCATGAGGACTGCCCCCACAGCCACATCGCTCGCGTCAGCCTGTACCACAAAGGGCAAAGTGGGGTCTGGATGTTTAAGGATGGGAGCTTGCGAGAAGAGGGTTTTTAATCCCTCGAATGCCTGCTGACAGTCGGAAGACCAAGCTATCACTTGGCTTGGCCGTACCTTCTGGCCCGTATCCTTCGTGCGGAGCAGGTTTGTTAAAGGGAGAGCCATTTGAGCGAACGCTGGTATAAACTGGCGATAAAAGTTCGCAAACCCGAGAAAACTTTGTAATTGTTTTCGTGTTTTTGGTGCTTGCCAGTCAAGCACCGCTTGTACCTTTTTGGGGTCCATTTCAACTCCAGTGCCAGAAATCCTGTACCCTAGATAGTCTAGCTTAGTGCGATGGAATTCACACTTTGACAATTTGACGAACAGTTTTGCTTGTAACAACTTCCTAAGCACCTGTCGTACCAAGACTATATGCTCCTCCATCGTTTGGGTGTAAATTAGAATGTCGTCCAAATAGACGAGAACACCCCGATACAAATATTCATGCAGGACCTCATTTATTACCTGCATGAAGACGGCTGGTGCCCCCTGTAACCCGAATGGCATAACCCTAAACTTATAACTACCCAGGGGACAATTGAAGGTGGCCTTCCACTCATCACCAGGTCTAATTCGGACCCGATAGTATGCCTCACGCAGATCTAACTTCGTAAACACTTTACCGGTCGACAATGTAGCCAAAAGGTCCTTCATAAGAGGCAGAGGATATAAATGCTCAACACAGACAGCGTTTAGGCCCCGGAAGTCTACGCACAAGCGTAACCCGCCATCTTTTTTCTCCCGGAACAAGACGGGAGCCGCCATATGGGATCTGCTGGGCTGAATGAAACCTCTGGCTAGGTTCATTCCTGCTCATCGAAGACCGCCGACAGATCACTATACTCCACAGGGTATTTACGCGACGGCTGTTCCGTCGACTATTTATGTGCCACCCATCTCATGGTTCAAGGTGATTCTGTTTATTTAACAGTTCTTGTATTCCTTCTTCAAGTTTATCTCTGTACCTGTCGACACAGGATAAACTCCCTGCATTATAACACCTACAACTAATAGGTGATGTCCCATGTACTTGGAAAGACTTATAAATCTAATAAGTTTGTCTGAGAAAAATAAGCACTGTGCATGGGTTAGTAGCTTAAGTGCTAGAAGCATCTGATTATGAGCTATCAGAATCACTTCTAAATCAAGAAAACCTCTTGGGTTAATCAGAATGCAAAGCTAAAAAGGTGAAATATGTATATTACAGTACCTTTAAGAAATGGTGTAACTACTCCGGTAACTCTATGTGATGTTCTGCCTTGCAGTAGGTCTAAGAGTTAAGCAGACTAGTTACAGTTATTGTTTGCTGCTGTGTTAATAAAATCATTAGGTGTTTATCTCCCAGCAGTTGAGAGTGCCTGAAGGTTAACACCCCACCATAATTACAGAGCAGCCTGTTTCAGAGAAAATGTGAGAAATGCATATTAATTTAAAAGCTGCACAGAAAAAGGAACTTGATTCAGCTGCCACCACATCAACATTCCCATGAGGATATGTGCTGTGGTTTGTAAACCAGAGAGGAAAAGAAGCAAACTGAAAATAGGAATAAATTACAAATGATGCTATTCCAATTTAATTTAGAAATTATCCAAGTTAAAACAGAAGATAGGCAAAGCAGAATATTCAACAAAGTCAGTAATTAAATGGAAGAGGATTTAATACTAGCATATTGGCTAAGAAAACAGTAGGGGCAGCAGCATGAAGTTAGTTCTTAATCGACTGCTTAGGAAAGAAAATGAGAATATAAACAGAGGGATGCAAAAAGAAAAGGAAATAAACATTAAAGTTGTTCAGCATGTCTTTGTAGCATTATAGTTAGTTCCGGTTCAAAGTTTGTTAATTTAAATTTGTTGGTAACTACAGTACTAAGATAGTGTGTTAGATGTTGGATAAAATTAAAATCTGGTAATCGATGGCGGAAAATATATATATTTGTTTCCATTGATTTCAGTCGCAAAACAAAAAACAGCAAACTATGGTCATCAACGCTCCTTATCTACGTTTTATAATTGAATATGTCTGATTATGATATAAAATATAGCTGAATGAAAGCTTGAAAACAATTCAAGAGACTTCTCCTCAGCATTAGTGATAGCTAAGCCAGTAATATTCTGTCTACTTCAATTCATAGCAATACTCAGGAATGATACATCCATTCTTGTTCCAGGGGACATACAAGATAATCACCTGATTCAGTAATCGCCTACATTTCTTCAAAAGAAAACAGCAAATCTAATTGCATGATATCAAAGCCCAGGTCTCTTTGCTTCCTTCCCACTCTTAGCTCCTACTTTCTAATCATCACTCCCTTTATGCCGGTGTTAGGGCTCTATATAGGTTTGAAGGGGTGCTTTCCTTCAACAGCACTTTGACCAAAACATTTCACTGCTTTGTGAGACCACAGTGGCCCCTTTGCTTTGAAGACTGACACAAAAGGTCCATTTTTTGCTTTGCTTCAATGTCATTCAGAGTTCCTGTCAGTGTGGTTCTTTACAGTTTGCACAACAGGTGATGCTGAGAGGAGCTTCTCCTGAAGGTCTGATCAAGAGTGTCTCCCAAACTTGGTGATTCCATCCTTCTTCTTCTTCTTCTTCTTCTTCTTCTTCTTCTTCTTCTTCTTCTTCTTCTTCTTCTTCTTCTTCTTCTTCTTCTTCTTCTTCTTCTTCTTCTTCTTCTTCCTCTTCCTCTTCCTCTTCCTCCTCCTCCTCCTCTTCCCCTTCCCCTTCCCCTTCCCCTTCCCCTTCCTCTTCCTCTTCCTCTTCTTCCTCCTCCTCCTCCTTCCTCCTTCCTAGTGTATTCCCACTGTTCCTCATTGCACTGATGATGTTACCTAGTTTGAGTAATGAAACCTCTGCAAGAAAATAGTCTCACTCAGAGAACACACCAAGGACTCCTCAGATAAGAAAAGACATGTTATTTCATATTGTTGGGTTCTCCAAACCTCTTCCCATCTGAACATGCAGGCCAATACACTTCAGTGGCATTCACTCAGCTCTTCCAGGCTGGCTAGTGTCAGAAATGCTCCTGAAGCTTTCAACTTGAAAGTGTTTTGGCAGGTGTTGTGGGAGATAACCAGTGGTGGGATTGAAATAATTTAACAACTGGTTCTCTGCCATAATGACTGGGTGGGTGGGTGTGGCCATGGTGGGCACCCCGTACCCTGTTTTGGGCCTAGTAGGCCTTCCTGCAGCCTCCTGGGAGCAAAAATGGGCCGCAGGGGGGCACCCTTCCCCTGCGCCCCATTTTGGGTCTAGGAGTCATCCCTGAAGCTTCCTGGGAGCAAAAATGGACCGGAGGGGGCACCGCATGCACCCCCAGCATCCCATTTTAGGCCTATGAGGTCTCCCTGCACTTACCTGGGAGCCAAAATGGGGCACATGGGGACTCCTAGAAGGGGCAGGGAGGGGCGGGGCCAGCCAGCAATTTAACTACCCATTCACCCGAACCTGTCCAAACCAGCTGAATCCGACCACTGGAGATAACTGAAACAAACCTTCTTCCAGACCACGTACCAAAATGATGATTTTGCATTGTCGAGGCAAATCCAATGCCTCTTCACTTCAGCAAAATGACTCAGGCTCTTCTTCAATTTTGTGTTTCTAAAAGGCCTGTCAGAATCGGGGAAAAGTTATTTAAAGGATGTAAAATCATTTATTTAAATCATCCTTGATCTTTTCCAGGCTTTCTTTGCCAAATGTACACATATGAGAATAACATGGGGACTGGCTGCTTTGTATTTCCATAAATGAATTATTTCGACTGATAAAGAAAAAAGAAGAAGAAGAAATGATATAGCTTTCATTCTGCATCAAAGTGTTTTGTTAAGTCATTTGTTCACTAAAAAAAGGATTATCTGAAATAGTTATCTCCCCCCCAAAAAATCCAGGCTATTATAACAGAATAAGGAGCTTCAGGTGGGATCTGACAAGAAGCCTTGCATGTTTTAATGATTTTACAAAAGCAATATCCATGAGCACTCTTTCAAGACTGTTTTCCTTAATGGCTTCCAGTAATTTGATGCTCTAGGCCCAATGATTCGAACAAGAATTCCTCTTAAGATTGCTTGGCACACTTATTTTTCCCACATAAGCATATCATCTCTGGGATTATTTTTCTCCCCTGTGGTGATACTTTCCATAATATTTCATAGTAATTTCAGCTGAGGTGCTACAAATCTGATAGATCTTTGATAATATCCCTGGATTGTTTATTAATTTAGCAAAGTATATTTTTTTCCCTCCTTTGAATGTCTTTTTTGTTTGTTTGCTTGCTTGTTTTTTTTTTAAAAGTCTAGAATTATTTTTAAGAAGTTCACAGAGTTTGCAATATGCCATGATAAACATAGTTTTTCCTCTATTCCTGACACCCAGTAATAACAAAAAAAAAAAAAAAAAAAACTAATGCAAAGTTGGAATGACTTGTTGAGTCAACCCAAGCTTTAAACTCTTTCAGACATAGCTGTGAAACAAAAATAATTTGATTATGGAAAACAGATAGGTTGATGAACAGATCACATAAAGATATTGGAAATTTACATATGAGATGCTATCAGCACACTTTTAAACAAGTTGTGGTCCTGCAATTTAAAAAACAAAGTAGAAGACAACAAAAGAAAAAGGTTAAAAAACCCCAAAGATGTTTTATTAGGTTCATGATGGAAATGAAAGAAACTTACAGGAGAAGAGGCCAACAGACAATTAAAATTACAGAGGAAGTGATCAGTTAAGTCACAGAAACTGACTTTTTAAATTTCATAAGAGATTCAAAGAGATCACTATATCGAGTGGTTAAGACATCTAAAAGAAAAGGTAACCAATTTTTGTCTCCACAGTGATTCATTTTAGAGCTGGGCACAAATGGCTTTTCAAAATTCTCTTGTCAATATTGTGGGAAGAGAAATTGATCCTAATTTTGCCAGGAAAAAACAACCTTTCCAAGAATTTATCAAGGCCAAGTCTCCCTTTACTAGCAACAGTACTCAGGGGTGATATTCACTTACTTTCCCTACCGGTTTGCAAATGTGAGTGCGCATGCTTTGCTCACGTGCACCCCATCCATACATGCGCCCGGCCTTCCGCGGATGTGCCCAATCTCAAAAATGTGCCTAAATAGGATGGCATATACCTGGGGCAATTTCCGCTACTGGTATGGGTGAACCGGTCCGAACCAACTGAATACCACCTCTGAACAGTAGCATGATTATTGAAAACTCCCATATCAGAAGTTCCTGCATGGGGCATGGGTTAGGAGTGTGGGACACCAGAGAGGTTACATTGTTGGGATTGTGGGAAACCAGAAAATCTACTACCCTGTTTCCCCCAAAATAAGACATCCCCTGATAATAAACCCAATCAGGCTTTTGAGCACATGGCATTAA
Organism: Pituophis catenifer annectens; assembly: GCF_029215685.1. NCBI lineage: Eukaryota > Metazoa > Chordata > Lepidosauria > Squamata > Colubridae > Pituophis > Pituophis catenifer. The sequence goes on along the minus strand of NW_027256883.1, from coordinate 198,295,992 downwards.
GGCCAAGCGCTTATTTCAGGGTTCAAAAAAATATAAGACAGGGTCTTATTTTCAGGGAAATACAGTAGTAGGTGGAGATTCTACAATGAAAGAACAGGATATTCATAGTACTGTGAAGTATGTGAGGAATTATGATTCCTGTCTGTGCTTGGGAGTAGCTGAAGCCCAGCTGAAAAGCTTCCCACTCCACTTCCCCAAGGCGAAGCCCAGCTCATCCTTTCCTCCCAAAGGACATAAAAGTTTCCAGCCTGAGAAATATGAGAAGATGAGGGGGAGGGGGAGGAAGCATTCATGTTTGCATCCCAGTTATCTGACTAATTGAGCCATACCTTGGTGTTTTTAGAAACATGCTATTGTCTATAGGCAGCCTCATCCCTTATCTATTAGCCGCCTTGAGTCTTCGGAGAAAGGCGGCATACAAGTTGAACAAATAAATAAACAAATAAATAAATCCCACTATGCCTTTAGTTTATAAAAGGAAAAGCTAACACAATGTGGGTGTGGGTTTGTAGGAGAAAAGGAGAAGCAAACAGACAAAGAAGTTGGAAGTGACATCTGAGCATTTACAACTACTACAAGCAAGCAAGAGGATTATCACTTAGCTATCAAGACCGCAAGCTAAACTAACTATTGCATCTTGGTGTGATTCCTGTCCAAAATTTGGTTTGGGAGCTTGGCTAGCATGCTCAGTAGCAACACTGCTTATGAGCAGATCTGGAGCTCGGCAGCAACCAGAAAATAAGCAACTATTTGAGGCAGCACTTAATGCCATCAGATGCAAGAAGTTCAGGAGGGAACAAAGGCTGTATGCCACTTTGCACACTGTAAGACTATTACTTCTTGTAAATACTAAGCATTAAAATTTATTTGTGTAGCTACATCAAGTGGTAAAGCCTAGGAGAATGGAGTTAACCCAGGGCAACATCTTATTTTTGGAGGTGTATGCTACAATAAATCATTGACTATAGTTACCTTCTGCATTGTGGTGGATTTAGTCTTAGAAAACAAGGAATCCTCACCTATGGACAAATCTTGGCCAGATTGTAATTAATAAATGAAAAGTTGCTAGGTTTCTTCCAGGAGAATTCACCAAAATTATCTTCTGTTTTAAAAGAAATTTCAAAAGCAAATTTTGTCATATTGAAATGAATGAGAACTGGATGAGAAAAAAATGAAGGAAAATCTCTTGGTCCAGCATTAATTCAATCAATCAATCAATCAATCAATCAATCAATCAATCAATCAATCAGAATAGAGCTGTAAGGGACCTTGGAGTTCTTCTAGTCCAACCCATTGCTCAGGCAGGAGACCTTCTGCCATTTCAGACAAGTGATTGTCCAGTCTTTTCTTGAAAACCTCCAGTGATGAAGCACTCACAACTTCTGAAGGCAAGCTATTCCACTGGTTAATTGTCCTCACTGTTAGGAAATTTCTCCTTAATTCCAGGTTGCTTCTCTCCTTGATTAGTTTCCAACCATTGTTTCTTGTTTTGTCTTCTGGTGCTTTGGAAAATAAGTTGACCCCCCCCCCCCCTCCTCTCTGTGTCAGCCTCTCAAATACTGGAATACTGCTATCATGTCCCCGCTAGTCTTTCTTTTCTCTAGACTAGCCAAACCCAAATCCTGCAATCTTCATATGTTTCATTATTCACCTGCTTCTTGTTTTCGTTCCCCAGCCTTTCTCGGAGGAGTTACATAGCCCATCTAAGTTTGTTCCTCACAATCACTTTATAAATTAATTAGAGACACTTTCAAGAAGAATATAGCTTCTTTGGGTGGTTACTCCCTGTCTTTCCTGCCGTATCATTCTACAGTGAGTAACTGGTGAAACAGGGAGTAACTGGTGAAGCAGACTCCCTGTGATATGAGCTTCTGTAAAAAAAAATAGTCATAGAATTACTGTAAGATTAACATTTAATGGCATCTCATTAAGCTTCCTCACTCCCCTTTCTCACCTTCTTTTGCTGCAAATGGCAGTCAGTTTCAAAGTGCGACATGTTCCCTTCCAGGCACCATAACAGAAAGAGTCTATTATTACATTTCATGCCTACGAAGCATCATGTCATCAATCAAACTACTGTAATATTAACATTAAGTTTATACAGCTATTCCTGTTTCAACATCTACCCTAAGATTAACACTTTAGATGCTATAGCTCAGAGAGGAGGGGAGGGGAGGGAAAGGGGGAAGGAGGAAGGGGGAAGGAATAGTAGCTGGGTGACTTTGAACCAGTCACTCTTTCTCTCAGCCCAGGGAACAACCCATATCACAGGGTTGTTGTGGGAAAATAGGAGGAAAGAATATTAGAATAGAATAGAGTAGGGTAGGGTAGGGTAGGGTAGGGTAGGGTAGGGTAGGATAGGATAGGATAGGATAGGATAGGATAGGATAGGATAGGATAGGATAGGATAGGATAGGATAGGATAGGATAGGATAGGATAGGATAGAATTCTTTATTGGCCAATGTGATTGGACACACAAGGAATTTGTCTTTGGTGCATATGCTCTCGGTGTACATAAAAGAAAAGATACATTCCTCAAGAATCATAAGGTGCAACCCTTAATGATAGTTATGTATAATTATAAATATCATAACATAATGATAATTATGTATGTTTACTGCCTTGAGTTACATATAAAGTAATAAAGACAGGATAAAAAAAAATCAAATAAATAAATAAATAAATGAAGCTGTTTTTATAAATGTACAAGGAGTTTGGATTTTTGCATATCTATTGAACAACAATTAGCACTAAACATGCATAAATATATAAGAGGTCCTTAGCGCTCTCTGAGATTGCTTATTTTCTTGCAGACATTTCATTAGCCTAACTAGGTAACATCATCAGTGCTAGTAAGGAGTGCTGTTTGCTGTCAGTTTATATTCTGGTGACTTGTCTGTCTGTTTGGGTGAAGGCGATCTTAGAGATTCTTCGGTTGGGCCATTTACTGATGGCTCTTGATGGCAGTTTCTTTTTTTTATTATTATTTAAAAAGTTTTTTTTTATTTTATAAACAAACAAACAAACAAACAAACAAACAAACAATACATCATCAATCATTCCATATATATTCTAAATACATCTTCTGTGTCTTCTTTTTACTCTTCCAATATTTATCGTATCTTAATATCATTTCCTTTGTTATGACATTTCTCCCACATTTCTTACTTCTCTATTAATACATTTATCTATCTTTTAATTTTATTAAAAATTAGACAACAATTTTATCCCCACACAACCTTCAACCCCCCCTCCCCACCCCCACCCCCGACTTCCCAGAGCAAAAACAGGGTATAACATTAAACAAGCATAAACTAAAATATACTAACTTACTACAAGATTCAAAACTCCCTCACACTTTAACTCCTCTTTTAAAAATTATTCATCAGCCTCCCCTTTTAAAATTCTAAATTAAACATTTTAAAACTTTCTTTAAAGCATATCTTTTTTTTAAAAAAAGAAAAATATTATTTTAAGTTAAACCTTTTAAAATCTCTTAATACCTCTATAAAACATTCTTCAAAATATAAATTTCAAAACTTTTTTTTTCAAAAGGCTATCCATTCAATTTTAAATTAACCATTTTAATACTTCAGTAAGTTTTTAAAAAACACTTCAATAAAACATTCTTCAGAATATAACCTTAAAGATACTATTAATCCATTGGGTTAAATTATTTCTAACTCTTGAGTTCATTCTTCAAAATACCAATTTCAAAACTTTCAGAAAGCTATCTATTAACTTTAAAGTTAACCATTTTAATACCTCGATAACTTTTAAAAAGCTATCCATTTTTAGTTAAACATTTTTACTTAAACTTAAAAAATACTAATTTCAGTAAGCTTTTCAGATTTATTATTAAGATCCTCCCCAAAAGAAATTAATCTTCCATTCTTCCTTTCTTTCTATATTTTTTCCAGTCCTTCTTCTTCAATAATACTTTCTTCTTCAGCATTGCTCCTCCCCCTGCTTTTATTTTCGAAAATTTTTGAATATGGGTTTGAGGCTGATGTATCTTTGGAATTCGTTCTCTTCTTAAAATTATCTCCTTTAATTTGAAACCTCCATTTCGACTCTTCCTGCTTGTATAATCAGTCACTTCATTCCTTAAAGATTGATTCTGTCTATAAAGCCAAAGATTGTCACGGTAAAGTTTATCAGTCTGCAGGAAAGAATTTATTTGCTGCTTTTCAATTAGTTGCATAGAAGCTTCTGCCAAAACCTCTGTTTCCAGTGTACTAACTTCCATCTTAATCCTGACAGCCTCTTTTCCCTCCTCCAAAGTCACATTAGCTTGGTTAATTTCTTCCTCTTTTCCAGCCAGCAAATCATTGTTGTTCTCCAGATTTTGATTTTGAACAGTCCTTTTAATTGATTCTAATATAACAGAAGTATGAAAATTTAAGAGTTCTTGTAAAATCTTTACAGTCACAACTTGTGAGTTTGCTAGCTCACATAATAATGATCCTCCATCCTTGATGTCAGCCATATTTCAATTTTCACTTTAAATTTATTCAGCTATCAGGCAATAAGTCCAATTATTTTCCACACAATTTAGAAGTATAAATTAGTTGAGGTCAGTACCATAGTTTTTTCCATTCCACTAGCACTTTAAATCTTTTTCTTGCTGCGTAATCCAGTAGCTTTAACAATGTTGCTAATGTTAACAATCACTTTCACTAGTAATAAGTTTCATTTTCATGCCCTTAAGCGCCATCTTTTTCTTTTTTCTCTTAAACGGAGTTAAAGTTCAGTACTTGCATTTTTTGTTCTCCTGATTTTGCTCTGCCAGCATCCAGGGTCGAAATTTCTCTTAATCCTTAAAACTGCATAAATCCTTGTTCTGCATAAAGCAGACTCATCCCAGATCCGGAGCACTGAAGGGCTTTCAGGGAGCTCACACCCTGCAAACCCCAGGCTTAAAAAAAAACCTGGGGGTCTAGAGGAGTCTACCCAGACCCTTCTGCTCTTCTCTCCCCCTTTTTCCCTGGGGGAGAGTTTCGAGCCGCTAGACAGCTGATTTTTGCTGTTCTAGCGGCAAACAAAATCGCGGGGCTGGAGCTCCTAAAGGAGCATCCATTGGGGAACGTGGAGCCACCGGAAGTCCACTTGATGGCAGTTTCTTGATTGGGGTATTATTTACTTGATTGTTGGTCTGAAGTTAACTTTGGAGTTAATCTATGCTGGTCTGGGTGCTGAGTGCTGGTGGAAAGGTGCTGGACAGTGGTGGGTTGCTACCGGTTCACACCAGATCAGGGAAACCAGTAGCGACGGAAGCAGGAGGCTCCGCCCACCCACCCGGACTCTTCTGTGCATGTGCAAAAGCTTCTGCACATGTGCAGAAGCGCCACACACATTTGAATGAACCAGTAGCGATGCGATTTGGAACTCACCCCTGGTGCTGGAGTCTTTTTGTTCCTTTCTGGGCTGGTTGATTGTCTCCTTTGCATAATCTGTAGATGTTGCTAATGTCTATGTGTCTATTGATGGCTGATTTGTCAGAGTGCCAGGCTTCTAGAGATTCCCTGGCATTTTTGGATTTGGCCTGGTCTAGGATGGTCATATTTTTCCAATTGAAACTATGATTAAATCTGTCTATATGTTGTGAATTTAAAGGATTTTCATCATGTCTTCTGACTTTCCCCTTGGTGTTCTTATACTGCCAACTGGCAGTCAGAAGACATGATGAAAATTCTTTAATTTCTATCCTGAGCTACAAATATTCTCTTTTATTGGTATAAATATATAACTTCTGAATTAATCCCAAGGAAGGGAAAAACATAGAATTATCAGATTGCATGGTTTCTGTGACAGCCCTGGAGGCCATCTTTTTCTTTGGATCTTCAGGGCTGCCACATTTAGTGCTGTGGGAAACCGGGGGGGGGGGGTGTGATTGCATGGAGTTGCAGGGATATCTAGCCATAATAACATTCTTTTCTCAGAGATTCAAGGACATCTTGCCCTGCACTTGGAGTGGCGTGATTGGGAGGCATCTCCAGTTGGGACGATGCATTGATTGGACCTTGTGATGGACATGTGGGTGCAGGGGAAGGAACTTGGACTGTCCTTTGGATGGGGAAAACCTGGTAGCTTTCAGATTTGGGTTTTCCCAGATGTGCCAATATGACATCTCTAATAAAATGGAACTTTGAGGAACTTCGAGCCTCGGAGTCTTCTTTCGTTGGGGGTGTTTTCTTGGAACCCTGACATTCTGAGTAAATCAGCACATATTAGGTTATATCACTACCAGAACTACTTCCCGACTCTATCTAAGTGGAAACATTGCTATCAATAGGTATATCTATGGTAACTTGATTTATTTTGCATGCAAGGTTTTATAAGTATGTATTCTCTTTAAAATCCTGATAGGGAGGTGTATGGGATTATATCACAAGCTTTCATCACTATCCCCAAATCTGAGAAATTATTTTCTCTATATATCTTCAACCTAAGTATCTATCAAGTGGAGGTTTTGAAGACTCTCTGAAAAGAAATCTCAAGAACTAGTTATGATTCATTGTGGGCAAAAAGAACTCATCCATAATGATTCAGTGAATGCAGAGAAGATATTTTATTTGAACCTAGTCTGCTTTGAGAATGACATCAGCTTGCTTTTCAGGAGTTATATAGAGAACTTTGTAGAATATGATACATATTCCTCTGCTTTTGGGAAGTTAGAAAATCATGAAACACTATTTCAGGCTATACAACATAATTTTGATTCCTGCAGAGTGCCTCAGGCACCGAGGTAGTAAGTTAACATTAGAGAAGCGATCTGTCCAGAAACAGAGTAAAATATTTTTTCTTCCAAATGTGTTCTGCAATAAAGAGTTATTATCTATCCATCCATCCATCTATCCATCTGTCTATTCGTATTTATTGTAAGAGGAGTGAGCTAAAATGAAAGACATAATGTACTAATGGTTTTTGTAATTATTAATAATTATTACTAATAGTTAAATATGCATTAGCTCAAAATATGGGCATTTGCATTAAGTGGGAGGATACAGATAGTGCTTGACTTAGGAACACAATTCAGCCCAAAATTTCTGATGATAAGTGAGACGTTTGTCCCATTTTTCAACCTTTCTTGCCACAGCTGTTAAGTGACGCACTGCAGTTGTGAAATTAGTAACACAGTTGTTAAGTGAAGTTGGCTTGCATGTTGACTTTGCTTGTCAGAAGGTTACAAAATGTGATCACATGACCCCACCTCATGAGTCAGGTGCCAAGAGTCTGAATTTTGATCACATGACCATGAGGATGCTACAATGGTCACACGTGTGGAAAACTGTCATAGGTCACTTTTTTTCAGTGCCATTGTAAGTTTGAATGGTCACTAAATGAACTGTTGTAAGTCAAGGACTTACTGTATAAGAATTTCCAGCCAGGTCCTGCAATGTTATGAGAATTTCATCAATAACAGATTTTTTTTTAATGCATTTGGAATGGAAAAGAGGCTTTTTCTCTTTTTCTCTTTCTCAGGCTATTAGAACTCAGAATTATTAATGAATCATAAAATCATATAGTTGAGAAAAGATCATTAAGGCCATTAAGTCTCATCAGGAATTAAAATTAGGCATTTTGCGAAAACATATGTAGTTAAGGGGGGGGGGAGAATGGCTAGTACCACTCTATAACTATTTCATGAACAAGTAATATTTGCCTTTCTATAATTTAATATTATTATTTCATATCTCACACCCCGGAGCAATAACAAACAAAGCACGGCATTCTGAGATTAGCAGATTTAAGAGGGATGAAATAAAATACAGCTAGTTCTCAATTTACAACCACAACTGAGCTCAAAATTTCCATCGCTAACTGAGACCTTGGTTAAGGGAGTTTTGTCCCATTTTACGATCTTTCTTGCCACCATTGTTAAGTGAATCACTGCAGTTTTTTAAGCTCGTAACACAGTTGTTAAGTGAGTCTGGCTTCTGCACTGATTTTGCTGAACAGAAGGTTGCAAAAGGGAATCACATGACCCTGGGACATGGCCCTTTTACAACCTGTGGACTTCAACTCCCAGAATCCCTGAGACAGCCAAGCTGTCTCAGGAATTCTGGGAGAATTCTGGGAGTTGAAGTCCACAGGTTGTAAAAGGGCCACAGTTGCCCACCCCTGTATTTAGACAATTTACTCCCAGGAGACATTATTAGTTTAGTCTAAAAAGAAAAATCTATGGCAAAAATATATGTCAGAATTCTGCTACTTATGATGATTATATCACTTCCAAAGGCAATGTGTTTCTGATTATAGACTTCACAGGGATATTTGATTGGCTATACTAGGAAACTGGAGACTGGATGGATGGATGGACGGACGGACGGATGGATGGATGGATGGATGGGCTCTTATCTGACCCAGCCAGGCTCTTTTTATGTTCTAATGAGGATTTTTTCTTAGGTGAAGCATCTGTGCAACCTTGAAGATAGAACATAAGATGCAGAGGGGAAAAATACAGGAAAGCCATTTAATTCTCAAAATTACTTTAAAAATGTCAAGAAAATATAGAATCCTTTCGTTCAATACCAAACATATTGTTAAATCTTCAAAGATATCAACCCAGATTTGGTTATCTTGATTCAATAAAGCAGGTTTCATAATATATTCCCTAAAGTTCCTGTTAGGTGTTTTGTGCCAGCTATGGCAGTCTCTTCAAAGGCCACCAGATGGGAGCAAAGAGGCACCTTTGATCCCACTGGTGAGTCAAGGGGCTCCAGCCCCTGCAGCCCCATTGGGGAAAGTTAAAGGCCCTCTGGCTCCCTCACACACCTTGTAAGGGAGGGGCCAGGGACCCCTATAAGAACCCCTGCATGGGGCTGCTCCCTGCTTTCCTGCTCTTGTTCTACTCTCCTATGGGACTGATCCATGGGCTCAATCCAGGCATGGATGCCTGGGAACTTATTTTGCTCTACTTTTACTTCTAAATAAAGACTTAATTTGATTGCATCCTTGCGTGCTGACCTTTTCTTGGAAGCGCCCTCAACGAACCATCGTTCTTCGTGAGATCCCTCACAGTTCCAACACATGAACGGATTGGTTCATCACATCCATTTTCATGGCCTAAAAGACTGAAGAAAATGTTTTCATTTCAAATTCAGCTTGTAATTAAGGATTGTAACATTAGAAAAATGAATATACTTTTTACCTACATAGCATCCTAGATACAGAGTTCTCTCAAGTGTTGTTACAGGTAGTCCTTGATTTACGAGCATAATTGGGATTAGAATTCCCATTGCTGAGCAAGATGGTTCTTGCCTGATGTAACAATCTTTTCTGGCACAGTCATTAAATGAAACACTGAAATTGTTAAGCAAATCAACTGATCATTAGGTGAATCCAACTTCCCTCGTTGACTTTGTTTTCTGGAAGCTGATTGGAAAGGTTGCAAATGGTGATCATATGATCCCTGGTCACTGCAACCATTGTAAATCCGTGCCAGTTGCCAAGCACCCAAATTTTGATCACATGATTGTGGGAATGCTGACAGTTGTAGCTGTCATAAAATTGAGCTCAAGCCACTCCAATAATTATCTGAGTGACACTTTGTTGGGGCTCCTCAGGAAAGCAGATCGCTTAAGAAAGCAGATTTCATATGACTGATTCAGAGATTTATAACCCAGTATACAAAATCCTGGAACTATAAATTAAGGAAAACCATTGAGGTAAAGAAAATTATGGTTGAATGCAAATTGTCGTAGGAGTCATTTATTTAAAACCTTATTCCCAGAAAAAGAGAGTCTATTTTTCCTTAGTTCCAGAAGTGTATGGGGCATCCTACATTCAAGGACAGAAGATGGCAATGTAACTGCCTGTTGTCGCCCACCAGCCGCCAGCAGACCTGGTGGCAGACTCGGACAGTGAGGAGGTTGGGGAGGAACATGGGCAGAGGTGGGTTTCAGCAGGCTTTGACCAGTTCTGGAGAACCGGTAGCGGAAATTTTGAGTAGTTCGGAGAACCGGTAAATACCACCTCCAACTGGCCCCGCCCCTGCCTCCAGAGACCCAGCTGATCAGGAGGAAATGGGGATTTTGCAGTAACTTTCCCCTGGAGTGGGGTGGGAATGGAGATTTCACAGTATCCTACCCCTGGAGTGAGGTGGGAATGGAGATTTTACAATATCCTTCTCCTGCCACGCCCACCAAGCAACACCCACAGAACCGGTAGTAAAAAAATTTGAAACCCACCACTGAACATGGGCTAGTCCTGGAGTCTGGGGAAATCTCTGATGAGTGTTATGCGTCAGAGGCAGAGATGGGGCCCGGGCTGTCTGATAGTTATCATCTACTTTTGGAATTGGAGATAAATGGGGCATAAGAACAGCTGGAGCCTGTTCCCGATGTTCTCATGCGCAGAGCTGCCAGGAGAAAGGAACAATTAAGGAACAGGGGCCGACTCAGGAGTAAAGGCACAAATGGATGCTGAATGGCCCCTCCCATAGGGAATAAATATGAGCAAAAGAGGAGTGGTGTTTGCAGGAGAGAATTAGTTTGTTTATTAGTGTGAAGATTTGCTTATCTGAGTTCGTGCCCCACAGAGACTCCTTGCCAGGTATTTCATTGTACACTTGCACCTGGAAGCTATCGGCCTGGCAGCTATCCAAGGACTGATAAGGTCTGTGGTTGCAATTCAGCCTTGAAAGACTTTTTGCCGGGACTTTTCTAGATGTGAATGCTAGGAATTCACATTAGCCAAATAAAAAGGTTTTTTTTTTTTTTTTTCAGGACAAGGAGTCTGTTTCGTAATTTGGTGAAGTCTAGGTCAGAACACTACCTACCTTGGATGGATGTTTTTCATCTGGAGAAAGAACCAATTAATGTTGCTACTTGGATGGGGATATCATGATTCCAAATACACAAGGACCACATTGGAAAACAGTATCTCAGGAGGACTTTGTTGGCAAAGTGAGAAAAAAAAAACCTCCAACCTCAAATGGCTCTTGGGCTGAGAATTGTTTTGATATTCACTCTAGAGTTACATTTTATTTTATTTACCAACCATCAGCCAATGAAATGCTGTAATTGATGCTGTCTCTCTGTAGTTTTCTCTTGCTGTTTTGTGTTTCACATCTTTGCTTTTAAAATAATGATTTAATTGTTAATATATAATTGCTGTGAACCAGCTAGAACTTACAGAGAGTTGGTGTATCATAAAAGGAAAGAAATGAAATGTTATTCTTATAACAGCAGGAAGGATAAATGTGATTCAAGTTAACTTAATGAAAATAGCAGTTTCAGAGGCAGGGAAGTGGATAGAGGCTGTAAAATTAGTCTGAATATGTAGCAAAGATGTTTGGCTGAGCTATACCGGCTGCAAAATGTATTTACAAAATTATTCATTGCATCATTATAAAACCTTCCAGCATTGTTGGAGTAGTTGCTATTTCTATGAATGAACTCAATGGAAAATGTTGCGCAAAACATAAGCTTGTTTTTATTTCTTGTATATTTGTTGTTTCTTTTTAATGAGTATTTGTAGAACTGGATCATATGAATGAGGATTATACTATAGGTTTCTCCTCCAGCTTTATTCATTGATGTGGGAATAAACTGCAATGAAATTAGCAGGGCTTGTCTCTGAATAGAAATACAAAGTACTGCACAGTTTGATGGATCATTTCATGTTCTAGGAATCATAGTTTGAGCCTTCTAGAAATTCCTAGCTTGAAATTTTCAGGAAGATATTTGAATGTCAAAAAATCAGAAAATGTTTAACTTAACTCTGCATGCTCTCTCTCTCTTTTTCTCCCCCTCCTTCTCTTATTGAGTCCTGAGCTTTGAGTTCTGCCATCACTGCCAGAAGTCTGCCTTGTGCCATTCCCCCAAGGCATTTATAAAATAAGTTCCAGATTCATTCCAGAACGATCTGGTGGACATGATTCAGAAATCTTATCTGAGCAAACCCTTGTATTAACTGTCTATGTATGGCTTTCAGACTTAGATATAAATTTCAGTGGCTTTGCAATGACAATTTTGGTACATGGCAGTGTCATTTTGTGCCTCAAAACTACATATATAAAAATATTTTTTCAGTGTATGATTTTAAGTTAAAATGTGTTTAAGGTAAAGGTAAAGGTTCCCCTCGCACATATGTGCTAGTCGTTCCCGACTCTAGGGGGCGGTGCTCATCTCTGTTTCAAAGCCAAAGAGCCAGCACTGTCCGAAGATGTCTCCGTGGTCATGTGGCCGCATGACTAAATGCCAAAGGCTCACGGATCGCTGTTACCTTCCCACCAAAGGTGGTCCCTATTTTTCTACTTGCATTTTTTTATATGCTTTCGAACTGCTAGGTTGGCAGAAGCTGGGACAAGTAACAGGTGCTCACCCCATTATGCGGCACTAGGGATTCAAACCGCTGAACTGCCGATCTTTCGATCCACAAGCTCAGCGTCTTAGCCAGTGAGCCACCGCGTTCCTTAAAATGTGTTTAGAAATGTGTAATACACTTTAATACTTAAAGCAGAAATAGGATAAAGTTGAGTTAGTGATAGTACTGACAAGTATAAACTGATTTATGCATGCCTAGAAATTCCCAAAAGCTCTTAGTGTTTTACATTGTCTTAAACTTATTGAGATGATGAGGAACAGGAAGGAAAGTTCCTACAAGTTGAAACATTCCATCCCTGTTCTAATGTTTCCTCTACTTGTATCTATTTTATATATTCAATTCATGCTTATACTTATATAAATTACCTAATACGTTCTGGACAAATAAATAAAATAAATAAATTAAATAAAATAATAGCTGTTGATGCTGGATCAGCTGCTGCCTTCTTTGATGTTGCACATGCTTAATACTTTTAAAAATAATTTCAGAATCAGGAGCCCCTATTACCAGGTTGCTCTTTCTACACTGTGTTGCCTGATCTTCACAAATTTACTGAAGGGGTGATGATGCAAGAAAGACTCCCAAGAACCAGTAAGTCAAGGATCCTTGAAAAGGAATTTTTCTCTTTCAAAATCCTTATTCTGAAGCTATTTCCAAATAAATCAAGCTAACAATGTAATCAGATGGTGCCCAAGTTTTAAAGGCTTTTATGATGCTCAGCTGAAAGGATGTTGAAAATTCAAATTTTATCTTGGCACCATGCTAAAATGTCTAAATGGAGCACAAAAGCTTTTTACCAGATTATGATCGTCACACAAATTGTTTTTAAATGAATAAACATAAGAGCTCAAGAGAACTGGAAGAACCGTCTATTATTCATTACAGACATTTAGTGCTTCATTAATTTGAATGCAACAATCCATTTTTGATTAGCTGGGTTGTTAAGCAGACATTGTCAAATGCCACTAAGGTGTGAGGTGTGAAGAACGTGCTTCGGAGCATCTGTGTGTTCCCTCTGAAGACAGCAGCATTTCAGCTGATATTAATGCCTGAGCCCCCCCCCCCCCCCCAAGTATCAAATAGCCATAAATTTCTAAGCACTTTATGAACATTGCTTTTGCAAAGTTACGTTCATATAAATTTCCATTCCTGTAAAAGAAGGCAAACAAGGAGACAAATTGTTTCCATATTAGATGGAAGATCAAACACGAGAGAGAGAGAGAGAATGGCTCAGCCTTGAAATTGCTAGAATTTTATTCCAAACATCAATGAATGAAGAAATGCCATCTTTAAATTCAGGGGAGGATATGATGAATACAAAAACAGAATGGAAAATTATTCCACAACATTGTCAGAATATCCGTTCACATTTGGCTCCAGTTGTGATTTCAGACAGTCTGATTTTAAATTGTCTGCTCCGAAGTAAAACTCACTTAGTTCATTGTGATTTATTTTTCAGCTTAAACAAGCTTAATGTTGTTCATACTGCCTACAAATTTTAACAGCAGTTACATGATTTGGCCATCCAGTATTTATGGTATACTCCGATTTTCTCTTTCAATATAGAACATAAAAGAGAATGATGGTAAAAATTCCCAGATGAGTTAGAGGAGTTAATTGAAACTTGTGTGTGATCAGATAAATATAATCCCCTGGATTTAGTTGACCGAGTCAGTTGACTTGATTTTATATATACTTCTTCCACCACCATTGTGTCCAACATAGGATTCAGGCATTCACATAGACTTTCTTTTCTTTTCATTCACTCTTCTGGATTCATATTGGAGCTTTATCAACAAACCGAGACCTTGTAACAGCACAAGCTAGCCTCTTCTCTGTGGGTCCATATTGTTACACTCTTTTTATGTTCTTCATATATTTTGAGGATGGGATAAGATTTATTTTGTTCTCTCCTTCCTTAGATAAAAAAAATTACAAAACTGAACATCCTTAGTTCAGTATCCTAAACTAAGGTTACAAGGGGAAAAGAGAAAGAGTGAAAACAAGTGAAAATCCTTCAGACCTTTCTGGGAGATACAAGTTGTACTCTGATGTTAAATAGAATAGAATAGAATAGAATAACAGAATTGGAAGGGACCTTGGAGGTCTTCTAGTCCGACCCCTGTTTAGGCAGGAAATCCAACATCTTCTTAAAAGAATTCTTAGAGCATTCACAACTTCTGGAGCCGGGTTTTCCCACTGATTAATTGCTCTAACTGTCAGGAAATTTCTCCTTAGTTCTAAGTTGCTTCTCTCCTTGATTAGTTTCCACCCATTGTTTCTTGTCCTGCCTTCAGGTGCTTTGGAGAATAGCTTGACTCCCTCTTCTTTGTGGCAGCCCCTGAGATATTGGAACATGGCTATTATGTCTCCCCTAGTCCTTCTTTTCATTAAACTAGACATACCCACTTCTTGTAGCTCTCACCTTTTATTAAGGTCTCACCTTCTATTGCAAAGCTACTAGGAAAAGGTTCCATTCCATTGCACAATAGATACAAACTCATGGTAAACCAATCCAAACTAGACTGCAGAAAATACGACTTCAGTAACAGAGTTGTCAACGCCTGAGATGCACTACTTGACTCTGTGGTTTCTTCCCCAAATCCCCAAAACTTTAACCTTAGACTGTCTACAGTAGACTTCACCCCATTCCTAAGAGGTCTGTAAGTGGCGTGCATAAGCGCACCAGCGTGCCTACTGTCCCTGTCCTAATGTTTTCTTTTATTCGTATCCTTTTCATTATGTTTACACTTCTTTCTGTCATAAAATGCATTCTTGACAAAATAAAATAAAATAAAATAATAAAATAAAATAATAAAATAATAAAATAAAATAAAATAAAATAAAATAAAATAAAATAAAATAAAATAAAATAAAATAAAATAAAATAAAATAATAAAATAAAATAAAATAAAATAAAATAAAATAAAATAAATTATTGGGAAGATAATGGAATCAAGGGGCTTGTTTACCCCAGGAGGCAAAATATTTTCTTCCTCCTTGTTTCATGGGTGTTTTTGCAAATTCATATGAAAGCAAAGCAGAAAGGAATGCTTCCTACATTATATGTAAGTAGTTCTTGACTTACAATTATAATTGAACTTGGATTGGTGGTTGTAAATCATTGTGGTTATATGTCAGGATATCACTTGACCAGACCTTATTTTTCAACATTTTTGACAGCAGTCACTAAGCAAACACTGTGGTCATTAAATGAACTCCCCAGTCATTAAGCAAATCCATTTTCCCAATTGGTGTTTTTGCCAGAAACCAAAAGTAGTAAACACTGGAAATACTTCGCCACTGGAAACTGCAAATGGCTATAAAAGTAAGCCAGTTGTCCAGTGCCCATAATGCAATCACACAACTGTCAGGTGGCTTGTGTACATGTTGCCATTGTAACTTCAAAAACAGGTCGTAAGTAGCTCTGGTGAAGTCTGTCATAACTTTGAACGGTCATTAAACAACCGGTTGTAAATTGAGGATTACCTGTATATCCTTTTACATCAGTGAAACACATTGTAGGAACAAGCCATTGTGTCCTGCTAACTCTTTATAGTGGTTCTGACTGATTTCTAACTGATTCTGGAACAAGAGTTCTACCGTTAGATATTTTAAACATATGAAACACAAGGTTTTTATTTTTTCTTCACACAGCATTGCTAAAAAGGCACTAAGAGTTGTTAACCTAATTTTGCGAAGTTTCTTCTCTGGTAATATTGTATTGCTAACTAAGGCATACAAAACCTTTCCCAGACCAATTCTTGAATACAGGTTGTCCACCTGGAACCTACACTGTATTTCGGACATTAACATGATTGAGTGGGTTCAGTGGTATTTTACGAGAAGAGTATTCCACTCCACCATAGAATTCGCTATGCCACCAGTCTTAAAATTTTGGGCTTGGACAATCTGGAATTGCACCACTTGTGGTCTGATTTAAGCATAGTATACAAAATTGTCTGCTACAATGTCTTGCCTGTCAACGACTTCTTCAGTTTTAACCATAATAGTACAAGGGCAAACAATCGATATAAACTCAAGGTAAACGGCTTCAAACTCGATTGCAGGACATACGATTTCAGCAACAGAGTGGTCAATGCCTGGAATGCGCTACCCGACTCCATTCTTACAGCCTCAAACCCTCAGAGTTTCAACTTCAAACTGTTTACCATGGACCTCACTCCCTTCTTAAGAGGTCCGTAAAGGGGGCGTGCATAAGCACACCAAAGTGCCTACTGTCCCTGTCTTATTGTCCCCATTTATTTGTATTTACTTCCTTTGTTTATGTTTATGTTCATACCTATACTTGTCATCTTGTACATGTTTGACAAATAAATAAATAAATAAATAAATAAATAAATAAATAAATAAATAAATATAAACACACAGATATACAAACACATACTTCCAAAACTGCAGGGACTAGTGCAGGCAGTCACAAAGAGTTAAAAATTAAAAGACACGAAAATAAAATAAAATAGTATTTAATATTTTATTCATAAAATAATTTTATAATTTTGTCAATTAAGTTTTTTTTAGTATTTTAACTTTTTTAATTCATAGTTTAGTAGTCTGAACCATCTTATTTGCTTTTATTAATCTTCTAGAAAATGTTTGTGCATTTTAATTTGAGCCTTATAACCTTTTACAAAAACTATAAAATGCTGGTTGGTGAGAATAATAAAGATAGTACTACTCAATAGGTTTATAGCTAAATTCCCCTCCCTTATCCCCAAACCTTTTGTTAACTACCTTATTATTAAATTTAAAAAATAATGAAATGCTTCTCAGAATTTTAAGCAGGAGACCAGAAATATATTTTTGGAAGGAAGAATCAGCTTGTTGGCTGAACAAAAACATCAAAATCAGTCTCTATTGACCACCTTAAAGCACAAAATTAGTCATTCCTAATTCCCAAATAGCTAAATCTTTAATTCAAATGTAAGATTGGTTATTATGCAACAAATACTGATTATGGTTTTAAGAATGCATTATCTAACATTTGGGATTGTATTAAATGAATCCTAAAAGCTCTAAATTCTTTAAAAGCTTGAGAGCCATTTGAATCTCAGATGAGGTTAAATGTTATGGGAATTCAATTTTTCCTGTTGTATCTGCATGTTCTATAACGGTTACTCATTGATAGGAAAAATTATGGATACATTTTTAAGGCTTTTTCTGTTGATTCTCTGAACTAATAGTCTAGGGATGAGAGCTCAACAAAAACTCAGGCTCTTCACAGAGAGTTATATCGTACTCAAGTTTGATGGGCCAAATGAGGATATGTTCCACAACCAGAATTCATTCAAGCTTAAGCAGCATTCTTTCATAATTCTATAAGTCCTCTCACTTGTCCAGGTAACTGATACTAATTTAATGAAAAGAAGGATTAGAAGAAGGATATGATAGCAGTGTTCCAATATTTGAGGGCTTGCCACAAAGAAGAGGAAGTCAACCTATTCTCCCAAAGCACCTGAAGGCAGGACAAGAACCATTGGATGAAAACTAATCAAGGAGAGAAACAACCTAAGGAACAAACTAAGGAGAAATTTACCGATAGTGAGAATAATTAATCAATGGAACAACTTGTCTTCAGAAGTTATGGGTGCTTCATCACTGGAGGTTTTTAAGAAGAGATTGGACAGCCATTTGTCTGAAATGGTATAGGGTTTCCTGCCTGAGCAGGGGGTTGGACTAGAACTCCAAGGTCCCTTACAGCTCTATTCTGATTGATTGATTGGTTGGTTGGTTGGTTGGTTGGTTGATTGGTTGGTTGATTGATTGATTGAATTAATGCTGGACCAAGAGATTTTCCTTCATTTTTTTCCTCATCCAGTTCTCATTCATTTCAATATGACAGAATTTACTTTTTAAATTTCTTTTAAAACAGAAGATAGGGTTGATTGATTGATTGATTGATTGATTGATTGATTGATTGATTGATTCTGTACCAAGAGATTTTCTGTTCTGTTCTAATATCACCACATTCTAACTACAGTACTATCATATGTGATGTATCTATTTATTTTTCACATTTTTGAACCATCTCTATATATATGGCTTACTGAGTATACTAGAGATACTTTTTAGCTATTATGTTCTTTGATAGTTTTTGCTCCTTATTCATTAGCTGTAGTCAAGAAAATCGAAGGACTAGGCAATCCTTTTATTTTCTCAGTCCAGGAATTTCTTGAATTGTATTCTGAAAACTAATTCAATCTACACAATTCCAGCAATCCTTCAGATCTTATTTTTTTCTCATTTTTCGGTATCTATACTGCAGATAAAATTTCACCGGGACAGCTAAAGCACACAGACATGCAAATGTACATATAACCACTCACACACAGTACACAAAAGGACTGAGAAGTCATTTTCAATTATAACTCAGTCATAAACAAATGTTTGGAATGTGCCTATGTATTTCTTGATGGATGATTTGTCAAAATGCCAAGGAATGGTTCAATTTCTGTTGCCATTGCCATCTAAATCAAATCCTGGTTACTTATTGACATCATGTCAGAGTTCCTGGCCTATCATTAGAACTTTGTTCTCTTCATCCCTTTGTTGAGTGAAAAATCTACATTCTCTTCAGAACAGTAGTAAGATAATAGAATTCATAAAATAATCAATGAAAAAGGAACAGAAGAGAATACATCAATATGATGACCAAAAAGATGCATGGAGACCAGAAAGTAAAAGTGGTGGGGAGATGGAATCTGCCATTAATCCAGCAGCCAGCTGCAGTGTGGAAATCTCCCATTTGGTCCCCAGGCTAATTGGTAAATCCAGGACTTCAGGCCGGGGTGGGCTTCAAAAATTTTAGCAAGGGGTTCTCTGCCCAGTTACTGGGTGGGCGTGGCCATGGTGGGTGTGGCTTAGTTGGCTTCCTGCACTACGGCAGGGGGCGTTTTTGCCCTCCCCGGACTCCGGAGGCTTTCCTTGAGCCTCTGGGAGGGCAAAAACGGTCTCCCCAGGCTCCAGAGGCCCTCTGGAGGCCAGAAACGGGCCCATTTCTGGCCTTCCTGAGCTTCTGATAGGCCAGTTTTTTGCCCTCCCCAAGCCTCCGCACACGTCCTGCACTAATCTGTATCCAAAACAGGCTGTGGGGGGACTCCTGGGAGCGGGGGGCAGGGCCAGCCAGGAGTGGGATTTGGGGGTTCTCTGAACTGCACAGAATCTTAGCTAGAGGTTCTCCCAAATCCCTGCAAACCCTCAGCAGCCCACCCCTGCTTCAGGCTCTTGAGGAAAGATAGGAGGATGAGGGCAGATCTTAGCTTAGAGGTAAGTAATGTCATGATTATGTAGTGTATATTGGAAGTGGTGACTCTTTAAGAGTTGTATGCAATGAAATCTCATTTTAATGTATGCCAAGTGGTATACATTCAAAGAGAAAATAAAGTTATTCTATTCTATTCTATTCTATTCTATTCTATTCTATTCTATTCTATTCTATTCTATTCTATTCTATTCCATTCCATTCCATTCCATCCCATCCCATCCCATCCCATCCCATCCCATCCCATCCCATCCCATCCCATCCCATCCCATCCTATCCTATCCTATTCAGTAGACTTTAGATATCTTTTCTTTTGGACAAAAAAAAAATGATATCATTTCTATTTCTTGTTTTATTATTTTTAAGAATACTGCAAAGGTAGAAATCCAGTGAATGATTTCCTCTGTCACATCAGGCAAGTGGAAAGAATTGCTGTGGTGAGATAAACTTTCTTGAGACATTTTTTAAAAGCTGGAGTTAGTACACAGCATCAAGTGAAGACGGGTTACTGTTCCCAGATTAGATCTCACTTTGGGAAATAGCATCTGCTATCAACTGCCACAGACCGCAGGGGGAACGACACCTGAAAGGAAGTGACACAGAACAACTTCAAAACTGACTCTCCATTATTCCAGAATGTAGGACAAGGAAATAATAAATTTAACTTACAAGAAGCAGATTTTGATTTAACATGGGACGGGGAGAGAGGAAAGCTTAACAGAGCAGCTTGCCAATGGAAACAGCTACTCAGGGAGGTGATGTGCTCATTCTATATTGGAAGTGTTCAAGTGAATGACAGATATTGCGCATCCTTGAATTTGGATTCCTGAAATAATGGCTGCTTTCCACTCTTGGTTTCAGTGATACCTTCTTCTCTTGTCAACATTTATTAGAAACTTTCTCTACATAGGCATACACCATCACTCCTTATCATGGCTTAACCCCACCCTGGAACTTACATCTGTAAACAGTACAAAAACAGCTAACTTTCACTTTGACCTGAGTTTCTAGCTAATAACTAAGCAGTGAATACATTTCTGCTGAGTTAATGGCTCAGAAAGCCAAATTCTGAGCAAATGCTACAGGTTGGAATTGTAGTCAGAATTGGCCACTGGTGCTCTGCTCCATTTTAAATGTCAAATTAGAAAGTCTGGTTATCTAGGGAAGGCAGGCAGGCAGGCAGGCAGGCGGGTGGGAAGGAAAGAAGGAAAGAAGGAAGGAAGGAAGGAAGGAAGGAAGGAAGGAAGGAAGGAAGGAAGGAAAGAAGGAAAGAAGGAAAGAAGGAAGGAAAGAAGGAAAGAAGGAAGGAAGGAAGGAAGGAAGGAAGGAAGGAAGGAAGGAAGGAAGGAAGGAAGGAAGGAAGGAAGGAAGGAAGGACACTAAGATCTTCAGAACAGATCTTGCTAATTGTAGTACAATCTAAATGTTTCAGCATTTACCTAGCAAACTAGAAGACTTCCAAAGTCCCTTCCAACTCTGTTATTCTGTTAAAATTGTCATTTGCCAATTTCACATTTATAAGTTTCTCTATGGTGCCAACAATACTTTAGAATGTTTTCTTCTTTCTACTGCTTTGGAAGTGCTGTGTTCTTTTTCAGATGCATGCTATAGATTTATCTCTTAATTGAAAGCTTCCCTGTTTGGCTATTGCTTTTATGTGTATAGTTTGGGAATTTTTAAGTCTGCATAACAGTCTTAGAAACTATTGGAATACAAACATATAAGAATTGAACATTTTAAGCAGGGGTGAAATCCAGCAGGTTCTGACAGGTTCTGGAGAACCAGTAGCGGAAATTTTGAGCAGTTCGAAGAACCAGAAAATACCACCTCTGGCTGGCCCCAGAGTGGGGTGGGAATGGAGATTTTGCAATATCCTTCCCCCAGGAATGGGGAGGGAATGGGGATTTTGCAGTATCCTTCCCCTGGAGTGCGGTGGGAATGGAGATTTTGCAGTATCCTTCCCCTGCCTAGCCCACCAAACCATGCCCACCAAGCCACACCACGCCCACAGAACCGGTAGTAAAAAAAATTGGATTTCACCACTGGTTTAAAGCTTTTAATTATCTAACTGTACTGCATATATTGACCTGTCATTCTCACTAATGGAAATGATGCAAACATTGATTAAACTAATAAATAACAAATGCATAAAACTGAACACCTAGTGACTTTCCTACTTCTGCCCATCACCTCTCTTAATTACAGATCTGAGTGACAATTTGCTTTCAAATTTCTGCAATCTGAAGAAGAGGTTTAAATCTTCTCTGGTAAACAAATCTTAGAGAGAGAAAAAGCTTCCATCACCGTAAATAGATGCATCCCTCATTTGGATTCTATAGATCAGACAGTGTCGTGCAGTCAATCCTTCTATCATGTATAAGCACTCAAATAATACAATAAATTGTGCAAGTGCTTTTAATAATTGGTTCCATGAGTGGGGAGGAAGCCACTTTTGGCTCCAATTGATATTTCTTCACTTTTTAAAAATGTATGTGAGAAGCAACCAAGAGGCAATGTTTAATTCATGGATACATAACAAGAAGTTTAAGTCTCCAAGCAGTTTGCAAAAGCCCCTGGAACTCCTCCAAACGTGGATGCCAAATGGTAATCTTTAGTGAGACAGATGGGGAAATTATTAAATGCATGAGGTCTAATCATATTCACTGTAATTAATCAATTAATCAAAAGTGAAATTTAATTAAACTAGGTTTTGGTCCTGGCCTGTTGTCTGGACCTTATCTATTCTCTAGATTCCATCTGTAGCCACACAATGAACAAGTGCAGCCCAAGAAGCCAGAATTGGATGGCATAAAACTTCAATAAATTATTTAAATTATTTTTAGAAGAATTGGATTAAATATTTCTTATAAATTCATGTATAAAGGGACAAATCCAGGTCAGGTTGTTGCCTGCTTATTTTAGACTACAAGAATAGGATATGATTAATTGATTGATTGATTGATTGATTATGAACCACCAAGCTGGTCTTGATCAGGGATGGGCTTCAAAAATTTTAGCAAGGATTTCTCTGCCTGGTTGCTGGGTAGGCGTGGCCATGGCGGGCGTGGCCTAGTCAGCTTCCTGCACCATGACGGGGGACGGGACGTTTTTGCCCTCTCCGGGCTTCGGAGGCTTTCCTTGAGCCTCCCTGGGCTCCGGAGGCCCTCTGGAGGCCAGAAATAGGCCCATTTCTGGCCTTCCCAAACTTCTGATAGGCCCGTTTTTGCCCTCCCTGAGCATCCACATGTGCCCTGCACTTACCTGCATCCAAAATGGGCTGCGTGGAGACTCCTGGGAGGGGTGGGGTGGGCGGGATCAACCAGGAGTGGGATTTTGGGGTTCTTGGAACTGCACAGAATTTTAGCTAGAGGTTCTCCTGAACCCCTGCAACCCCCCAGCAGCCCACCCATGGTCTTGATCCTAGAAACCTTATAGCTTGCCTTTCTCCAAGACGAAATCTCCCCAACTTGGTCTTTCATGTCTTCCAAAATTTTGCCCATTGCTGTAGTAATTAAGTCCATCCACCTTGCTACTGGTCATCCTACAGAATGCAGAATAATAGAGTTGGGATGGACCTTAAAGGTCCCTTCCCTTTCCTCTTCTCTTTCCTTCCATCATCATCACTATTACTATGAGAACCAGTTTCACCTAAATATTTAAGATAATCACTGTGATTTAATGCAACACCTCTCCTATGCGAGCTGCACTGGCTCTCGGTGGTCTTCCGGGTGCGATTCAAGGTGTTATTTATCACCTTTAAAGTGCTCCATGGCTTAGGACCTGGGTACCTACGAGACCGTCTTTTGCCACCAATAGCCTCCCACCAACCAGTTCGTTCTCACAGGGAGGGACTACTCAGGGTACCGTCAGTCAAATTATGTCGACTGGCGACTCCCAGGGGGAGGGCCTTCTCTGTGAGGGCTCCAACCCTTTGGAATGAACTGCCCCCGGAGATAGGGAATATCCCTGATCTCTGTGCTTTCCACCGTGCCCTCAAGACCCTGATGTTCCAACAGGCGGGGCTAAACACATGAATGATTTTTTAAATGTTATCTAATTCTGGGTTTTATTTAATTGACCAAACTAAGTAATAATTTTAATTAGCAATTTTATGATGTTTGTGTGTCTATATTTTTCTTGACTGTACACCGCCTTGAGTCCTATGGGAGAAAGGCGGTATAGAAATACAATAAATAAATAAATAAATAAATTTACAGACCTGGATTCATTCTCTGTGATAGAAAATAAAGCTTTCCAATGAATTCACAGTTTATCTGCTAAACATTTTCATTCTGTATTTTTAATTAGAACACTAAGTGCAGTGAAACAGAGGATATAAACCTATATATTCTTACTAAGGTGTAAACTGAACACATTTAGAGTTATGCATAAGGTTTCCTCTTTTGTTTGAAAATTTGGGGGGGAACACCTAATTGAATTCCTTTGTGTGTATATGGGACAAGTTCTAATATTTATTGTCCTTTTAGACAAAATGTTATGTCCAAAAGACAGATTGGTAATATGCAGTACAACTGCTGTGTGTTGAAAGTACTACATGCTCAGAATAGGCAAGCAGAAAAAAAATCAAACCACATCAATTGACAATGATTTCTTTTTTGAAAGAGAGTTGAAAAGGAGTCAACTGTGTCCCTTACTGAGTCTGAAACAAATAATGCAAAACTTTGCCCAGTGTACTTGAAACGAACAACTCAAATGTTATTGCTTTCATTGTCACATTTGTAGTCAATTCATTTCTTTTCTCCCAAACTTTCTTGCCATAAAAACTAAATGACACCTAGAATGTAACCTCGTTCTGAATAACTCTCAAGTAAAAAATAAATTGGATTTTCCTTTCCCTTGCTTGTTTTTTCAAGCATATCAAATTTGCATCCCTAATCCAGAAAGGTCTATAAAATGTTAATCATAACAATGAACTTTCTATCAAATGCTTCAATTAAGCAACTAATATTTCATGCCCACTATCAAAGTTTCCCTGTTGGGCTAACACAGGTTTGTCATTTATTTTATCAGCAGAGCTAGATCACAGTTGGTTAAATATCAAACCCAATTACTCCCACTATGGATATTAAACATGGGAGATAAGATTTAGATCAAGTTTTCATTCAGCTGTATCAATGATGGTTGTGAAAAGAAAATGGGAAACATCTTGGAGAAAGGCTTGACAAGAACCAAATCAGTTAAATTCCTTTCTGGTTTTCTGCTGTCATCCTCTATTTGTTGTTCCCATGCTTCTAACTGAAAGAGGAAATTTGATAGAAAGGAAGGTTTGTAACTACAGGGATTTCATTACTAAACAATTGGCAGTACCAAATACTTCCAAGTATAATTAAGAAGGGTATTTCTTTCTAGAAAGTCTAGGGATTGTGGTTTTCAGTTGCAGTTGACATTCCAACATTAATAACTGCTTTATTTTGTCTTTGTACCATCTCCTGTATTTGAAGGATACATTTAAGTAAGAAAATTTAGTAACTTAAACAGGGTATTCTTAATTGTATGTGTGTGTGTATGTGCGCAGGCAGGCGTGTGCCATGTACCCCTTTAAGAATCTGACGAAACCTATTGAAACCTCTTAGAAAAATTTATTAAAATTTTTGACAAATAAATAAATGACAAAGATACAGATGTAATACCAAGAAAACAAATTATGCTTGAATACACTTATCAAAATATTGTAAACATAATTAACATATATGCTTCTTTATTAGTCCATTCAACCAATAAAAAATCCAGCAAAATTTTAGTTAATGGATACTGAAAATTGCATTTTACTCCTTTTAAATTCTATCTATCCACAGATCCCAGATTAAGAACCTCTATTCTAATTTATAAAGACATATTGAAGAAATACCCTGAAGACATTCTCCTCCTCCCTCAATGTCTTTCTATCTTCCCTGCCACCTAAGTGGCAAGGTTATCCACACTGGGATTACAAATCACCAAAAGTTTAAGAGTCTACAGCAGAGGTCTTCAAACTTGGCAGCTTTAAGACTTGTGGACTTCAACTCTCAGAATTCTGGAAGTTGAAGTCCACATGTCTTAAAGCTGCCAAGTTTGAAGACCTCTGATCTACAGGATCAGACAAGCAGGGGCATATTAAGAGAAGTTCCCAGGCAAAAGATCACAAATAAACATAGAAGTCTACATAATCAGCTTCACACAAGGCATTTTAAATAATGGAATTGGCCTAGCTAATCCACATTTGGTCTTTACAACTGCTAAGCTAACCAGACAAGATAACTCAGATACGTATCTGTAGGGAAATAAATTTTTGAAGCCAGAATAGTCTTGCTGTCTAGAGTGGCTGGGGAGCTAACGTCTTTTCTTTGTCAAACAAGTAAATAAATACGTCAATTATGGTATGATGAGGGCTGACGCTATCTTGGGACCACAGAACTGGTCATTATTCCCCAAATCCATCTCAGGACAGGGATAGAATGAAGATAGGAATGCCCAACACTGCATACTGTTAGTGATTCCATCATTTGTCATAAAATGCCATTTTCTCTATACTGTTGCTGCATTCAATTTCAGAATCCGCTTTTACCTGATGGATAAAGTCATCACCACGGAAATCTTCAAAGACTGAGTCTAAAGCAATAGGCAGAGCTGCCCGTTTATTTCCAAATACTGGTTGGTGATTATATTAAAAACTTCAAGTCATTTGAGAGTCAGAATCATAAAACTTATCAACCTCTGCCTCAATACTTACTTTCAGTTTGGTGGACAAATAACTCACCTTTTACAACCCCATAATCCCTTAATTCAGGATAGAGACAAGATGGATGGAGCTGAGCATTTACTGGTCAGATGCCCTTCCTGATGCTCCACTAACTTTGCAACAGATCTGCCATTAGCTAGCATTGAACTCTCAACCTTCTGAGTGGGAGGCAAGTATCTTCACCACTAGGCCACCATGCCGCTCAGATGGACAAATATACTAACAAATCAGAAGAACACCTGTGAGAGCTCCACTTTCAAGACTCATAGCAAAAACTGTAATGCAAAGTATAGAAATTATAGAACTTTCATTCCTACAACCACAAGAATGAATCCTGTATGCAGATGACACCTTTGTCATAATGAAAATGGAACAAGTAAAGAAGACATATAAAACAATCAACAACATCTTCAAAAGAATAATATTCACAAGAGAAGAAGAAAACAACACAACTACCCTTCCAGGATATCCTCTCCAGCAAAAGAAATGGTGGCAAATTAGAAGCACAATTTGATAGAAAATCCTCCCACACTAACCAAGTGCTCCTCTATCAAAGTAACAACAGATTTTCACAAGAGAAAGTGTGTAAGAACATTATTCAGATGAGCACAAATACACTGCAGCCACCCCCAACACCAGAAAAATGAAAGAGGTTGCTCATATAACATCTTTCAACAAAATGGATAGCCCTGCAATTTTATCAAAAGTGCCTAACTGTTCAACGCACTGGAGCACAACCAACATACACTATGAAAAGGATAACAGTGCTATTATCAAACATATCTTGATCTGTTTTTTATTTGTTACAAACAGAAGGCATCAGCCAGGGTGGCGCAGTGGTTAGAGTGCAGTGGTTACTGCAGGCTACTTCTGCTGACTGCTGGCTGCCTGCAATTTGGCAGTTCGAATCTCACCAGGCTCAAGGTTGACTCAGCCTTTCATCATTCCAAGGTAGGTAAAATGAGGGCCCAGATTGTTGGGGAAAATATAGTGATGCTGTAAACCACTTAGAGAGGGCTGTAAAGCACTGTGAAGTGGTATATAAGTCTAAGTGCTATTGCTATTGCTATTAAGTAAACCAAAAGATCCAGGAGCCCAAAAAGAAAAAAAAAAACATGACTCATCTACAATATACATTGTAAGGACTGTATATTGAGTCATATATACAATAGCAATAGCAATAGCACTTAGACTTATATACCACTTCACAGTGCTTTACAGCCCTCTCTAAGTGGTTTACAGCAGCGGTCACCAACTGGTGGTCCGTGGACCAGTGATGGTCCGTGAGAAAATTTTGGTGGTCCACAGAAAAATTATTTGCATTTTTATATTGCACTAAATCAAGGGTCCTCAAACTACAGCCTCTGGGACAGATACATGCAATGAACGTTTGTGTTGCTGCAGAGAGTCTCCCCCTTTAGGGTCTTTTTGTGCAGGTTGGAGGGGGGCAGAAATTCTGACATGGGGTCTGCTTCAGCCTCCTGGTGCGGGGCTTTGGGCGAAGGCTGAAGGGAAGCGCCGCTGGTGGCGAAGAGCTGGAGGGCCTTATTCCAGTGGGACAGCATCATGGCCTGGAACTGGCTGACCAGTTCATTAGGCAGATCGTATTAGTGGTCTGCGGGCTTTAAAATTATGAATTTAATGGTCTCTGAGATCCAAAAAGTTGGGGACCGCTGGTTTACAGAGTCAGCATATTGCCCCCAACACTCTGGGTCCTCATTTTACCCACCTCGGAAGGATGGAAGGCTGAGTCAATCTTGACGGGCAGAAGAGCAACTAGCAATCAGAAGACATGATGAAAATGCCTTAATTTCACAACAGAGGGACAGATTTAACTGGGAGGATCCTAGACCAAGCTAACTCTCAAAAATGGAAATCCAAATTTTTGCAGGAATTAAGAAAGTACCAAGTAACCTTTCAACATGAATCCATCTCTTAGTTTACATCTATTTTTCATAAAGCGTAAAAGTTGATGGCACATAAGAAATGAATTCCATACCTGTTACAAAGTATAAGTTTCTATCCCATATACTGGAAAACTAAAATACATACTTTGTTTTCTTGCTATATTTGTTAAAAACTGCGATAATGTGCTTCAGGTAAAAATTATCATATTACTCTGTACTGAGAAAATGTAATCTAGGCATAAACCAAATATAAATGTTTAAAATATTTTTATTTCACCTTAGGGTTGAATAAAAATATCCCAGAATATTTTATTTGTAATTAGCTAGCTTTTTAACATTAACTTTCCTTTTTAATTCTCTCTGTCTCTGTCTCTACGTGTGTGTGTGTGTGTGTGTGTGTGTGTGTGTGTGTGTGTGTGTGTGTGAGAGAGAGAGAGAGAGAGAGAGGGAGAGGGAGGGAGGAAGAGGGAGGGAGAGTGGGGAACGGGATGGTGTTTGTGGGTGTGTATGATACAGTCCTTTTCTCTCAGCCCAACTCATCTCACAGGTTTGTTGTGGGGGAAAATAGGAGGAGGAAGATGTGTTGGATGTGTTTACCACCTTGACTTATTTGCAGAAATAATAAACATGGGATATAAATTAAATAACTAGTTTTTATTTTAGAGTATTGTCTCTTCTCTTTCTCTCCTCAAAAACAAATCAAGCAAACAAACAAACAAACAAAAAACAGAAGGAAAGACCAGAGGAATCTAGGACTTGCCTTCTATGCATAGTTTTTATAACAAACAGAAATATTAGACATGAGGAAGGATATATTTTAAAAATGCATTAGTTCGATTTATATGCCACCCTTCTCTGGAGACTCAGGGTGGCTTACAATGCATTAAGCAATAGCCTTCATACTTTTGTATATACCAGTTTAGTAGGGCTTTCCGTCCCCCCAAGCAGTGTTCTTTTTTATACAAAGCTTATTGCCCCCACAATCCGGGTCCTCATTTTACCTACCTCGGAAGGATGGAAGGCTGAGTCAACCTTGAGCCTGGTGAGATTTGAACTTGCAGTAATTGCAGGCAGCTGGCAACTAAGTGCTACTTTAACAGCACTTAGTCTACTGCGCCACCAAAGCTCTTCATGAATCATGAATAAATGTATATGCGTGCATAAAATTAAGCATTGTACAGGGTATGACTCAGGAATAACAACTGTTGGGGACGTGAATCATTGAAAAATAAAACATTATATGACACAAATTGGTATACTTTAAAAAAAATGGTTTACAAATAATATTTATCTCTATAATCTATCTATCTATCTATCTATCTATCTATCTATCTATCTATCTATCTAATTAACTAATTTGGAAACTGCTAATCTCACTCGCAGAATGATGTTACTATACAACAACACAGCAAAATTCCCAGTGCAGACAGGATTCAAAGATAATTTAAAAAATGGACTCATCCTCCCAGTGAAAAAAGATTTAGCTAAAACTCTCTCTCTCTCCCTCTCCCTCCCTCCCTCCCTCCCTCTCTCTCTCTCTCTCTCTTTCTCTCTCTCTTTCTCACACACACACACACAATCAACATACACAGCAAAAACCTTGCTTTGTCAAGAACAAAGAGAATTAAGAGAGAGAAACAGAGGAAAAAAATAGTGCAAAGAATGTCCTCATCTTCTGTTGACATTTCATTAAGCCTTTTCCCATCTAATATATATCCTTTTTCTGTCTTTAACTTGGGCAGTTCATTTCTTTTACAGAAAGTCATTGGTAAGCGTATCAAAGGAGTTATTTAATTCTGCGACAAGATCATGAAAACAGAAATGAGATAGGATTCTTTGGAGGCCAGCATTTTCTCTCTCCCTTCTCCCACTCCATCTAATACTAGAATCTGAGTATATATTTTTCTTTGAAGTAAAATACTTTTACTTCAATTGAAAAAAAAAAAGTTCTTATTGAAGAATGGAAAGAAACAGATTCCTGCCAGAGGAAGACCATATATATCTCCCAGAATCACTGTCTGGAGTGAGTAAACAGATACAGAACAAGCATATGAATTAATTGCATAGATCATTTTTTTTCTGCTGGATTAGACCAAAATCTCCCCTCCCTAGCAATCTAAGGATATTAGCCCTTCGACATAGTCCAAACAAGAAGTATAACAAGAAATACTAACTGAATTTTTTATGGGCCAGTTGTCCTGTCTGTGGTTCCTTCTCCTGTCTCCCAAAGTCATTCCCACATACCATTAATCTGCCTAAAGCAGTATTTTTCAGAGTTGGCAACTGATGTGTGGACTACTTGGAGTTGAAGTCCACACATCTTAAACCTGCTGTGTTTGAAAAGCTCTAGGCTGGAGTGACCATGCTTAAATCCAAAGAGTTTTTTTTTTTCTTCAAATCACACTATAAATGGAAGGGGAAACTGCATGTTCCATGGGAAAAATGTTCTATGGACTTGTCAACTGGTGCTACATTAGCACTTCTGGAACATTGTTTTCCAGTTAAAATCCAAAACCCTGCCTAGCATCGATCAAATAATACTATCAAAACCTCCATCACAATCAGAACAAACATGTCAGGAAGAATCAAAGCATTTGAACAGTTGAGTCTTCTGTCAATAATGAGAACCTTCCAGAGGTAGGTTTCACATAGTTTTACCACCGGTTCGCCGCACACCGAAAATGTGAGTGCGCGCCTTCCGCGCATGTGCTTTGCTCATGCATGTGGCTTGCACGCATGTGTGCGGCTTAGAAAACGTGGCTAAATAGGACATCATAGCATCGGGGTGGGGGGGCCATGGGGGGCACAGGGGGCCACGGGGGGCCCACCCGCAGGTCGCCACTACCAGTTTTTTTTTTAATTTGATTTATATGCCGCCCTTCTCCAGAGACTCAGAGAGGCTTACAGTGCATTAAGCAATAGCCTTCATACTTTTGTATATTTATACAAAGTCAGCTTATTGTTCACCTGAACCAGTCCAAACTGGCTGAATACCACCACTGGAACCTTCCCAGATCCATTCTGGATCTTTGAGCCACACTGAGGAAGTCTGGATGGAATGTTCTTGTTTATTGCACATTTCTTGGAGGAGTTTTCCATTTCTCTAGCTTGTTCATGGCTTGTCCTTCCTAATTCAACTCATGTATATAATGTTTCTTCCATAGCCCAGTGGGATGGGAGCATGATCTATAGCAGTGATGGCAAACCTTTTAGACACTGAGTGCCCAAACTGCACTTGCATGCGTGTGTATGCGTGTGCATGCATACAAATGCACAGAAATGCATGCACACATCGACATGCATGCGGACATGCATGCAAGCGCAACAGAGACCCGAATACCAGCTGGCCGGCGGGAGGTGGGGCATCCTAATACCGGCAGCGTGGCAAGAGGTAAGATCTTTTTCTTTCATGAGCTTCTGTTTCGTCATTTGCAGGGAAACAGAAGCTCATAAAAGAAACGCCACGGAGATCTGACCTGGGGCGATGGTGCGCATGCCAGCAGAGAGAGTCTGCATGCCATCTCTGGCATGCATGCCATAGGTGCCAGATCTATAGGCCTTGATCTATAGGCATTGTCCAGCCTACTCTTTAAAGTAGTTTTCTCCAAGCCAATACTACACTCTTGCAATTTGGAATTCTCAAGGGCCAGATTGTGGGAAAGGAGGGATTCAAGAGAGTGCTGGATAGGAATGACTGCTTTAGCACATTTAAGAAGGAAGGATGGTAAGATTCACATTCATTGCCAATTAGAAGAAACAAAGTCTTTAAGTGATTTTTCCCCCCATTGTACATTTAACTTTATGCCAGAGAAAGAACAAAACACCTCTCTCTATTCCTGGATATCTTTCAAAATGATCTCATTAGCAGATACGTTTCTTTCCAGAAATAACCTGTGACTATATGAAATGCTAAATAGAGGTTTTGTTAATGAAGAGAAGACCATGATTTGCTCTTGCTGTCTGCCTTGCCAAGTGAAACTTATAATAGTGCCTCTCTTTCTATCTAATATTCCTGGTGTAAAAAAAAAAAAAGATTAGCTTGGTGGGTTTCTTTCTAACATTTTAGCTGAGAAATGTATCATAGAAGCTAGAAAATGCACCTGCTATCACTGATAACTTCCATATGCTTAACATTCTCCTAGTCTTTACTGATCACATTTCTGTAAAAAAAAAAAAATCTCCACAAAATATAATTTATAGATAATAATCAGTTTACGATTCATTGCTTGATAACTGTTCAGATTTTTGATGGACTCCTCCCCCAGACTTCTTGTGACCTGTTTTCAGAGTTACAATGGCCCACACATCCCCATGGACATGTGATCACATTTGAGAAGCTTGGCAACTAATTCTTTTTTATACTTTTGCAGCATCCCATGATCATGTGATCATGTTTTGCAATTCTTTCCTGAATACAATGGAAAATACAGAGACGGGAATTAAAATTGGTGAAATTTTAAGACAATATTTCATATTTACTTGAAACACAAGTCATACACACCGGGGTGGATTCTACTAAACTTTACTACCGGTTTGTAACGGGATTGTGCACTCGCGTGAGTGAAGCTATCACACGTGCCTTGCTTCTGCACATGCACAGAAGCTTCTGCACATGTGCAGATCACCGATGATGACATCTGGGGTGGTGGGCGGGGCCTCCCGCCAGTTTTATTACCGGTTCTTGCAAACCGGTCTGAACCGGGGGCAACCCACCACTGATACACACATAGTATGTATAAAATATTTGAGCCAGGGAAAACATACAAAATTATCTTAGTTTTTCATGGAAAGAAGTCAGAGGAACAATTTTTAAATTATGGAGTTTTCTGAAATCTTTGCATCTCCAAACCCAACCCCTGATCAAATTTGCTGCAAGTGGAAATTAATAGTAATCTAATTACAAGTGCCACAACAATTTCGCTGAATGCAATATGCTCTAACGAGACACTTTGTGTGAGCCAAAAGGTGTCTCACGGCTGAATCCCCAAGCTTTATATCATATATAGAGTTTTAGAGAAGACTTTGAACTGAGGAGAGGACAAAGTGAAGTCACCTGTCCCATCTTGAGTTGCAAACTATCCTGAATTATGCATCCTCTTTGGATTCAGAGATATGCCATGCTGGAACACTTTTTTCATGCAAAATTGAATACCCCATTTATCTGTGGTATTCACCTCAGCTGCAGTTTTAACTACTGTAGGTATGGATCAGAGGAAAGAGAATTAAACAGAAGAAATTGTTTACTTAAGGTGGGGCCATTGCTCTGGAAATGATGGATGGAACAGGGCGAACTCTACTGTGAGATGGCCATGAGATTCAGTGAGGAATATTTGCAGAAAATAATTGGCACAGCTCAATTCTTTTTAATGCCAAGAGACCATTCTGCAATCTTAGTTCAACTTCAAATGTTAAAAGGACAAAAAAGCTTAGGGAAAATAAAATATTTATTTGTCTCATATTCAACATTCTCTGGTGCCATAATTAAGGCTGGGGAAGGCTGCATTCTGTTCAATCATTTATTGACTTAATTAAAAGGATAGCCTTAATCCTCCTTCCTTGGAGTTATGCTTTGAGTACAAATCACATTTAAAAAGCATGAAATTGATAATAAACCCAAGACTCTGGTAAGATAATTTAAAGAGAAGTAGAAAATCATGCTTCTCTCCTTCTACTGCATGATAATTGAATCAAGTCACAGCTCTTGAAGAATAGTACCTAAGGCTTTTAAGAGCTCTGAATTTACCTATCAAAAAAGCCATATATGATAGTCAGAAGCTACCAGATATATAGATATACGTATATATGTGGAGTAGACTACTTCTGTTCACCAATGGTAGAAAAACTGGCCTATAATTTTCCTCTGCTTCCCACTTTTTCATCATACTCTCTATTTTCAAGACTCCTACTGTTTCCTTCTGGGAACAGCTTCTGTCTACAATTTCCTTTATTTTAAAATCTACCACCCACTTATGTTCAAAGTTTGCAAACTGGATGATGAAGAATGTTAATGCTATGAAGCCAGACCTGTGATTTGTACAGCAAAAATGAGTTGTTGAGTCAATCTCCTTTGTAACATCTTACTTTGTCTATTACACAATAAAAGTCAGTTTACAAAAGTAGAACTGTTTCATTTTCCCAGAGTTGGAGAAAATTGAGCTTTTCATGCGTCTCTGTGAAATAGAAAGAACTTAGTGAAAGGAAACTTTTCTTGGTAGCAAGCAATCTCACTATGTGTTACTCATACAGAGAAAAGAAGGCAGATTTGCATACTTTTTGTGATGCTGATTTATTTGGATCTTGAAGACTACATCATGGATGAAATCTCCATAGAACTCATTGTAGGTTTTAGTGTTCTCTTGACATGCTTGCTTAAATACATGCACCCAGTGGTGAAATCCAAAAATTTTCCCTACCAGTTCTGTGGGTGTGGCGTGGTGGGCATGGCTCAGTAGTCATGTGATTGGGTAGATGTGACTTGGTGGTCATGTGACCAGGTGGGCATGACCAACTGGGCATCATTCCCTGTTAGAGCCAGGAGATGTCATGGATTGAGTAAAATGTGGTGAAACTCACTTAACAATGCTCTTGCTTAGCAACCAAAATTTTGGGCTCAATTGTGGTCATAAGTCAAGGACTATCTCTGCCTTCCTCTGCATGGCAGCCTTGTCCTAGTAAACTCCTTCTCCTTTCTGGCAATTCTCCTCTCTGTTAGAGGCACCAAAATAATCCAGATGATGTAAGGTTTCCTGCTGCAGCAGGGGGTTGGACTAGATGACCTCCGAGATCCCTTCCAGATGCATCCCATTCATGGAACATAGTAGCAACTCAGTGGTGGGTTGCCCCCGGTTTAGACCAGTTCGCAAAGTAAAAACCAGTTCGTAGTAAAACCAATGGGAGGCCCCGCCCACTGCCCGGATGTCATCATCGGCGATCTACGCATGTGCAGAAGCTTCTGCGCATGCGCAAAAGCAAGGTGCATGCACCATCCCATTGCGAACTGGTAGTAAAGGTAAGTAGAACCCACCCCTGTAGCAACTTCATGGCTTCTTGCAAGATTGCAGGAATGTCTTCAAATGGCCACTCTTGAAAGAGATAGCTTGGCTTTTCCTTGACCTTTCTGATCCAACTAAGTTGTCTCTCTAAGGTCTTTAAAACACTTTGAAGCTACAGTTCTGAGACTTTGCTTCTCTCCAACAGGAAAGGTAGAGTTCATTTACCCAGGCATCCTTAATTAAGTCACCGCTATTCCTTGCTGCCAAAGGGCCTTACAGGGTTCAAATGTTCTGATGAACTCTAGTCTTCACTCTTGAGAGCAAGGAGACATCAGAGAAAATCCTCAGGAAAGGTCTTCATGGACTGGTTGGAGGAGCTGAATTTAACTATATAGGCCAAGTTGTAAGATTTACAGGTTATGTGTAAACAGTCATTTCAGTTTTCTCTAAAAGAATATTTTGTAAATAGTCTCTTCAATGAGAAAAAAGAGGGCAGGGTAGAAAAGATGAATGGTTCGCATGACAACACATAAAAAGCTGCAACAAAGGTGGGGTTTTTTTTTTACTTCCTTTAACCATTGAAGAAAGAAAAGCAAAAGAAGAAGACACCAAAGTTAAAAGTGGGCCATACTTTGTCAAATACATGAATAAGTGCTTGTGAAGAATCAACTACTTGCTTTCAGTTTACAGATATTTAAAAATACTGTCAAAATGACAACACCAGAGGTGGTATTCAGCCGGTTCATATCGTGTCAGATGTAAATGCCTTATTCTCTAATGTGTAAATAGTATATGAATGGGGTATCAGGGGTTAACTTATTCTTCACTTCTTAATGTATTCATAATTCACCACTCCCACTTATAGCTCCACCCATTGTATATATAAGGAGCCACCTACACCCTTTTCCTCGCTTCTATCTGTGAATATTCAGTGAATATAGAATGCCTATTGTAAATAAAAGGAAGTATATTTAAACCTTTAACTCTCACTAATATTATTGAGTCTGATCCTGAAAATATTGCAACAAGCTGGTAGCAGAGGATGGTTAATTGACTCAATAAAAACTTAAAAATGTCTAAGAAAGATAGGCCCAACACCAGGGCCTACAGCAAAGAAATGGAAACAGAACAAGAAATAATCAACGAATCCACAAACGCAATTTCGAGAGAATCTGAAGAATACACCACTGAAGACGAAGAAATAATAGACGAAAATGATGACCAGGAGGAAATCGAAATAGAGAATAACGAACTCAGGTCAGAGATATTAAAACTATTAAAAAGCCAGAAGAATGATGAAAGCCTCATCGCGAACCTCCAAGAAATGCTGAAGAACAGCGGAGCAGCGAGAGAGAAAAACATCACTAATGAGAAGTCTAAAGACCCAAAAATAGTGAGTGATATGACTGCAGAGAAAGTCATTACGAAGAAGAAAAACGGTGATCCCGCGCGAAATTTTGAATGGCAGCCATCTTGGTTTCAACAGGCCTCCAAGGTGAGCGAAGCAGAGCCAATCAAAATGCTCAATTCAAAATTTCTGGCGCGAAAAACGTTATCAGACAACGAAAATGAAAAAGAAGATTCGAACTCCTCAGAAGAATCAGAATCAGAAAGTGAAGATGACTCAACAAAATCCCAAATAAAATCAGCAATGAAAACACTTTTTGTTGCATTTGGGCCAAAACTAAAAATTACCAAAGAGCCACCGAAGAAGCGAGCGAGCAAGCCGATACCTCAAGACCTGCCCGCTCCCATCCTGACTTCGAAAGCGACGACGCCCGAACCCAGAGAGCCTTGTCGATTCCGCCCTACACCACAGACCGAAGCAAGTGCCAACGCTCCCAAAAGAAAAAGGAGAGCAGCCGCCGTCGTCAGAACTCCCAAGGTCGAACCAGAGACCGACTCGTCTGAAGCAGAGCAGAGCGAGCGAGCCGCAATGGAGAGAACCTTCCACGATGACTCCAAAGAAGAAATGGACAACGCGCATGCGCGAAACTACGCAGACGGTCCGGGAAGACATGAACTGGCGAGAGAACCACGCAGACTCGTTGCGAGCATCCCCATGCCGTTTTGCAATTTTCTACACTTGCGAGACCACGGACTGCCCCAGGTCGTAAGTAATGGACAAAATAATGTCGGAAATTTACCCAGTGACTTCCCAAAACTAAGGGTTGATGGCATTAATTTGCAAGAATGGTATCAACAACTCCAGGTTGTCTTTATGAAGGAAAATTTACTATTTTTTATCACTAGTCCCCCAAAAAGACCTTGGACTTTAAAAATAGATTGTTTACACCATAGAGCATTTTTCTTAATAATATCTAGTGTGTCTCCTGCAATGTATCATAGCATCAAACCTAATCTGACTGTTTCAGAAATTATTCAATGCATGTTTAATTTGTTTCACAGCGATAGTGTGGCTACCACCACAAGAATGTCTAAGGATTTCTTTTCATCTAGAGTGAAACCAGGGGTTTCCATAAGTGAGCATTTAATATCTTTAAACAAAATAAGAGCTGAGCTGCATTTGAGGGGGGAGGTGATTTCAGACCAAACAATGAAAAGTGTTATTATCAACTCACTTGATTCATCATGGGACAGTTTTATGTCACATTTAGACACTATCAATCTAGGATATTTATCCATAGAAAGTCTATCCAATAAATTGATAGCAGAAGACAATTCAAGAAGAAATCGTTCTAGCAATCACACAGAACACAAACCTTATAGGAAAGTAGCTTTCCAAGAAAAATATAATGAAACATTTAAATGTCACAATTGTGGATCCAGGGAACACAATAGAAGAGATTGTCCCAAAATTTCAAAGGAAAGACATAGGTCAGAATATAGGAACAAATACAATTATAGACAGTCTTCCATAGATAGACATAGATATAGAAGCCCACCAAATTACAAAGAGAATAGAGGGGGCAGAGATAATTCAAAGGATAGAAAATCTGGTTCACTGAATGGATTAAATAAACAAGACAACACTAAAATACAGCAAAATGAGAACAATAATTGGCTTATTGATTCTGGAGCAACTAATCACACCACTAATAACAAAAATATATTGTCTTCATTTACAGAAGATAAATTTGTAATAAAGGTAGCTAACCAAGAAAAGGTTCAAGTATTAGGCAGAGGAAATGTAACCTTGCCTGGTCTAGGAAAAATAGAGGGGGTATTGTTAATACCTGAAATACCTCATAACATACTAAGTGCCATAAAACTAAGTAGAGATTCTGACATTAATATAGTTTTCTCAAAGGGAAAAGCGACTTTGGAGAAGAATAAAATAAATATAGGCACTGTGATGATTAAAGGAGGCCTACCTTATCTGATAACAAAGGAAAAATGGTTGCATAACATTGATTCAAATATGGAAGATTGTATTGAAGCAGATGATGAAAATATTAGCAACAGTGACAATGATGAATGTAAAATATCTCATGATCACGCAGATGCACACAATGAAAAAAAACCAAAAATAGGTAAACCAATTCATGATGAGTGTGCTCACATCTTACATAGGAAGTTAGGACATGCCAGTTTTCCTGTAGTACAAAAAATGACTGAACACGCAGAAGGTGTCAAAATAAAAAATTGTGAAAACTATTTGGAATGCTCAGTATGTAAATCTACAAAACTAAAAACTAGTCCCAGGCCAAGAAAATCTACTAGATCAACTAACAAAATTTTTGACTTAGTACACATGGACTTAGTTGGCCCATTAACTCCATCAATCACCTATAGAAAACGTTACTTCCTGACAATAGTAGACGATTATAGCCGTTATGGGTTTGTTTATACATTAAAACACAAAGATGAAACCTTTCAAAAATTTAAGGAATTTTACAAACGCATAGAAACACAACACAATATCAGAATAAAACAAATTATGACAGATAGGGGATGTGAATTCATGTCTAAAGAATTCTCCCAATGGTTAAAGGATAGAGGAATGCTACATTACACGTCTAGTCCATTTTCTGCGTTTCAGAACGGGATTGCAGAGAGAAAGAATTCCACATTACAAACCATGATTAGATGCACATTGGAAGATGCTGGCTTAAGCAAACAATTCTGGTCAGAAGCCTTAC
This sequence comes from Pituophis catenifer annectens, assembly GCF_029215685.1. Taxonomy (NCBI): domain Eukaryota; kingdom Metazoa; phylum Chordata; class Lepidosauria; order Squamata; family Colubridae; genus Pituophis; species Pituophis catenifer. The sequence continues at coordinate 198,256,635 of NW_027256883.1, read as the reverse complement.
ATTATTCCAATTACACACAAAATAGAACCTGGTCCAGTATTGTAAATAAGACACCATATGAAGTAATGTATAATAGGAAACCAAAATTAGCACACATGCACATATTTGGAGTCACTGCAGACGTACACATACCTAAACAGTTGAGAAGAAAGGGAGAAAACGTATCCAGAAGACTCAGATTTATGGGATATGAAACTGGCACCAAAGGGTACAGATTCATTGATAGTAATAACAAATTTATAGTTTCCAGAACAGCTGTGTTCCATGAACAGGCCAACTGGTCTAAATTACATCTTAATGAAATATTTCCAAATAAATGTAAAGATACAAAATCTCATGAGAAAGGGACCATAGAAAAACAGAATATCAACAAATATAAAAGCAAAACCAAAACTTGGACAAATAGCCAACACAAAATAAAGACAGACACACTAACAAAAAAAGAAGCAAGATATTTGCATGATAACAATAGCAAACCTGAAAGAGTCATTAGAAACAACAGAAATCAAATGCCAAATAAATACAGAGATTACATAATGCATATGGATGGTGAGCCAATAACGCCTAATACTTATGAGGAAGTGTTAAAACTCCCTCGTGAAGAAAAAGAAAAATGGGAATTAGCTATGAAAAAAGAGATGGAAAGTTTACAAGGATTAAATGTATTTACACCTGCAATTGCACCTAAAGATAAAACAATTATTGGTACCAGGTGGATATATAAAATTAAGAACTTAGAAGGAGGCAATACTCTATATAAAGCTAGATTAGTTGCACAAGGTTATGCACAGAAATATCCGGAGGACTATACTGACACGTATTCCCCCACTGTAAGAACAGAGAGTGTCAAAACAGCTCTAGTGGTAGCATCAGGACTCAATCTTGATGTATTTCAATATGACATACAGACTGCGTATCTACACGCAAAACTAGATAAGGAAATATACGTAAGAGCACCTCACAGTCAATACACCAACAAAAATGAAATTTGGCTGTTGAACAAGAGTTTATACGGATTAAAACAATCTGGTAAAAGATGGTATGATTGTTTAGTAAAAGTACTTAAGACCATGGATTTCAACGCTACCACTGCTGATAACTGTTTCTTTGTCAAAAAGGGTGATGATTACATTGAATTTGTGTTGATTTATGTAGATGACATTTTATATATAGGAAAACACAAAGAGAGAAGAGAAACTTTTGTAAATAAGTTAAATGAACATTTCTCGTTGAAATCTCTAGGTAAAGTGAACAAATATCTTGGTGTTCAAATTAATAAGACTAGAAGGGGATTCAAACTTACTCAGAGAGATAAGATTATAGAACTTTTAAATAAATGCAATTTAAACAATGCCAAACCCTGTGATACTCCTATGCAAACTGATTTTCTTAGAAATACTGATGAATCTTCACCTGAATTCAAGGATAACACGTTTTATAGATCAATCATAGGTTCACTTCTTTATATATCTAATTGGACTAGACCAGATATCGCCTTACCACTCAATTTATTATCCAGACACGTCAGCAAACCAACAATGTATCACTGGGAAGCTGTTAAAAGAATTTTAAGATATCTGAAAAGTACACTAGATTTTTGCTTAGTATTAGAACCTAGTGATAATAAAGAACCAAAGCTTGCATGTTATGCAGATGCGGACTGGGCTGGAGACACATCATGCAGAAAAAGTACATCTGGTTATATTTTTCTCTTAAATGACTGTCCAGTTTACTGGTATACTGGTAAACAAGAACTAGTAGCCACTTCAACGACAGAAGCGGAATATGTTTGTTTATCCAAAGCTGCAAATAACCTTGTATGGTTTAATGATTTAATTTCAGATGTTTGGAAAAAACCTGCTTTGCCTTTTGTTATGCATGAAGACAATAAAGCGGCCATTGAAATATCTAGATCTGATGCCATTGGACAAAGGTCCAGGCATATAGATATAAAATTTAAACATGTGAGGCAATTATCTCAGGATGGATTTATTAAAGCAGTGCATTGTGATACTTCAGAACAATTAGCTGACATATTGACAAAGCCTTTACCTTCTAAGCAACACAAATATTTAACATCTAAATTGTATGTCTTGTATTGTCCTGAATCTGAATGTAATTGGTGTTGTATAACGAATCGGCATTTAGAGGGGGATTTGTCAGATGTAAATGCCTTATTCTCTAATGTGTAAATAGTATATGAATGGGGTATCAGGGGTTAACTTATTCTTCACTTCTTAATGTATTCATAATTCACCACTCCCACTTATAGCTCCACCCATTGTATATATAAGGAGCCACCTACACCCTTTTCCTCGCTTCTATCTGTGAATATTCAGTGAATATAGAATGCCTATTGTAAATAAAAGGAAGTATATTTAAACCTTTAACTCTCACTAATATTATTGAGTCTGATCCTGAAAATATTGCAACATATCGATTCGGGCGAACCGGTAGTGGAGATCGCGGGTGGACCTGACCACGCACCCTGGCTCTATGCCGTCCTATTTAGGCACGGTTTTGAGGCCGGGTGCATGTGTGGAAGGCACATGTGTGAGCAAAGCACATGCATGGAAGGCTGGGCATACGCAGAAGGTGTACACGAGCGTGCGCATGGCGAACTGGTGGCAACAAAATGTCAAACCCACTGCTGGACAACACCCCTAAACTGCAACTTGTAATAACACAAATCTTTTATTTTACCATACTGTGTTTCCCTGAAAATAAGACCCTGTCTTATATTTTTTTGAACCCTGAAATAAGCACTTGGCCTTATTTTCAGGGAGGTGTTATTTTGGGGTGTGTGGAACAAGATGAGGCTCCTCTTGCCGTCTTACCTGATTTCTAGCTCTTCATTTAAATATTTTCAGGGAGGGCTTATTTTCGGGGGGGAGGCTTATTTTAGCACATGCGCTCAAAAGCCCAATTGGGCTTATTATCAGGGGATGTCTTATTTTTGGGGAAACAGGGTAGTAAAATAGATTTATCACTCAAACATGATAGGTTATTTGTAATGAGGTTCACATGCATTAGAACAAGCAAGAATTGTAACAAGATTGAAGTCACCATCATTTTTGTTGTCATCGTCATGATGTCTCCAGGAGCTTGAAATGGATTACATGGGGATCTACCTTTATTTTATCTTTGGAACAACAAACCTGTGTAGCTTATGAGGGTGAAGGGTGATTTTAAGAGTCTAAATCATCCTATTAGCCAGTGATTTCCCTTGCTGTAAGTTCTCTAACATTTAATACTATACCACTGTTGACTGTCGCTTTAAGATTACTCCCAGATTTTGGAAAAGACTTAAAACAAAATTGTATATACTATTCAAAACTGATACGACAGTTCAGCTGTTAACATTAAAACCTGAAAGAGAACATGACTCAGGGAGAACTTATAGAAGTCCTCATCCCTGCCACTAGACACTTGGAGGCATGACACTTTCATAAAAGCCAATCTCACAACAAAGTCAGAATTTCAGACTTAAAAGAATAGATTCTTTTAAGACCAAAAATTTCCTAGTGTAAGTGTTAATGCGGTCAGACATTTTCTGAATAGTTTCATTTCCTAAGAATTACTGCTTTATGTCTTCAGTATGGGATTGTTGTTTATAAATGGAATATTTGGAATTATCCCAATTAGATAATTGGGATAAAGAACATAATCCCTTGTTTATGATCAAGTAGAATTCGATCAACTACTATGAACTAGAACATTACATTTTATTCTGGTGAGTGAATAGGATTTGTGCTAGACTTGTTTTGTTATTAAACAAAAGAAGAAGAAAAGAAAAAGAAAAAGGGAAATGCTACCTAATAGTATCCTTATTGTATGAACCTTTCTGTCTCAATTTCAGTAGTCCTAGTTCCAGATTCTCAACTTTAAGTATGGTTTTCCTCAGTGGTGGGTTGCTCCCGGTTCGCACCGGTTCTCGAGAACTGGTAGTAAAAATCTCTTATCGTTGGGAGAGCCGGTAGTAGCTGCTGGCTGGCCACGCCCCCGAACAGGTTCCCCAGTCGCCATGTTCATCACCTCCATGTTCTTTGCACATGCGCATCCTATTGCCTTGCAAGTTCAATGGAATGTGCATGCGCAAAGAACATGGGGACAACAGCAGATGCTTTTTGGCAGCCTGCAGAGAAAGTGGCTGCAAAAAAGCCTTTTCGGAGGCTTTCTGGCCAGCCACTTTCCAGCAGCGGCGGCTGGCTGGGGGCTGCCAAAAACTCAGGTTAGCTTGCCTTCCCAACTCTGGACCAGCCACCGAGGAAGGTAAGCAGCCAAAAAAAGAAGCGGTGGTGGGGGAGGAAGGTAAGCAAGCGGGCCTGGCCACGGGGACCACCGGGAAGGCAGGTAAGCATGTTGGGGCCGCTCAGCTAGCTAGCTCCCTTCCCCATGGCCCTACCATGCTTGCCTGCCTTACAGCCCAGCCAGCAGGTGGGCGGGCGGCCCTTTAGGGAGACGGAGCCGCTGTACTGGAGGTGAGAGGTGCCAGGAGCAGCGGCGGTGTTGGGGGAGGGTGGCTGGATGCCTCTCTCTCTCTCTGTCACACACACCCACACACACACACCCTGCCCTGTTGCCTCCACTGCTGCTTCTTTTGCGTTGGCTTCTCGCCTCTCTTAAAGTTGATCGTGAAGAGCTGGAAGATGTTTCCTTAGATCTCCCCCAAGTCATTGTGCAACGTCAGAGATCTGCATTGGCTTCTTTAAGAAAGGTGAGAAGCCAATGCAAAAGAAGCAGCACTGGAGGTGACAGGGCAGGGTGTGTGTGTGTGTGTGTGTGTGTGTGTGTGTGTGTGTGTGTTTATGTTTATCTCTTCGCAAGGACTTGGAGGCAGCCCCTCTGAAGGAAAGAGGAGGCGGCGAAGCCCTGGCTGTCCCCCGGGAGAGGACCACAGAAGGACAAACAGACACACACACACACACACACACACACACACAAACCCCTGCAGGTCCGCTGCTGCTTCTTTTGCATTGGCTTCTCGCCTCTCTTAAAGTTGTAAAGTTTTCTTAGATCTCTGATGCTCCTACAATGACTTGGGGGAGGAAACAGCGCCTGGTTCCACTTCCGGGACAGGAGAGGCAAGGAGCAGCAGCTGCTGCAAAATTGGAGGCTCTTGGAAATGTTGGGGGGGGGAGGGCGAGAGGGAAATGAATCTCTTCTTGGTCTTGGGGGAGAAGTTTGTCAAAATTCCACCCTTTTTTTATGTGCATCCATGTTAAGAGGGCTTTGTCCCTCTCTCCCCCTTTAGTCACTTCCCCACTCTTCGTCCGACCCGTTACTCAAAGACCGAAGCCCTGATCGGAGGAGTTTGTGGTTTGATGAGGTGATTAAAAGAAAGGCTGTTTTTCTAGACATGAAGCGTCTCCCCCACCTCCCCGCCATTTCCAGTTTGGGCTGCTAGGCAGGCAGGCTTTTATTTTGTCAGCCCAAGGGTCAGGGAAAGGTACATAGGAAATTGCTCTGTCTCTGCAGCATCGGTCATGTGACTGAGTGGGCGTGGCCAACTTGATTACACTCACAGCAAGGTGCCGCCCCACCTTGCCATGAGTGACTTCGAGTTGGCCACGCCCATTCAGTCACATGACCACCAAACCATGCCCAACAAATGAGCCACACCCACAGAACCGGTTGTTAAAAAAATTGGAACTCACCCCTGGTTTTCTTGCTTTCTAACCCCTTGCTATTCATCCTGATTTTATTTTAGAAAATGCTAAGGCATTTAGCTTTACAGAATGAGAGGATTTCAGAAAGTATAATGTAATCAAAATAACATTTTTATGGAAAACATGCAGACGTTGGCTTCTTGAATTCCTTTCAGCCTAGTAAAGACTAGCAACACACGTGGGAAGTGTATGTAATTTCTTGTGTGAAAAAAATAACCCCAAATCTTTTTTAAAACAATCAAATCAACTATTCAGGTCAATCTAATTCAAAGTATCAGACTGAGACTATTTTCCAAATCAAATTTATTATTTACCTAGGGACCAATCCAAACTACCTCATTCCATCTATATATATATCAAGATCATGAGAAGTGATAATACTGCTTCATACCATATTAGTGAGGCCATACTTGGGATACTCCATACAGTTCTGGTCACCACAATAGAAAAAAGATACTGCACACTATAAAGTGTGCAGAGAAGAGCAGCAAAGATGATAAAATGTCTGGAGGCTAAATTGGATGACGAATGGTTGAGGGAGCTAAATATGCCTAGCCTATCAAAGAGAAGGATTTGGGGTGAGATGATAAGTGTCAGAGTTCCAAGTAAACTCCCCTGACTTTACTTAGTCAGGGGAGTTTACTTGGAACTCTGACACTTATCATCTCAAGACTGACTCCAAGACAGGCATTTCTTCAAGGCTCCATATCGAGCCCTATGATTCTATCTTTTATTTGTATATCATCTCTCCTGTCTCCCTAATTTATATAAATGAACATCCTCAATTTTCTACCTATGAGTCAAATTAACATTTAACATTTCCAACATGGCTAATAAAGCAATGCAACATACCAGAATGAATGGAATACCAAATTCTGTCATTCATCTGCATTATAAGACTCTTACACGTATAAACATATTGAGTTGGTTTCACCTTCATCCTGTTGCTTTGCCAAAACAGCTAGGAATGATTTCTATTGTCCATATTTCCAAAGGTGAGACTTTCCTGGAATTGCCCATAATCTGCTTATTCATGATACGTAAAGACAGTTTCCAAGTAACAATTTATTGACATGGGCATTTATAGAATAGCATACAACATTGTTAAATAAACTCATTTCTTGGATCTGCATTACTTGTCAGCAGCTAAAATGCAAATATTATTTTGTTAAAACTGTCTGAGAAATGTAGATTGAGAAGACTATGTTAATTAGTTATGATGGTCAGTTTATTTTATTAATCAAATTTACACAGCTCTCCATCTTACCAAAAGCAACTCTGGGCAGGGCACAACAATAGAATGTTGTTCAGATTCCATGTTTTTCACTATTATTTAATCTTTCCCAGTTGCTATGGTCTTCATAACAGTTATGGTTGTTATATCTTCAGCTATATATTCTCAGCTATGCAATAAATTCACTTTGTTCTTCTTTATTGTTCCTACTAATATTTCAATGCATTGTAAAAAAAAATAAAAAAAATAAAGATATGTAAATACTTTTATGTTTCCACTCAATCCTACATGTCACTAGGTCTTCTTTTATCTGGAAAAATATTTAACAGAGTAACAGAGGTGGAAGAGACCTTGGAGGTCTTCTAGTTCAACCCTCTGCTCAAACAGAAGACCCTATACCAGGGGTGAAATGCTCCCGGTTCGGACCGGATCACCTGATCCGGTAGTGATGGAAGTGGGTGGTTCGGAGAACCTGTAGCAAAAATCCCTGCCCCCCCATTGCCCAGCTGAGCCGTGCAATCATCAGAGGCTTTTTTTTAATTTTTAAAAGCATTTTTTCTACAACCTCTTTGGCCAAAAAAAATGCTTTTAAAAGTAAAAATAAAGCCTCTGATGATCGCGCAGTTCAGCTGGGATCATCAGAGGCTTTTAAAAGCATTTTTTCTACAACCTCTTCGGCTGAAAAAAAAAAGTTGGCCACACCCACTCAGTCATATTACCCCCCCACCAAGCCATGCCCACAGAACCGGTAGTAACAAATTTTACATTTCACCCCTGCCCTATACCAGGGGTGTCAAATCTGATCGTGTTGCAGGCCATATTTGCCCTGTGGGCTGCCAGTTTGACAGGTCTGCTCTATACCATGCCAGAAAAATGGTTGTCCAATCTCTTTTTAAAAACTTACAGTGATGGCGCTCCCACAATTGCCGGCGGCAAGCTGTTCCACTGATTAATTGTTCTAATTATCAGGAAATTTCTTCTTAGTTCTAGGTTGCTTCTCTCCTTGATTAGTTTCCATCCATTGCTTCTTGACCTGCCCTCTCCTGCTTTGGAGAATAGATTGACCGACCTCATCTATTTTGTGGCAGCCCCTCTAATATCGGAACACTGCTATCATATCACCCCAGCCCTTAGAATAAAAAATATATATTATTCCATTTCTTAATACCATTACCACTTTGGATGTTCCTGGTGGGCTTGTTTAATGCAGCTGAAATCCAGTTTCAAAAGAAGCAGGGCCTAGTCGATATACACATTTTACAACAAGCAGATTTAATAGGAATTGGAATGGAAGTGTAACCTAAATATAAGGTAAAAGCTTGACTCACGAAAGCAATTCCACAAAAGGGGAAATCCAGTTAGCAAGAGTTAACAGGGAATCAGGAATTGAATGCACAGGTCTGTTCTTTTCCGTTGCAGGAACTACAACAACAACAACAACAACAACAACAACAAATGAGAACTGGAGCCTCAGAACTGAAGACAGATAATTTGTATTCATATTTGTTGAACAAAGCTAGATAAAGATCGAGCAGATATATTTGTATAACATATGGCTTGTATGAACCATTACCTATTCTTTTATAGCTTAGCATACAGCATGTTTGCAATCTTTTGGTTAGTTTATGGATTGGTATTTTGTATCCATTCTGTATTTTGTATCAGTATTTTGTATCAAAGCAGAAACATGGGTTCATTCAATAAGAATTTAGATAATTGTGTAGACACAGTGATGATGTCCCACAGCAATCTCTAACCCATAATAGAGGGTTCTGAAAATCTCACCTGCCAGAGCATTCAAAAGGATAAACATTGAATTATATTCACAGTGTTAAGCAGGTAATAATAATCAAAAAGAGATCATAAAATTATACTACTCTCAATTATGTCTACTGCAAGAAGTGATAAACTTTGGCATCTGTCTCTCACACACATACCCTCCCAAAACAACAACAACAACAACAACAACAAAAACTATTGTGTGTGAGAGAAGGGGTGTTATCTGCCTGACCCATAGTGCAGACTTCATTCAGAATGATGTGCCATAATATCGTGTAGATATAATTTGTGTTGATTGTATCAGTTTATTTAATAAAATAAATGTTCATAATAAGATGTCATTAACCCAAGAAGCCACTTTATGAAGTTAGCTCTGAGGAGGTGGCGCAGTGGTTAGAATGCAGTACTGCAGGCTACTTCAGCTGACTGCTAGCTGCAGTTCAGCAGATCGAATCTCATCAAGCTTAAGGTTGACTCAGCCTTCCATCTTTCCAAGGTGGGTAAAATGAGGACCCAGATTGTTGGGGGCAATATGCTGACTCTGTAAACTGCTTAGAGAGGGCTGTTAAAGTACTATGAGGCAGTATATAAGTCTAAGTGCTATTGCTATTGCTATGATGAATGAAGAATTAGATAAATCTTTTTTTAGAAAAATAATAGGAAATATTGTAGCTCAGGTTTTAGATTTTGGCAGTGGTTTGCACTCAAATCTTTTTTTTTTTTTTTTTTTAGTTTTCTAACACAATTTTGAAACTGCCTTCTCTTCAGTAAGACGTGGGTTTCTGGGCAGAGATTTTCCCACTTTGGCTTGAAGTTTCATGCTAGGGATTGAGCCTGGGATCTCCTAAAGTCAAGAGGTATCTGTCAACCCTGAAGCTGGCCTGAGTGTGGCCATTTTCTTTGCTGTAGCTTTTTCTAGCAGTGGTTCTCAACCTGTGGGTCGCAATCCCTTTGGAGGTCGAACGACCCTTTCACAGGGGTCGCCTAAGACCATAGGAAAATACATATACGATGGTTTTATGGTTGGGGGTCACCACAACATGAGGAACTGTATTAAAGGGTTGCTGCATTAGGAAGGTTGAGAACCATTGTTCTAGAGGGATTTTCTTCACATGGCTTCAGGCTTGACACAGCCTAGAGTTTAGGAGCAGGGAGAGGGGTGTAGAGATAACTCGGGTGCTGTAGCCAAAATAAAATTATTTCCCCTGGGAACCAAGGACGTTGCTACGTGTGTTTGGAAGGTGGAGACTGAAGACAACCAACAATAAGACTGTGTGCTGATTGGATCATGTGACCGATGACTCGGGGGGGGAGTTTCTTACTTTTACTTTTAATTGGATGCAAAACTGGTGGGAAAGTAGAGCTGGTTTTCTAACAAGACTGTGCCAATATGATATGTCCCAATAAAATGTTCGTTGAGGAATATGTTTGCCTTGGAGTTCTCTTTGTCGGGGATGCGTTACTTGGAACCTTCACAGTATCTCTATCGTTGAGCTCTATGACCTAATGAATTTAGATTGAACTAAAGCCCTTTCAACCAATACTGAAACCCAGATTTTTTTTTTTAAAAAAAAGTAACTACCCTGTTTCCCAAAAATAAGACCCAACCAGAAGATAAATCCTAGCATGATTTTTCAGGATGCTCGTAATATAAACCCTACCCCCCAAAATAAGCCCCAGTTAAGATTGTCAGCCAGATGGGTACGTTTAGTACCATATTTCCCCCAAAAATAAGACCTAACCAGAAAATAAGCCCTAATGCATCTTTTGGAGCAAAAATTAATATAAGACCCGGTCTTATTTTCAGGGAAACACGGTATTAAAAGGGTTGCTAAGGAAAATCAAATTTAGTGAAATCATGTTGAATGTGATGTCAGCCTTTAGTTTTATTTCTCCCCTTGCCTGATAATCTCCAAACAGCAAGTGATCAATATCAGTTGCTGCTGTACCCATGGGCAAGTTAAAAATGAAGTTTTATTAACTGAATCCCACTGAGCACATGGCTGGTTATTTGTTTTGCTTAGGCTGATTGCTGGCTTTGTTGATATGAATTTTTTTTTATATAAAAAAAGATGATTCAGAAAAGGGCAATCATTGTTATTTCAATAAATGATTCTGCAGCACAAGTAAGTCCCATTCATTCTTAGACTTTTGCCTTTGACATCCCTACATAAATGCTAGCAGACTCCATCAGGAAATGCTTCAAGGTTGGTGGGGGTGGAAATTTTGGGCAGTGCACTTGATCAATGTCAACAGCAGTGTCAAGAGATGGTCATTATTGCCTAGTAGATTTATAGCTGAGGTCCGAGTAAATTACTTTTGCTTTTTACAAAATTGTGCTTCTGTTTTTTGCCTCTCCACCCCTTTGTTTATGCTATTCCTTTTTCAGGTGTGAAGGTTTTAACAGAGCACCAGCTGCCTTTGCAGAAATGCAACTTCTCAGATACTACTCTTGGCATTTTTAATAGTAATTTTAAATGTAGTGTAGGAGAAAAAAGAGGCAGAGTCTGGGGACAGAGTCAAGAGAGGAATCAGCCTGGAGTCCTTATATTCCCACAAGCGACTCAAGTCCAGCCCTCCTTCAATTTAATTAATTATTATCTAGCTCCAATTTAGTGCTGACCCATTTAGTTGATAGATTCTTGTCTACAGGTGTGACTAATAAGTCAGCTTAGCTGGAACTTAATGTGTAATTCTGATTTTTTGTGCCTGACACATAGTTAAAGTTTGAAAGTTTGAAAGTTTATTAGATTTCTATACCACCCTTCTCCCGAAGGACTCAGGGCGGTGTACAGCCATATTAAAAACACATAGATTTATAAAATTTAAAACCAATTAAAATCAAATATATAAAATTGGCCCTCAATTTAAAAACACACATACACCCATTTAAAATTCATATTAGGCCAGTCCGGCTTGCTGGAACAGAAGGGTCTTAAGAGCGTGGCGAAAAGTATGCAGGTCGGGGTTAATATGAAGCTCTAGGGGCAGCTCATTCCAGAGGGCTGGTGCCCCCAGAGAGAAGGCTCGCCCCCTGGGTGTCGCCAGTGGGCATTGTTTGGCTGACGGCACCCTGAGGAGCCCCTCTCTGTGGGATCGTATCGGCCGGTGGGAGGTTGTTGATGACAGAAGGCGGTCTCGTATATATCCCGGTCCTAAGCCATGGAGCGCTTTAAAGGTGGTGACCAACACCTTGAATCTTACCTGGAAGACCACCTGGAGCCAGTGCAGCTTGCATAGGAGGGGTGTTACGTGGGTGTGCCGAGTTGCACCCATAGCCACCTGCGCGGCTGCATTCTGGAGCAGTTGGAGCCTCCGAGTGCTCTTCAAGGGGAGCCCCATGTAGAGAGCATTGCAGTAGTCCAGACGGGATGGGGTGAAGGCATGAGTGACCGTGCGCAGGGCATCCTGGACCAGAAAGGGATGGAACTGGTGCATCAGGCGAACCCGATAGAAAGCTCCCCTGGCCATGGCCGTCATGTGATCTTCCAAAGACAGCCATGCATCCGGGAGAACACCCAAGTTGCGAGCCCTCTCTGAGGGGGCCAGGATCTCACCCCCAATTGTCAGCGATGGAACCAGCTGACTATACTGGGACGCCGGAAGCCACAGCCACTCGGTCTTGGAGGGGTTGAGTTTGAGACTGTTTCTCCCCATCCAGATCCGCACGGCCTCCAGGCACTGAGACATCATATCAAGGGCATCATTGGGGTGGTCCGGGGTGGAGATTACTATTTGGGAATAGTAATATTCCCAGATTAAAAGCAACAAGAAGAAATATGTCAGCATCTTCCATTCTGATACCTATTAACCTTAACAACAATGTAACAATTTTTGGTCACTTTCATGGCAATGGGTCTGTATGTCATCCCTCTAAATATCCATTATGGCGGGGTTAGGGTTAGGGTTAGTTTTGTTTTGCTGTTCAGTGTATGCTGTTCCTGCCTCATCTTACACCTTCCTGCTTTGAGAGGTTGGACTGCCTCTGAGGCCTCTCTGCATAGCCTGCATCTTGAGTTCTGTCTGGGGTGGTATACCTCTGTTTCTATGGATCTGGTGCTTAGTGACTGTTCTTATTTATTTATTTATTTATTTATTTATTTATTTATTTATTTATTTATTTATTAGTTCGATTTATATGCCGCCCTTCTTCGGAGACTCAGGGTGGCTTACAATGCGTTTAGCAATAGCCTTCATACTTTTGTGTATACCTGCTTGGTAGGGCTTTTTGGGCCCCCCAAGCGGTGTTCTTTTTTATACAAAGTCTGCTTATTGTCCCCACAAACTGGGTCCTCATTTTACCTACCTCGGAAGGATGGAAGGCTGAGTCAACCTTGAGCCTGGTAAGAATTGAACTCGCAGTAATTGCAGGCATCTGGCAGCTAAGTGCTACTTTAACAGCAGTTTAGTCCGCTGCTTCACCAAGGCTCTTGTGGCACTGTGATCAATTCTTCAGTGCTGTCTTTCAGCCCAGCCCTTTCCAGCAGTACTTTCCAATGTCATTCACCTCAGCTATTTCTCAGTATAAAATATAAGGATGAGAAGTTCTAACATTCGGATACTGGGCTCCGTGAAATGGATAGATTTCTTCAATTTATTGCAGGCTTTGAGTTTTTAGTCTGGTTTTGAATCTCTATCTACTCAGTCCTGTTTGTGATGTTAAATTTAGTTTGCCCTTACTGTCTTTGGATAGCCTCCTTATCTTGAACAGCCACATGGCAAGCCAGTACACTATCGTCCTCTTTATACTGGGAATCTGTTTCTATTAAAATTTGACTGCTGCAAATGGATGAGAATTCCATTCTGTTTGAGGTATGTCTTTGATAAATCACCCTATTTTATTGCATTCTCTTTTCCTTTTGTTTAGAACTTTAGGGGAACTAAGAAAACAAATGCCTTAAAAATAAATTAAAAAATAAAAAGAATGGTTTTCTAATAGGAATATTGCAAACAGTACTGTGTTTACTTGCACCATAAATATGTCTTGCTAAATTAATAATTTGTCAATTGTTATGACGTAGGCCACAAAAAGCCAGATCAGATGGTAATATTGAGACAATTCAATAAAAATCACCTATTGAGCATTTAGTTTCAGTAATAAAAAGGCTAGTTCAAGTTTTATATTATTTTGTATTATTATTGTTTCAAGTTCTTTATGTACGCATGTATATGTGTACATATCTGTGAGATAGATAGATAGATAGATAGATAGATAGATAGATAGACAGACGACAGACAAACAGACAGACAGAATCAAGCCTATAAATTCCTTGGAGGGGGGAGCTTAATTTGTCAATGTGAACAATATGCAAATTACAACTATTATTTTAACAATGCTTCTATTATATCTGTAATTTAGTGGTTGTGAAGAAAAGACAAAAACAAACAAAAGGGAAGGAAACTTTATATCTATTGTATGAATGGTGTTTTTGGCAAAACTTGGAAATAAATAAACAATAGATATTTCTAATACATCACTTCCGAGTCAGAAATAAGATCCAGTAATTTTAAAGTTCAAAAAGAAATTCAGATGAGGATAATTTCCAGACCTCTTTAAGGTTATCAGTAAATTCCAATTTGAGGTAATTTAGAAGTTTTTTGCTTAGGCAAAATGTCAGGGGATATTACAACAAAAGTTTTAAAAAGTTTAAGTAAGAGAAAAATCCTTCATTAGAAGGAGCTGTAAATCAGTGGAAAAGCCAATTAGGTAACACTGGAAATATATGCCCCCATTTTGGGGGAAAAAAACCATTGTTGTCAGAATAAGCAGTACTGATCTAAAAGGCTTGATTCAGTATAATATAGTATCTTAGAACTTTCTGTTTAGAACAAAACAACAGAATTAAAGTTAGACAATTACCCATGGTTTAAAGTAGATGATCATTTTCAACATGCTAGTACAGAAGATCAATCAAACGCCAATCCTTTAAACAGAGCATGAGTTTTCTACCATGACTGATAGATAGCAACTTAACCTTGGGGACAGCTGTTCTGTTGTGCAGCATCTTGCAGGTTTCGGTCATTTTTCCTCCCAGCATCTGCCATTTGAGCTATCTATATTATACTGCATTGCTCTGGCCAGCAATCTCTATGCAGTAGTTCTACCTTAAATATTAGGAAGAAAGTTCTAAAAGATTGGATCAGCAGTATGACTCACTGGATGTGTTCCAGCAAATATCGGATTGGGGATTGGTGGTGAATAGGAGTCATTAAGATTCCTGAATGGAACAAGAAGTTAGATTTGATCATCTAAAGTTACTTCAAACCAACAATAGAAGAAGCTTGATCGTCTCCATGACATCCCAGTGGAAGAAATAGCATGTGGTGAGTCCCATCAGCCAAGGAGCTTCTTTTGGCAGGAAAAAAAAATCTTTTTCTACCAGCCCCCTGAGGTGAGATTGGCTTCAACTTTTCCAGACATCCAAAAGGCTCTCAAAACTTGGATGTGCTGTTGGGCTTGGAGATCCTAAGGAAAGACGGAGCCCATTAAATAGTTATATTCTACATAGTTAGAATACACACTAATCTGTCTTTTTATTAATGTACTTTTAAAACGTGGTTTTTAATTGTTCAATTGTTTTTAATGGTGGAAGACGATGGTTTTATTTGTGTTTAACTCTGCATGTGGCTCAAAATTACATACAAATGAGATGACCATCCATATAAATTTAATAAATAAAATAAAGTAAACTTTGTGATCCTATTCAACTGAAGAGAGTTAATTTCTTTACTGCAGTTTCCCTAAACAGAAAAGATGATCCTTTCCAGAGTCTTGAGGTAAGGCTTCTAATTTAAATCATCTTGCATAGGCAGGGAAAGTATGACTTTAAGATTCCACTTTTCTATAATGTTAGCCAAGTTCCAGGTGAAAGCACAAAAATTAGATCCATTTCTAATGTGAGCAAAAAGTAAACTGCCATGAAATGGGCCTGTCAGTTTAACAATAAGCATCTGGGATTAGAAAATCACCATCCACTTGATAATAATGTTATTCATATTCTATGGGCAAGCTGGAATTCTGATGCTAAATACAAAGAGAGTTAATATTCAGGCATTTATATATTGGCAATTACGCAGACATAAAAAAATAACCTACCCACAGTTGAACTTTCCAGTTAGTCTCAGGGAAGGGGGAAAAAAGATTATTGAAATTTCACCAAAAATATAAAGCAATAAATGAGAAGGCATTTTGATTGCATAATAAGATAAATCAAAAGTTAAAGCTGGGAAAGCTTCAATAGGATGGATGGATGGACAGATGGACGGATGGACAGATGGACGGATGGACAGATGGATGGATGGATGGATGGATGGATAGTATCAAGAAATATAACTAGAATATAACTGTCTCTAGAACAACATTATTCAAGTTCTATTACTTATTAAATTTGCTTCTTTTTTTAAGCAGGTGTATTTCTGTGTGGGGATCTAATTCAGCATAGGAGCCTTTAATCATGACTCAGCTTGGGTTTCAGAACTGTATAGAAGCAAAAATATTTAAAAAGATCAGACATACATATTTACTTTGTTATGTTCCAGCATCGTATTCAAGGTTCATGCATGTGACCCACATGAATCTTCTATAATTAGGTTTAAGATTCAGTGAGATTCTCAGATTTATGTGCCTTCTAGCAAGATATACTGTCTTAGAAGCTACAAATAAAATATTGTAACTTCATGAGCTATCTATTCAGTCTTCATGGATGGAATTCAAAAGATGAAGGTAGAGGTAAATTACCTTTTCAGCTAGCCATACCCTTACTCAGATTTGAACTTGGGCAGCCTGCATATTAGGCAGTTGTATTAACCTCTGAGCCACAAGTTCTCCTCTTTTTATCAGCTTGAGCCAGGGGAGAGATTAAATGTTTTTCTGTCGAAGCACCTGGTCTACCCCAATATGGGAGAGAGCATACTGTTTCCCTTTCGCCTTTCAGCTCCAATCCAGGAGCCCTCAAGCTTAATATGCAGGCAGCTCAAGTTCGAATCCAAGTAAGGGTATGGCTAACTGATGAGAGCTAAATACTTGAAATAGATCTATACTAGTCTACCTTTATTTCTTTATCAGCAAATATAAATTTGGTATAAAAATGGTTTGTCATGAATGTGACTGCTTGAGGGCTCCTGGATTGGAGCTGAAAGGCGAAAGGGAAGCAGTATGTTCCTTTCCATATTGGAGTAGACTAGGTGCTTCAACAGAAAAACTATATATATGCAATACAATGAAATACACTCAGTTCTGAAGTATTGCACTCCACAACTGAATAAGCATTCTGTCCACCTACAACTTCAGGCTCAAGGGACAAAGGACATGAGAGATATATTTCTGAGGTACCTAGAGCCCCACTTATTCATATTATTCCATTCAATCGTGTCCATTCTCAGAGACTGCCTAAACAAGTCCCAACAGTTCTCTTGACAAGACTTTTCAGAAGTTGTTCTCCCTTACTTGCTTCTTAGGCTTGGGAAACTAACTGATTCAAAGTCACCCAAATGACTTTGTGCCTAAAATGGGTCTCCCAGTTTCTACACTGATGCCTTAACCACTATACCAATCTCTATCTGCCTCTTTCTCCCTCTCCCATTTCTCCCTCTCTCTTTGTCACTCTACAAATCTATTATGCTCCCTTTGCTTTGTTGTTTACCCTTCCTGCAACTCCCCTAAAGCACCAGAAAGAGCTCAAACAGAACTTTAGATTAGTTTGCTACAATCTTCAGTGCTAGATCATGAATTTAAAATAATTGCTAGGAGAATTTCTTTCCCATTTCTCTCCCCATTCAGGAGAATTTCCATCCTGAGTTGGACAGGGCAAATCGAGCAGTGCTTGACCTGTGTACCTGCATAAAGATATGCAGAGGAAGGACTTCGTTGTTTCCAAGCCAAGTCCTATAGGTACAGTAGTGGCCAAAATTGTGGAAACCTTTTGGGAAAAGTGTATTTTTGAGGTTTGATGGCTAAGAACACCACTTTTGGGGGGGAGTTCCAAGATAATCATATTCCACTGCTGGAATGGCCTGGGAATAGCCCAGACCCTTAACCCAATTGAAAAATCTATGGAGCTGACTAAAGAAACTTGTTAGTCAGAAGCGACCCAGCAATAAAACCCAGTTGATAGAAGCAATCATTCAGTCTTGGTTTCACATTATAACAGCTGCAGAACTAAAAGACTTGGTTCACTCCATGGGAAGATGTTCTAAGGCTGTAATTCATGCTAAAGGTTACCCAACTATTAAATGACATGGTGATAAATTTTTGTATATCTCATTTCATTTTTCTTCTTTATAACTGCTCTTCTAATAGAAAATCCTTCATAAAAGTTATTGCATTGCATTCTTGATTAAATTATCTTTCCATTGATGTTTAGTTTTATGGTACTACTCCCCCAAAAAAAGTGGTGTTATTAGCTAGTTTTAGAAAATACACTTTTCCAAAAAGGTTTCCACAATTTTGGCCACTACTGTAGGTAGATTTCGATAGAATGAGAACATTGGGACTTAAAGGTCATCACAGTGGTGCCATTGAACTAATGTGTGGAAAAATAGAGAAACAACGTCTGTTCCCAAAGATGTCTCAGGTATTTTTCATTTGTTTTCCTTTCCTCTATATAGAATATGCTTCCTGTTTACAGAGTTAGAACATTTCAAAAAACTGTCAGGATAGAGTTATTCTATGGGGTCTTTGAAAACTGATGTTGGCTAAGCCTGGGTGATCCTATTTGATGGTTGAAAGGATGTTTGTATCTGACCAGCTGATTTTTTTTAATATATATATCTTTTTCCCTGTGTTGCTTACAGCTTTATGAGTGAGAGCCAGTTTGGTACAGCGGTTATGGCACTAGGCTGAAACCTGAAGACTGAGAATTCTAGTCCCACCTTAAGTATGAAGCTAACTGAGCTAGTGACAAGTCCCAGATATTTCTACAGGGACACTGGAATTTTGATGGGAGGAAGGAGAAATGGAATGATCTGTATATGAAGTTTCTATTCCTGTTTCCTGCATTACTGTGCTAATCTCTATATGAAGTTTCTGTTTCTTGCATTACTGTGTTAATCTCTATATGAACTTTCTGTTTCTGTTTCCCTGCAACGATACAGTGTGGGAAGGGTTTGGTTAGCATTGTTTTAAATAGCTGTTTTTAAGTAAGAAGTTTCAGTTCTTGCCTAGATCTCTTGTTATCACAAACCTTTCAATAAAAGCTCCTTTTGGAACAACTGCAGTTTCAAGAGGAATCTTCTTGGGAAGATTGGAGAGGCAAGACCTTACAACTAGTCACTCTCTAAGGAAAAAGGCAATGACAATTTATCAAATGAATATGCCACCCAACTTACAGTAGCAATGGCAAACTACTTCCAAAAACCTCCCAAGAAAATCACAAGGACTGGTCCAGGCAGTTGCCAAAGGCACCAAAAACAAAACAAAAAAACCTTGGTGGGTAAGGATAGTATGAGAGAGAGGTAGGAAATGGGTGTGTGGGGGGGGGTGAGGGGGGATTAAGATATATGTTAAATTTTGATTACGAACCAAAGTTTTAATCTTAGGTCTTTTCTTTCTATATTTCAAATCAATAGACATTAGACCAGTGGTGGAATTCAATTTTTTTTACTACCGGTTCCGTGGGTGTTTCTTGGTGGGCTTGGTGTGGCTTGGTGGGTGTGGCAGGGGAAGGATACTGCAAAATTCCCATTCTTCCCCACTTCTGGGGGAAGGATATTGCAAAATCTCCATCCCCACCCCACTCTGGGGCCAGCCAGAGGTGGTATTTGCAGGTTCTCCAAACTACTCAAAATTTCCACTACCAGTTCTTCAGAACCTGCTGAATTTCACCCCTGCATTAGACCACTCCTTTCCTTGAGTGATCAAGCAATAGATTCTACATGGCTCCTTCAACACCTTACCCTCCATTCTCCCAAAACAGTTAGAAGCAGATATTTCCTTGACCCAAAACTCCTGTCAAGTTGAACACTTCTCCAGGTTATGAAGTTATGATTATAATGGATATTTCATTACTAATCTGCTTAATATGAGAGCATTCCGGGGTGGGTTCTAAATTTTTTTACTACCAGTTCTGTGGGTGTGGCTTATTTTTTGGGCGTGGCTTGATGGTCATGTGACAATTATTTAGGATTTAGCAGAGGTACTGGTCTACCAGGCTTTTAACTGCTTGCAGAGCTGTATCGATCTACCCATTTATTTTTGCAGGCACTGGTCTACCCATTTATTTTTGCAGGCACTGGTCTACTCATGTATTTTTGCAGGCACTGGTCTACTCATGTATTTTTTTTTTAATTTGATTTATATGCCGCCCTTCTCCGAAGACTCAGGGCGGCTTACAATGCGTTAAGCAATTTTTGCAGGCACTGGTCTACCCATTTATTTTTGCAGGCACCGGTCTACTCATTTGCTTTCTTTTAACACTGATCAGCTGTAGGGTGGCCCTTTGAAGCCCCGCGGCAAGAGTTTAAACAGTTTTTTTCCCTCTAGCCATCAGCTGGGACTCAGGAGGCAGCAATAGATTGGGGGTGGGGCCAAATAAAAGATAAGAATAACGCAGGGGATGGGTGGGTGGGGCAGGGGGGCAGAACCGGTACGGTGACTTCATATCGTCACCGCTACCAGCTCGGTTGAACTGGGCGGAACCGGGAGGAACCCACCACTGGAGCATTCAATGTATTCCTTAAACTAGATAATATAAAGAAAAGTACGTAGGCATACAAACACCTCAATACGCTTTAGCGTCCAAGTTTGTGTCTCTTCACAGTCCATAAATCACCTTCTTAGGTTAGGAAGTTCAGCAAGACTATAACTTTAGAAAAAGCTTAATGAAAAATAAGACCGCTTTCCTCTTTAAATGCATAGATGTGCCTTCAGCGGTACTTCAGAATTGGTTTGGAATTCATTTCTAAGGCTCAAACAGTAACAATACCTCTTATTATTAAATGTGGTTCTACTGCCAAAATAAATCTTCCCATAGCACTGAATGCTCCAGGACTTTCTCTTCGATTTGATTTCAGAGACTTTCCATTTCAAGCCACCACAGGCCTTATACCAAAAGTAACTTGCCCTCCTCACCCCACCTCTCTTTGTTTTCATTCCATCACCTGTCATTTGGTAAATCATTTTTGTCAAGATAAGTGGGGTGTCTAGGGCTTGATATAGAGGTTGAAGTTAAAGGCACATATTTTTCTTTCAGTTTAAATGAACAAATTAATTCTTTCTCCTTCCCAAAGTGTCATCCTGTGTACCGTGTGCGTGTGCACTTTTTCCGATGTATTTTCTCTTTGAGCAAACACTGATAAGTACATCTTGCCTTTGATCCATTGCTAAATTTTAGAAGTGCCAGAGAATAAATGTAATGAAGGAACTAGCAGTCTTCACTGGAACTTTCCCTGTTTTGCTCTGCAGTATTGCATCTGTTTGGAGGTTAGTTAAGATTTCTAAGAATAGAATGACAGAGTTGGAAGGGACCTTGGAGGTCTTCTAGTCCAACCCCCTGCTTAGGCAGGAAACCCTATACCATTTCAGACAAATGGTTATCCAATCTCCTCTTAAAAACTTCCAGTGTTGGAGCATTTACAACTTCTGGAGGCAAGTTGTTCTACTGATTAATTGTATCCTTTCTAAGCTTCTGATCTGGTTGGTTTTATGTTTATACCTTGGGTTTTCATTGTAAGCCACACAGAATTTTTTGGGAGTCAGGAAGCCTGAAGATGAAGTAAATAATAGAATAGAATAGAATTTTTATTGGCCAAGTGAGATTGGACACAAAGGAATTTGTCTTGGTACATACGCTCTCAGTGTACATAAAAGAAAAGATACGTTCATCAAGAATCATAAGGTACAACACTTAATGATAGCCATAGGTTACAAATAAGCAATCAGGAAACAATATCAATATAAATCATAAGGATACCAGCAAGAAGGTTACATTCATACAGTCATAAGTGGGAGAAGATGGGTGATGGGAACAATAAGAAGATGAGAAGATTAATAGTAATGCAGACTTAGTAAATAGTTTGACAGTGTTGAGGGAATTATTTGTTTAGCAGAGCGATGGCGTTCGGGGAAAAAACTATCATTGTGTCTAGTTGTTCTGGTGTGCAGTGCTCTATAGCATCATTTTGAGGGTAGGAGTTGAAACAGTTTATGTCCAGGATGTGTGGGGTCTGTAAATATTTTCACAGCCCTCTTTTTGACTCGTGCAGTATACGGGTCCTCAATGGAAGGCAGGTTGGTAGCAATTGTTTTTTCTGCAGTTCTAAATAGATAAACAAACAAGTAAATCGATAAATTCACTCACATGGGTAGTAGGATCTACTTTACAAGCTATTTCTTTGCAGTGCAATGCAGTACACTGGCAGTAATTGGAGCTTTGTAATTGCAGCTTGACAAAAGTACAATAGGGGACACACCTGGATATCCTAGTATCTGTATGGTATAATATTGTGGGCTTTATCCAAGGAGATGTATTCACAGAACACCTAGTTGGCAACTTTTATTTTGTTTCATTCACTTTACGTAGCTACCCGTCTCACTCTTGTATAAAACAAACAAACCAAACAAATAAAGTTAGAAAGTATTACCGCAATACATCATAAACATGGCAGCAATCTGGATGTTGAGCACTGCTATTGGGTTTGTTGTTGTGGTTTGACACTGGTTAACTTCATTGCTGTGCTTTGATTGTTTTTACTCTCTGGTTTTTCAGGGAATTGTTTTTTCTTGTTGTTTTCTTAAATTGTATCTCAAATCCTTGTGACCTCATGAACTGATGCAGTTCTGCTATAAACAGAAGTGTGGACATAATTTGCCATTCATTTTTTTCTGTGTTGTTTTTTTTTTAAAAAACAACAACCCATTCTAGTCTATTACCTTGGGGTTTTCTTGATGGCTTTACATTCAAACACTAATAAGATCTGAGCCAGCTAAGCTTTTTCAAGGTCAGTCAAGGTCAACCAGTGCTGCTAGGTATTTTGAAGGAGACTTCATTTTACTTTATCTATGGTGGATTGTTTTATTTTCTCTCTCTCTTTCCGCTCTCTCTGCCCCTTCAAGGGAAAGATTGGTATTAAAGTATAATGATACAATTAAGAAACAAGTAATCTGCATACATATGCATCAGTAAAGTGATGCGGTTAAGGACATTATTTACTTGCTCACATTGTTCTAAGAACTTGGTAGCACTGTGGGAAATAGCTGTGATGTTGTGTGTGTGTTTTTGAATAACACCACCAATTTTCTTCCCTTAAAAATTTCTTGTTCCCAGTGCAGCTCAGAGTGCAGTGCATGACTTCTTAGCATCTTTTCTTTTAAACATTTAACATTTGCTGGCCCAGATCATGCTGAGTTAATAGATTTCTCTCTCTCTCTCTCTCTCTGTTTCCATGTCTCTTCTTAACTACATTTCATACCTTCTGGGTACCCAAGGAGGCACGAGTGCTCCAACCCAGCCTGTATAAAAGCAGGCAGAATCTGTCCCTCAGCTGGATTCTGAAACCACTCTTACATGTAAAAATAAATAAATAAATAAATAAAGCACTACAACAACGGAACCTGTTCTTAATAATTCATGGAGCTCCAAGGAACTCATCATAAAAGCAGCCAGGCAATATTGAATTTTGAAAAAAAAAAAAAAACTTGACAAGAAGACATGTCTATCATGTACTTTATGAAGCAGACTTCAGAGTTATGAGGTAACACCTTCCTGTAAAATTGTCCCAGGTCAGCTTTTAATGAGTTGGAGCCAAAGAACGGTCAGCCAAAAGAAAACAGTCTAGAGGTGCTGTTGCACTTTTTTCCCCCTACAAGAATTTGGTGCCGTAGATACAATATACAAGTTCTGAGTAAGTTTATTCTATGTAGTCTGGAACAATTTATGAAACTCTTTTCCATTAGGGAAGAAAGTTTGCATGGTATTTGTACACCGTGCTGCAAAAGTGTAAAACGTCCTGCATACGTGCAAATATTTAATTCACTGCAGAATGTTGAGTGATATTACGCACATAAATATGCTGTATGTTGTATGTAACTGCTATGGGGAGGGCAGGCCTGTTTACATAAGGGGAGTCTGTGTTGGAATGCAACTCTGCACACACCTGCTTCCTGCTTCCTGCACCTATAAACCTATTGGTCACTAATAGCAATAGAAATAAAGATAGTTAATAGGGAGTCTCTGATAGATTCTTTACTTTACTTAGCTAAAAGACTTCATAAATTCCTAAAAAAAAAAAAGAATTAGAATTCAATATGTCTTTCCTAAGTCTGTTTCCAGTATCACTAGACCCAAATTTGTCTTTTCTTAATAACTTGCTGGCACAGTGTTTTTAGGCTGATCAATAAAAAGGCAAACAAATCCATTAAACTATTTTATTTTCATTTATTTATTAAATTTATATACCACCCACTTGTGGGCAATCCTTCAGGATGAACCCGTTCCATTGCCATGGAATCTGTAGCAACTTTGCTGAAATGGAATTTCAGTTGAATGAGGTAGAATCCTACATTGGATTAAGAACTTCTGATTATCTGGGATTCAAAGCAGTTTCATCTCTGCATGCAGAGATTCCTTCCAATCAGATCCTCCAGTTCAGCCTATAAAGCTAAGGGAGAAGAGATAGAGGATTGCTGGTATGAATAGCAGCCTTGCCTTTGAAAGTGTGAGGAATAATTTCTGAAGTGGAAATTCATTGTCCCTTTTAATTTTTCCCCCTTTTATTCTACATCATTTGGAATTTAAAAAGTGCCTTTAATCTAAATGCTAAACTTATTGATGAACTTGCAACGGTTTAGAAGACATTTGGATACTATGTGGGCTGGCTGTGGTTTTCAAAAGCCTCTTATGATGTCACTGAATATGTATGCAGTGATAATATCTCCCTGAATCCCATTTACATTTTGTGGCATTGCTCATAATCATTGTCCTTTTTAGAATCCAAGAAAAAGCTGGAGGGACAGCCATCAAGAATTCTTGGGGAAATATTCAGTAGTAATCAAACTCCTTCTGAAGAGCTTTCTGGTGGGTTGAAAGAACAGGTTCAGTTAAATAAAAAAAGACAATGAAATATTCACAGTTTGAATTCCTCACTTTCTTCTCAGAGGAGATCTCAGCATACAGTGAAGGGAGAGATTTAATTTTTCATTCTTTTGTGTACAGAGAAGAAAAATGTCATGCATGGAACTGCATTAATGCAGACAAATATGTCCATTGATTGGAAGCCCCAGCCTTGAACATATGTCCTTGTCATAAATAAGATGTTAAATTGGGATATTTTAAGCTCCCAGCTGACCTTATCTATCTATCTATCTATCTATCTATCTATCTATCTATCTATCTATCTATCATTTATCTATCCATTCATTCATACAATTTATTTGCCACCCATCTCGTACCCAACATAAAAGAATTAAAAAATGTTGACATCATCCATTATAAACACAGGAAATAAAAACATTAACTGATTAAAATGAAGGAGACAAGATGGCAAAGAAAGGAGCTGGATACAAGGAGCTGTGGGTGGGTGTGGAAGGTGTCATTTATATGTCAGGAGCATTGGACCAATCTCTCCCTCAACAGCAACACATTTTAATACTTACTGGATAATAACAGTATTTTCTTTTTATATACTTTTTCTCTTCATGCCTAGGGCACCATAACTAAAAAAAATGGAGAAATGAAAACTAGTTGTCACACTGAATCCAAACTAAAGAAACTACATGATGAATTTCTGCATCTAAGTTAACTTGGAAAAGAAAAATAACTTCCATCAAAGAAAGTTGGATACAGAGGGCAGCAAAACATTTCTGCTGATACATGCCAGAATGCAGAATTATCCTGCGTATTAAGGAAAGGCCAAATTCCAATTTTCTCATTCCCCCTCCCCCATATCCATACACGTGCCCACAAACAGTTTGCATATTGATATAATTTAGCATAAGGCTTCTCAAATTGTAAGTGGTAACCTCTTGGGGCATTAGAGTAGTCAAGAAGAAAGTCACATTTTTCTTTAACTTGATCAAGTTTCACAAAGAATAGACACTGTCGAAACATATTCTGGGTTTTATCTCCCCAACCTGGCTTGTGCAAGCTCTCAAAGTTTAAAAACTCCTGTAATAAATATATTAAAATACAATTATTAAAAGGAAATCCTGTATTTATTACTTCCCCAATTCTAAACCCAAAGGAATCATCACTTTCTGTCATAGGGGGCACAAAAATTCTGCATGACTATAGGGCAGGGATGTCAAACTCAAGACCTGGGGGCTAGAACTGGCCTGTGGAGTGCTTAGTTCCGGCCCACGGAGCTACCTGGAAAGAGCGAAGGATCGGCCCATGGTGCCTCTGCCAGAGAAAACAGGCTCCCAATCTCCATTTTCAGCTGGGGCGGCCACCTGCAACCCTCTGCCAGGTTGGGGAGAGGGTTAGGAGCCCGTTTTCACAGGCACCCCTGACATGAATGACATCAAGCTGGCCATGCCCACCCTGGCCATGCCCACCCCGGCCCCCTGAGATCAAACACAACCCTGATGCAGCCCTCAATGAAATTGAGTTTGACACCCCTGCTATAGGGGATTGTAGTAGTGCAAAGTTTCTTAACAACACTAAGCATCTGTCCTTTCATCAGATTTTTAGAGATAATATTTAAACTTGAAATAAAATCTGTATGTCAAATGTATATAAATTATCTATACTATTCTTTTCATACACTATATTTGCTATAATTTCTCTTTTTGCCTCAAACTAAATATTGTTAAATTTCACCAGAGTTCTAAAATTGTAGTGTTTTTAAAGTTCCAGCTTTTGACTCTAAATTATGAAATGTTGCCTAGTATTTTAAGATTTTAATGATGTATTGGAATATATTGTCCATTATATATATTAGAATTGTTTGGCTATCAGAGATGTGTTGCCTATTTGCCCTTATTTTGATGATGATGATGATGATGATGATGATGATGATGATGATGTCCTCTACTGTCTAATTTTCTATATCCTGCTAAGCATATATTAGTATTATACCTTTTCTTTTCTCCTTGAAATTTGTAATACCTGGTTTGTAAGAATAAATAAATGGAATTTAAAGGAAAGATACTTCTGAGGATGAGTTGTTAGAACCCCTCTTACCTGGTGGGTGAGAAGCAGGGGCGGGTTCCACTTACCTTTACTACCGGTTCGCAGCAGGAGCACATGCACATGCACAGAAGTTTCTGCGCATGCACAGATTGTCAGTGATGACATCGGGGCAGATGGGCGGAGCCTCCCACCACCATTACTATTGATTCGCAAGAACCAGACTGAACTGGGAGCAACCCACCACTGGTGAGAAGACACTCTAAAGGCAGATGAGCCAACCCAATTTGCTCAACAGTATAGGACATGGAAGAAGTTATGACCTTGCCAAATCTTTCAGTCCTATGGTCAACCATGAATCAGAGCAAACCCTGTTGAGACTCATGGTTATCAACAAGAGAAGATACTTGAAGGAATAACTAAAAGAAAGTAGAGATCAATCTGTCCTTGATTTGGTGAACTAATGAACTTTGATTTAGATTTGATCATTTGAAAGTCAAACTTGACAAGCATTTTAACCCTTGAAAAAATATTGGGACTCGCTTAGAATCCAATGCATAATGGTGACTATTAGTGTTGCCCTCTAAGCTTGCAAATGTCTATTTAAAAGTAAAGATCTGCTGAATTGAATGAGGCTTCAATTCTGGTAGTTGGAGATATTAAAGCCACAAATCCTTGATTAAGCTGAAATCTTAAAGCTGAAAGTTGTTTGAAGGACCAGGTCTTCCTGCTTGATCCTGTCTGTTTAATGAGAGCATGTATGTGTCGGGGGATGGGGGGTATTCTCTTGGAGCACAGTCTTGAAACATAGTTAAAGACAGGGCTAATCAAGATGTATGGATAGGACCTTACGCATTATAGCATCCAGGGTGTGGAATTGCTTGTTCCATGAAATCAGATTAGCTTCTTCCTTTATGGCTGCAATACCAAAATGTTTTGTTATTGTTGCTTTTAAATTTCATCAAACCTACAGTTTTTAACAAGTTCTTAAACCTTATGGCCAACCATTTTCTGTATTATCTGATTTGTTTTATTCTCATAGGCTTCTCATTATACAATGATGCCATGTTGGCTGCCTTCCTTGAAAAAGGGAGAAATAAATATTTTTTCATATAAAAAGAGTGAGCACGCTGGATTAAATCACATCCCTCTATCGTGGCCCGCGTACTTTTATTTAATCTTATTATGAATGACTGTTTCTTGTCATTTTCTTATTCTTCTTACTACAGAAGGGCGCAGTTTCTGATTCAGCAGAACTGCCAAAACAGATTTCTTTCTGCAACAAATAGGACTGTTCTTGCATTGCAGCATTAAAAGGTAAGTCTTCTCTGCCAATGCTTCATTTTTATGACAGTTTGTCCCTTGTGAGGAATTTGTGTCTGAAAACATCTGCCTTCTCTTTGCTGCTCAAAATCAAGTGGTGCAGGAAATTCATTATTCACTGGAAGACAAAAGAACAATTCCCTCAATTCTTTCTCTCCCAAATGTTTTCTCTGTTTAGATGTGCATAGAAATGCTTCCACACTAGTTGTATCTTTGAAATCTTATTGACTTGCATTTCAGTAAATTCACTGAAGATGTTCGTCAAGACCAGTCACACTAATAAAGAGGTACAAGATTAGTACTTAGTATATTAGTATTAGCATCATTAGACAATATTTATCCGTTTCTAGTCATTAATTGTTGCAAAGAACTATGTTAGGTAGATTCTCTAATTCTGGCAATAAAAGAATCCTGAAACATTTCTGGAGCTGATGTAAAATGGTAGCGAAAAACTTTCCTGGCATCTGGTTTTTGTGTTCTCCTTCCTTCCATTCCCCTCCAGGCAGTTAGAACTGAAGAAGCTTCTTGGATGAAAAATGAAATATTTTCAAATAAAAAAACCAAGAAAGTTGCCTTTTTGGAAAAAGTACTTTGTAGCAACCATGACCTGGATGATTGAGAATCTCCATAAAACTCTAGTTAGAGGATATGTCTAGTGACATCATAAAGTTATTGAGATGAATGAGACCGCCATTTCTGGCCCTCGCAGAGCCTTAATGCCCTTTTTGAAATGCTCCCTCATCAAAAAAGATTTTGCAAATAATTGAAGGCTTTTAGGGGGCAAAAAAGATACCATAACCCACCTCAGCTGCTCTGATTCAAAAGTATACTTTAAGTGCTCTGTAAATCTATTTCCTAGCAGTCAAAAGAGAGTGTTCCTCTAGAAAGCTAGATATGGATAAACCCTATTTTATTGATCTTTAAATCATTGTTGCAAATCTACATTAATTTGCAATAGTTCTCTCTCAGAGCATTGTACTCTGAAAACTAGCATCCTACTCAGTGGTGAATTCTGAACCGGTTTACTACCAGATCGCTGGCCTCGCATGCACAGTGCACACCAAACACAAGCTGTGCACGGGCATGCACAATGCGCACCAAAAGGAGGCTTGGGAAGGTAAGAAGAACAGCACAGGGGGGTGATCAGCTGTGGTGTGCAATCGTGGGAACCTTTTAAAAAACTTTTTAAAAGCATTTTTTATTATTGGCTCAGGCGAATAGGTAGTAAAAAATGCTTTAAAATTTTTTTTAAAAAAGGTTCCCACGGCACAGCTGTGATCGTCGGAGTCTTTTTTTAATTTTTTAAAAGCATTTTTATTAACTATTCACTGGAACTGGTAGTTAAAAATGCTTTAAAAAGTAAAAAAAAAAAAAAAGTTCCGACGATCGCACGTTGCTCAGCTGATTGTCTAAAATATACTGTTATCAAATGTGGAAGAAGTTTTATTATCCTGCATGTGGCTCTGGTATTTTCAAGAGGTATCCTAAGGCCATGGCATCCAGCAATTCTATGGGTCAGCCTTGTGCTTGGGTCTGAAGGACCTGATGTAAGGGCTGAACTAATTTGCTGATCATTCTTCCTCTATAATGCCTCATGCAACACCTTTTATCATAATGTGTCAACAGCCTTGGTGGCACAGCGGACTAAAACTGCTGTTAAAGTATCACTTAGCTGCCAGCTGCCTGCAATTACTGCGAGTTCAATTCTCACCAGGCTCAAGGTTGACTCAGCCTTCCATCCTTTCGAGGTAGGTAAAATGAGGACCCGGTTTGTGGGGGCAATAAACTGACTTTGTATAAAATAGAACACCGCTTAGGGGGGCCCAAAAAAGCCCGACTAAGCAGGTATATACAAAAGTATGAAGGCTATTGCTTAAAGCATTGTAAGCCACCCTGAGTCTCTGGAGAAGGGCGGCATATAAATAAATAAATAAATAAATAAATAAATAAATAAATAAATAAATAAATAAATAAATAAATTTATTTCTATACCGCCCTTCTCCCGAAGGCCTCAGGGCGGTGTACAGTCTATTAAAAACACAAGACAACATCAATTAAAATAGTTTAAAATTATTAAATGAATTTGGCTCAATTTAAAACCCCAGGAATTTAAAACCCAATTTAAAATTGTTATGTTGATAGCCCAGCCTGGCGGAACAACAGGGTCTTGAGTGCACAACAAAATGCCCGGAGGTCAGAGATCTTACGTATTTCCGGGGGCAGTTCATTCCACAGGGCTGGGACACCCACAGAGAAGGCCCTCCCCCTGGGTGTCGCCAGCCAACATAACTTGGCCGATGGCACCCTGAGGAGACCCTCTCTGTGGGAGCGGACTGGCCGGTGGGAGGCTATTTGTGGCAGAAGTCGGTCTTGAAGGTACCCGGGTCCCATGCCTTGAATCGCACCCGGAAGACCACTGGGAGCCAGTGCAGCTCGCGCAGGAGGGGTGTCACGTGGGCAAAACAAGTTGCGCCCATAACCACCCGCGCGGCTGCATTCTGGACCAGCTAGAACCTCCGAGTGCTCTTCAAGCGGAGCCCCATGTAGAGAGCATTATAATAGTCCATCCGGGACTAATAAATAAATAAATAATTTCTATGAAAATATACACCCTTCTTTCTTGCACTACTTGTTCCATTCCTCTCTCATGTTTTCAATTCTTCACCATGGAGAAGCAGTCTGGCAACCACATTGATATTATTGTAAGCCATCCAACCATAAGTGAGAGAGTGGCTTTATAAAAGGAAGGAAGGAAGGAAGGAAGGAAGGAAGGAAGGAAGGAAGGAAGGAAGGAAGGAAGGGAGGGAGGGAGGGAGGGAATCTACTTTCCAAATGTATCTCCTGACAACTTATTCTCCAGCAACCTATTTTCCTCCCAGACCTTTCTTCTATAAGGGCTTAGAACATACAAGACATTCTACCTTCCACACTTGCTGTCCATCTCTCTTACTATCATATCTTCTCCCATGACTCAAAATGAACTTTCAGCTTTCTCTTTCCAATTGAAGGCTGCCAATCACCTTTAAAAAATACAAACATTTACTAGTACTGCTTGATTTTTTTTTCAACAATTAAAATCTTCCACTCAGCTCCATGGATATACCTTTTGTTTGTGTAGGTGTGTGGGCGTGTGTCAGGGGTGAAATGCTTCTGGTTTGGACCGGATCGCTCGATCCAGTAGCGATGGAGGTGGGTGGTTCGGAGAACCAGTAGCAAAAATCCCCCCCCATTGCCCAGCTGAGCCACACAATCATCAGAGGCTTTTTTTTTTTTTACTTTTAAAAGCATTTTTTCTACAACTTCGGCTGAAAAAATGCTTTTAAAAGTAAAAAAAAAAAAAGCCTCTGATGATCACGCGGTATTTAAAAGGGAAAAAAACCCTTGTTTTCTTTTAAATGCTCTGACGATCCCAGCTGAGTTCCCTGATCAGGGAACTCGGCTTGGATCCTCAGAGCCTTTTGAAAACATTTTTTTACAACCTCTTAGCCGAAGAGATTGTAGAAAAAATGGTTTTAAAAGTAAAAAAAAAATTGGCCATGCCCACCCAGTCACATTCCCCCCACCCACCAAGCTACACCCACAGAACTGGTAGTAACAAATTTTATATTTCACCCCTGGCATGTGTGCATGTATGTGCATATGTGTGCATTTAGGATATTCCTCAATGTTATCTTGTTTTTATACTTTTTTACTTTGGGCAAGAAGATCCAACACTATTTCCTTTTTATTTCTTTTCCTAGAGCTTTAGGGAAGAAAAAATACTATTGGAGAACAGGTTAAGCATCCCATTTTAGCAGATAAGGAAGAGTTGGGCTCTTCATCGTGGCTGAAGTCAACCTACCATAATTTTGTTTGTTTGTTTGTTCATTTTTTGGAGGAGGAGGAGGAGGAGGAGGAGGAGGAGGAGGAGGAGGAGGAGGAGGAGGAGGAGGAGGAGGAGGAGGAAAGTATTGGAAAGACACAATCTGTCAGGAGGAAAAGTGATTCCCCTCCCAGACATGTATAGTCTTCAGTCAGGATATTATCAGCATGAGTCAGCCTTCCAGATTTTTCTTGGGAGGCTTCTTGGCTCTAAATAATGTCCACATTATTCATTTCACTTGGTGAGCTATGGCTGCTGTACAATTGCACCTCCATTCCAAGAACTCTGAAGAAAGGCCCATAGATTAGATAAACCTGGGATGACACTTGAAGAAATATATCCAAAACATCAGGGTAACTTATGGTGGAAAAAATAGCTTTTAACAGTATTACAAAGTAATAACTCAAAACAGTCTAGAGGCTCTTATAGCAATAAAAGGGAGAATAGAAGCTTCTTAGCCCTTTTTCAGTCAGCCATGAATGGAGAACCGGCTCTGCAGTAAAGACCAATATCTAGCCAGCAAAAGTTGGCATTTCTAAATAGCTTCCTGTAGTTCTCCTTTCTAGATGCCACAATGTCTTCACCTGCAATCTTAGTTGAAATAATTGGACTGGCGGAGGGCACAATCCTTTCAGGGAGCAAATCATAGGGGGTGGGGAATCATGGTATTTTCTCACAGGACATTGTCATGGCATAACTGTTGTGACCTAGGCCCAAGTAGTTATTACCAGACACAATCAGTCCTAAACAAACATATTTTATTAGAACAAATGAGAATTACTTCATTCTCAGCTTAGTCCAAATTAATTCCAAAACAAATCCTTCATAAACAGTCCTTTGGCCTTATCACAAACCTTTGTCTTCTTTGGCACCCTGCCAAAGTCTTTTCTTGGCAAAACCCCATGATGTCCAGAAGCAAGAGATGCTGACAAGAAACAAATGTAGCAACGTTGCTTTCCTACAAAGATCCCAAGAGCCATTGCTGCTCTTTTAAGCCTTCTGGGAGGGGCCAATCATCTCCTGGCCTTACTCCCGAGTCATCCTTTTTGCTTTAGCTGCTCTTGCCTCTTCGCATGTGTGCAGTAGGAACAGTGTTTCTTTGCCTCTCTGCTAACCACCTCTGGAGGCTCCACGCATCACTCCCAGATGACCCTGGCCCCATCTCTGCCTCCAACGGAGAGCCCTCGTCTGGGTCTTCCCCTGACTCCAGGACTGGCCCATTCTCCTCCCTAGCCTCCTCACTGTCTGACTCCACTACCAGCTCCGCAGGCTGCTGGCGGACCACAACAATAACTAGTCATGCACATTCCAATGGCTCATTGACCAGAGGAGGAGGAGGAGAGAAGTTGCTAAGCAACCAGCTCTCATCTTGGTTGGACAATGTGACTGATTGTTTTGGAAACTTGAGGAAACTGAAACTTATATTGGGGTGAAAAGCCCAGGAACTTTACTATTGGCTTTTTATCAGTAGTGCCAAGATGGTGTACCTGAATAAATTTGTTCTTTGAGGAAAAGCCATGCCTTGGAGTTCAATCTGTGGAGAGTGCATTGGAGAGTGTAGCCTGACAGACATACTTTTACACGCTATACACAGCCAATATTGCACTTCCTGAATGGGTCTCTTGCTTCCCAATACAGTAGAGATAACAAGCAGTAACTAATATTCAACTTCCAGCATAGTTTATTTCTATACATGGAATATAAGATGGGGCCCACACCATTTTGATAAGGAGAATCTTGTGTGTCTAATCACACTTGGCTAAATAAAATATTCAGTTCAATTAAATTCAGAGTTGAGTTATGTAGACTCCATATATAAAGATATATCCAAGATGTACAATTAGGATGATATGGTGTGCCTCCCTCCGTCCAACCAGTATCCTACATATAATAATGCTGTCCATTTGGTCCAAAGGAAGAGGAGAATCTAACAAAGGTCATATTTGTCATATTTGTCCTGGCCAAGAGTGAGATTAATAAGTATATTTAAAAATCAGCTTATTTTCTCAACATATAAAACTTTTGCTTTCTGCTGCTAATTCAGCTCAGTGGGACATTGAAAATAAAGAGAATACAGAGAAAGCCGAATAGAACAATAAACCCCTATTTTATGAATATTGACCATCATCATTGTCTGAACAAGTTAGCCAAATAATCCAGAAACCTAACATTCCAACTCTCTTTATTAGGCTGTTTAATGAAGCTGCTTACAGTTCACCTTTTAAGGCATGCTAATAAATAATAACACCATGATTAACATTGTGATAAATATATTCCAATATAATATTGCATTAAGAAAAATATTTACACAAAGGAGCTGCATGTAGCAAATTTTCTAGAGTATTATATGTCCTGATTTATTAAAAGGTGAACTTTAACTAATAATGATAATAATTATTACTTTTATCGGAAATAATAATTATTAGTCCTTCAGTGGATTCCATTATCAGCTATGGGACTTCAGAAGTAGCAATGGCATCAGGACAAAATCATGAAAACAAATCTTAAAACTGAATAAACTTCCAAGATGTATTCTTAGACAAATCAATCTCTTCTACAATGGATCTACACTAGTTTTAATTACTGTAATAAGTCATTTTTTTATTTCCAATGTTTTATTAAGTTAATCAACTTATATTATTATTAACCCTGATAAATTTACTTTAATAAATCTTGACCAGCTCTAAACTGAAGGGCAAGAACATAAACCAGGAGCTGATAAAAGTAATCCAAACACATCAGTCAGACATCACCCACTCCGATAGTAGTTTTAAATCCAAACTAAATTGATCCAAAGTAAGACTATTGTGAAATGTACACATACCTTACAGCAAAATATATTTATCAGATATTTTAAAATTATGATTACTCCCATAATCATAATCACTCACTGCACCATGGTGGTACGGTGGTTAGAGAGCAGTATTGCAGGACATTTCACAACTCACTGCTCACTGCCAGGAGTTTGGTCCTTACCGGCTCAAGATTGACTCAATCTTCCATCTTTCCAAGGTCACTAAAATGAGAACCCAGATTGTTGATGGCAATATGCTGACTGTGTAAAAAGCTTAGATATGGCTGTAAAAGCACTATGAAGCAGCATATAAATCTAAATTCTATTGCTATAAAATTCTAGGAATTTAAAAAAATCAACGTAACATTGATAATTCACTGTTTTCCATTTGTATTTTGCAGCATTACATCTAGGTTTTGAAAATGCTGCATGAAAATATGATATATGGACCCCACTGCTTTTATCTGGTCATAAAATATCTTTCAAGTTGAGTCCAAATGACATTCTGACTCTGAATTATTTATTTTTTTTACTATCAATAAACTATACCAAAAAAACCAAACAAACTTTGGAGATGAAACTAAAAATGTGAAAAATGAAAATGAAATCCATGTCTAACAAGAAATAGTAATTTGCACAGTGAAAACATTTAGTAATGCCCCTGCCTGAGAAAGTTATTCAGCATCTTTGAAATTCATTTGAAATAAGGCATATAAACAAGAAGCCCTCTTCAAAGATAAATTCTACTGGAGCTAAACTGGTCACATTTAGCTTAAATATTATAAATAAATAATTTAGATACAGGGAACAGTGTACCATCTGTCTATAACTTCACTTTCTGTAAAACATCAGGGACAAATTCAAGTTTGTTAATCATGAAAGCCTCTTGTGAGTTAACTCAATATAAACAAAGTTACAACACAGCCTATAATTCCAATCCAATCCATAAGAGCTGCGGTGGCGCAGTGGTTAGAGTGCAGTACTGCAGGCTACTTCTGCTGATCACTGGCTAGCAGCAGTTTGGCAGATCGAATCTCACCAGGCTCAAGGTTGACTCAGCCTTCCATCCTTCCGAGGTGGGTAAAACGAGGACCCAGATTGTTGGGGGCAAGATGCTGACTCTGTAAACCGCTTGGAGAGGGCTGTAAAAGCACTGTGAAGCGGTATATAAGTCTAAGTGCTATTGCTATTGCTTTCCTACATAATTTATAATGATGACTGAGACCTAATGGCTTAAATCTGGTTTCCTTCAATATAGAGAGTAATCAAAATGAATACTAGATTTTTGCTGCAGCAAAATTAGATTCAGAATGAACATTTTTAGCTGATCTGATCTGAACTGAAACATATTATCCTCACCTAGCAGAAGCTTATACTCCTTTAGTATGGTCCCTTTAATGTGTTCAGAGGTTATAATAGCTTAAGCAATAAGTAAATTTAAATTTACCTTTAAAAAGAAAAGGATACATGATAGCATAATTTGAACCAAGTAGTAATATTCCACTTGTAATCACATTAATGTAGGATTTAAACCAAAAACGTCAATTAGGCTATACAATTTTGAGGAAACCCCCAAATCAATCAACAGCTGGTTCAGATATTGTGAAGGAATCACATTAAAAACTACTTCAGTGTCCAAAGGAATAGCAGCTGAATTAAATCAATTCTCAATTAAAAATGTTACATTTTGATGAGATTGTATACATCCAGATAGAAGTGGTGCACTACCGTTGGAAGAACAAGGTATAATCTAAAGGTTAAGAAAGCTCTTAAAATTATAGCATCCACAACAACAAGGATAAATATAGCTCTATAATTATAACAGATAACAAGATCCTTACCTCGCTTTCAGTCTGTCTCATTAAAACTAAGAGGTAGGAGACTGGAAAAACTTGATGCATTCAGTACCTCTAATATAATAAAAGATAAAAACTCAGTGTAATTTTTCTATCAATCAGCTAAAAAATCATCACAACAAGATCTTCTCCACTTTCATAGCTTTAATTCAAAGGTACATAATAATAATAACCTTTATCATCACTGCACAACATATGTACAATGAGATTGGTAGAGCTTCCTCATGCACCCCTGCCCCAACACAATACAACTCACAGTGGAAACAGAAAATCCCCAACTCAATAAATCATATTAATAAACCCCCTTGTATGCTGTTTTGGCTCTTTGGCTTTGAAACGGAGACGAGCACCACCCCCTAGAGTCGGGAACGACTAGCACATATGTGCAAGGGGAACCTTTACCTTTAATTTGCTTTGAAGTTGCTTTGAAGAGAGAGATGGGCAGCATATAAATTAATAAATAATCATATGCAACAATTGCAATGTGGGCAGAGCAAGAACAAGATAAAAAAAAAAAAACCTGTGCAATTATGACATTTCTGTTTTGTTTCGTAGTATGGGAAATCCAGCATCCTCAACCAAAGGTCTGTTGCTATACTTGGACAACTTTACCTTTCCCCCACCAAAATAAAAAATAAAAAAAAATCAACAACAAAAGAGCATCAGAAGAACAAACAGTGAAAGTACAAACGGCATCTGAAGTACAAACAGTGCATGCAAGATAAACACTGCAAAATGTCACCCATGACTTCAACATCCCACAGAATGTGAGACTAATGATAATATCCATAGGCACACAAGATGCATGACATTTGGTATAATATGGAAGCTTGATCTTAAGGTGGTGGGGAGTAACCCTTTCTTGTGAATATATTTTAAAAGTTGTTTTGTACAACACATATGCTCCCTCTCCAAGCACTGAGATAACCACCTTTGCCAGAAGTCTTGGTGTATCTGCTTTAAAACTATGCCAGCTTGTTTCCACATTGTACAGACATTAAGAGCCGCGGTGGCGTAGTGGTTAGAATGCAGTACTGCAGGCTATTTCTGCTGACTGCCAGCTGCCTGCAATTTGGCAGTTCGAATCTCACCAGGCTCAAGGTTGACTCAGCCTTCCATCCTTCCAAGGTGGGTAAAATGAGGACCCAGACTGTTGGGGGCAATACAGGGGTGAAATGCTCCTGGTTCAGACCGGATCGCCCAATCCGGTAGCAATGGTGGCTGGTGGTTTGGAGAACTGGTAGCAAAAATCCCCCCCCCATGCCCAGCTGAGCCACGCAATCATCAGAGGCTTTTTTTTTTAAAGCATTTTTTCTACAACTTCTTCGGCCGAAAAAATGCTTAAAAAAATGCATTAAAAATGCGTAAAAAAAAAGCCTCTGATGATTGCGTGGCTCAGCTGAGATCATCAAAGGCTTTTAAAAGCATTTTTTCTACAACCTCTTCAGAGTTGTAGAAAAAAATGCTTTTAAAAGCCTCTGACGATCCCAGTTGAATTGCCTGATCGGCAGAGGCTTTTTGTCTTTTAAAAGCCTCTGACGATCCAAGCTGAGTTGCCTGATCGGCAGAGGCTTTTTTTCTTTTAAAAGCCTCTGACGATCCAAGCTGAGTTGCCTGATCGGCAGAGGCTTTTAAAAGAAAAAAAGCCTCTGCTGATCAGACAACTCAGCTGGGATCGTCAGAGCCTTTTGAAAGCATTTTTTTACAACCTCTTCATTACTGATTCAGCCCTTGAAAGAATGATGACTTTGTTCTCACCAGCACTGTTTGCAAAGTATCATCTCTAAAAATATGCTGAGATAGCACAGTGGTTTTAAAAAAAAAAGATTCTCAGTTATACAAGAGCATTTTTAATGAGCTAACCCCCTTTGTGGAGAGTGAATGCTTTGCTCACATACAATATAATAATTGTATAAGTAAAGCGTGCATTCAAAAAAAAAAAAAAACAAGGACAGTGTGAATTTGATACAAAATAGAATAATGAGCAAAGTGATTCCCTTTGGACCTAGGGGAGAATGACTGGGCAGATCTGCTTCTTCAAAGTTTTGGAAGTTCAGGTCTTGAGGAAGCTTCTGCTTCAGAGACTTTTCAGACACATTTCATAGCCCACTGGCAACAAGAGGAAGAAGAGCAAGAAAGATGATTAGGGGACTGGAGGCTAAAACACATGAAGAACGGCTGCAGGAAGTGGGTATGTCTAGTCTTATGAAAAGAAGGACTAGGGGTGACATGATAGCAGTGTTCCAGTATCTCAGGGATTGCCACAAAGAAGGGGGAATCAAACTATTCTCCAAAGCACCTGAGGGTAGAACAAGTAGCAATGGATAAGCAACTTAGAACTAAGGAGAAATTTCCTGACAGTTAAATCAGTGGAACAACTTGCCTCCAGAAGTTGTGAATGCTCCAACACTGGAAGTTTTTAAGAAGAGATTGGATAACCATTTGTCTGAAGTGGTGTAGGGTTTCCTGCCTAAGCAGGGGGTTGGACTAGAAGACCTCCAAGGTCCCTTCCAACTCTGTTATTCTATATTCTAAGTATTGTTTTGCCAAAGAGAGTGCTTTTTGGGAAATGGGGTAGTGTTGTTCAAAAATTGGCTCAGCCTCGCATAGAAACCAATCCGAGCCAGACATGAAAAACAGACTTTTGCAAAACCTTTTATTGAAGCACTTCAGCAAAAGAGTCCCAGGACAATTTGGGAGCTGAGACCCTGAACAACAGCATAGC
Organism: Pituophis catenifer annectens; assembly: GCF_029215685.1. Taxonomy (NCBI): domain Eukaryota; kingdom Metazoa; phylum Chordata; class Lepidosauria; order Squamata; family Colubridae; genus Pituophis; species Pituophis catenifer. Next base: position 198,217,331 of record NW_027256883.1, on the reverse strand, counting down.
ATGATCTTTTATACAGTTGATTTCCGGAAATAGGGAAGTAACATTTCACAAAGCTATTACCTTTTTTTTTGGAGTTCTACCTTGCTTTTAGTCTTTGTGTTTGTTTGTCTATGTCAGGGGTCTGCAACCTTAAACACTCAGGAGCCATTTGGACCAGTTTCCCAGAGAAATGAAAACACCAGGAGTAAAAAACCCTTCCTCTGCCTTACTATTTCTTGAGCGGCCACAAAACTAGCATATGTAGTTGAATTAAATGTTTTGTTTTCTTCTGAAACTTTTCTTTTCTTGGATTTATCCATGGTTGGCCTACCGGGGGTCAAAAAGCTCAATAAATCGCGTGCCAGCGGGTGTTGCATATTGGCGGTTGTGACACATATTTTGAGTGACAGGGAGCCGCAGCAGAGGGGTGAAAGAGCCACATGCAGTTCCAGAGCCACAGGTTGCTGACCCCTGGTCTATGAAGTTGTGCCTTGTTTAAGCATACGTGCCATTTTTCCCTTATAAAAGGGAAGGATTTTTCATCAGGGAGGATTTTTCATCAGGTTCGCCTGATTCGCCAGTTGCGTCCCTTTCTGGATCGGGACTCCTTACACACGGTCACTCATGCCCTCGTCACCTCCCGCCTGGACTATTGTAACGCTCTCTACATGGGGCTCCCCTTGAGGAGCACTCGGAGGCTCCAACTGGCGCAGAGTGCAGCCACGCGGGTCGTAATGGGAGTGACATGGTGTTCCCATGTAACACCCCTCCTGCGCAAGCTGCACTGGCTCCCGGTGGTCTTCCGGGTGCGCTTCAAGGTTTTAGTTACCACCTTTAAAGCGCTCCATGGCTCAGGATCTGGGTACTTGCGTACCTCCCACCGGCCGGTACGCTCTCATAGAGAGGGGCTCCTCCGGGTGCCGTCGGCCAAACAATGTCAACTGGCGGCACCCAGGGGTAGAGCCTTCTCTGTGGGGGCACCTACTATCTGGAACGAGCTCCCCCCGGAGATACGGAGGATCCCAGATCTGCGCACCTTCTGCCGCGCTCTAAAGACCTTTTTATTTCACCAGGCGGGCCTGGCCTAACTTTCTCCCTCTTTTTAAACATTTTTAATTTTTAATATTTTTTAGTATTTTTAATATTCAAAGTTTAAATTTGTTTTAAATTGATTGGGGTTTTAAATTTGTCTGGGCCAAACTATATAATTCGATTTTATCTCTGCTTTTTAAATTTTGTATATATGTATTTTATTGTTGGCTGTTCACCGCCCTGAGTCCTTCGGGAGTAGGGCGGTATATAAATCAAATAAAAGTAAAGTAAAGTTATAGAATTATGCCTTGGTTAAGCTCTACATGTCCTTTTGTCCCTACTTGTGGTTTCTGCTCCTTATTTTCTTGTTGCCAATTTTGTAACTTCCTACCTAATTCTGAGTATGTGTTGTTACATTTCCTTCATTTCTAACTGACACGTTGCACATACATCTTCTAATTTTTTATTCCTTCCCAGGATGGGGTTGCATTGCTTCTGTTGGAAGAAATGTCCATCTGGGTTCAGTTCCAAGTGGGGAAAAAGACACTGGATTCATGGAAGTTGCTTGAAAAGAAGGTTTATTGAGAAAGAGGATCACATGGCTTGAGATCCTGGGCAGAAAAGGACAGAGATGCTGAGAGTGTCTGGATTTTATGTCCTCTATTGGGCTTTGAATTTGAGCTTGTGTTCTGATTGGTTATCAGACTCCCATGGGGCCATGCAGGGGTAACTTTGTAGGTTGTCTTTTGAGTCCCAGGCTTGGTTGACTCATGCTGGGTGATGATGTAATAAAAGGGCTTTGGGCAATTCCTACTATGGCTCTGCCTGAAGGAGGTAGATCTAGCACTGAAGATGTTACTTAATTGGGTAATGAAACATCTGCAAGAAAATAACCAAGCTCAGAGAGCACCAAGAACTCCACAGTTCAACCCTAAGTTAGAAACATTTCCTTCCATTAAAAGGGCTTTCATTACTGTGCTGATACATGTAGATTTCAAACAAACCCCAAAATTTATAAAAATCCATTTTGGCCCTAAAACAAGGTAATTCTGTATTCCAGCAGCAATCATTGGTTTTCTTGCTACCATAAATGAGTGGCAGTTGCCTAGCAATTCTAAGCGGGAAAACTTTTAAAAAGTCCTGGTATGAAAAAATCTAATTTTGTGGTACTACAAAGTTGGCTGGGGTTTGTATTTACAAGAATAAGGGAGAGCAGCTTCTTTTTGGAGAGTCTCTTTCCCCCAAAAAAGTATGCTGAAATTGATGCAGAATGAATTCTTTGAGCTCTGACATTTTTCCTGTGATGTTTGAAAGCAGGTTAAACGTTTCCCAACCTTCTCCTATTATTTTATCTCTTTTATACGACTTTTGGATCCCTAATGGATGGAATGGATGACTTTTTTGCACAGAATGACTGTGATATAATGCAATAGGCAGTGCTTAGCAGTTGTGAAGAATTGCTCTCTTGCACATTGGATCAGTCAAATATTGATAAATGTATGTTGAACTTATATGTGACTTGTGGAGTGTGTAGATATTTAAATTTTATAAGGCGGGTAACAAGTTGACTTCTTGTGCATATTCTGGAAAAGATTAGTTGGTAGCTTTAATATTTCAGCAGGAGAATCTATTAATCAGAATTACAACTGGTTCTAAGTTCTGACTGTCAATCTATTGCCCTTATGCTGTTTGGAAAGCTAATCAAGGATTATTTTTTGAAACATTTCCATTTATATCGGAATGCTCTTTATTTTCACGTAGCCTTCCATTTTGATGTACAAAATTAGATTCAAATCTGCTCACGCTTAAACCAATGCCATTGAACTCTGTGAGAATTTAACTATGATTAATTTCAAGCCCATTGATTTCTATAGGTCTACTTTATGGGGACATAAAGCATATTTTCACATGCTTTGTGAAAATAGGCTGAAGGAACATGGAATATTCAGTCTGGAGAAAAGATAATAGTCATATAAAGGACGGCTACAGGTAAAATGATTAAGAACTATTTTTCATCATCACAGAACTATAAATAGTAGGTCTCAGTTACAATTACCTAGATTTTTTTCTACACACACACACACACACACACACACACACACACACACACACAAATAATCCTGGAAGGGTTTATCTGTGGAAGTTGTAAGTTCCCCATCATTGAAGGATTTTAAAAAGAATCTGGATAGTTATTTCTCATTGATGGTTTAATGGGTTTCTTCAAAGGTGATATTCAGATGGTTTGTACCGGTTCAGGAGAACCGGTAGCGGCCCACCCACCTGCCCTGATGTAATGCTGTCCTGTTTAGCTATGTTTTTGAGGCTGGGCATGTGCAACGGAAGGCGCGCAAGAGAGCAAAGCGAACCAGTGGTAAGAATATTGGAAACCCACCGCTGGTGTTTCTTGCATGTTGCAAAATGTGGGATTAGATTATCCTTCTGGTCTTTCAGATCTACAGTTCTTTGATTCTATAGGTCCATGATGGCGAACCTATAGCACGTGGAACTATATCTGTGGGCACGTGAGTGTTGCCCTAGCACAGCTCCAGAGCACATTTGTGTGCTGGCCAGCTGATTTTAGGGCCTTCAGGGACCACCGGAAGTCAGGAAATGGACCGTTTCTGACCTCCAGAGGGCCTCGAGGGGGAGAGGCCATTTTTGCCCTCCCCAGGCTCCAAGAAAGCCTCTGGAGCCTGAGATGGGCAAAAAAATGGGCCTACCAGGCCCACCAGTAACCTTTTTGCTGTCGTGTGCCAAAAGCGGGGGAGGGGGGGAGGGGGGTGGGGCACAGGGGGCCATTGAATTATGGGTGTGGATACATGCATGTGTGACCACCCGTGCTTCCCCTGCTTTTGGCACTCAACAGCAAAAAGGTTAGCCATCACTGCTATAGGTCATGGGCTCAACCTTCTCTCCGTGTTCCTTTAAAGCTGTAATGGGTTGTGTGAATAGGAACAGCAGATAGAACAGCAGCCAAGACTATGTTTAGATGAGAGAAATCTGAGTCCAAAGCAGAAATGTAATTTGAGAAAACAACTCGGACTTGACCTTCCCTAATTCTCTCCCCCTAGGATAAAGGCAGGTGGTGGGGAGATTCATTTAGTAGTGTGAACTTATTTATCTTTGGTTTCCTTGTCCAGTCTACCTTAAAGGACTGACAAAGCCTCACTGCAGAGGTCATCTTCTTCACTCAAAAGTACAATATATTGTTCATATGTGAGCCATATTTCCCCTTTCTTTTGGGGCCCTGGGAGTCTTGTAAGAAGACACAGTCAAAATTAAGTGATATATCACCAAATAAATACTACCAGAATCATTTCCCCAATTTTCACTGGGAATTGAATAATATGTGCTTTAAGCCGCCAACTGGTTTAATGGACCTATTACTACAAAAAAGAAGCCAAATTACCCCAAATGAGGGGGGGGGGGAGAATTAAAAAAAAATATTGCGCTATGCCTCCTGTTGATACACTCTGACATTGCCACAGCCCTGGATCCTTCTTCACTCTCCACCATAAAAACCTTCAGAAATACTCCTTTCTACCCCCTGGAAAGGAAGTATGTTTCAACAGTGCCGTCCTTAATACAGAGACATTAGGGAAGGTACTAATGAAATCTATAAGATCTGTTGTACCTTCCTACTGTAACTTTCTAGTACAATGCTTAAATCAAGAGGACCAACCTACCCTCTGTAATTAAAGCACTGTACTTCAAACAAGCACCATGGTGAAGTTGCTATGATATATAGAGCCAGTTTGGTAGTGGTTAAAGAACCAGGCTATAAACCAGGAGTTTCTGGGTTCTAGTCCCATTGCAGGAATGAAAGCCAGCTGTTTAATTTTGGGCCAGTCATTCTCTCTCTGTGTGTCCAATTCACCTTGTCTATTGTGGGGAAAATAAGAGAAGGAACGAGTATTATGTATTTGCCACTTTGAATTATTTATAAAATAATAAATTCAGGATAAAAAAATCTAATAAATAAATACAAAAAAATAAGAGTACAAAATTGTCTCCCTTCCATTGGAATGCAGAGCTTGTACTTATTTACAAAGCCCAATTGCAAAACTGATTTGCCTGCCTTATCTTCATTGGCATCATTCTCCAAACACTCTTCAAAGGAAGCCCATCACAAAACACTCAGGTGCTGATGAGTCCACTGAAGCCAGGTGTTCTCTGTCCAGCTTAAGCTAGGAAAACCACACCTCATTATGCTCAATCCAATAGTGTCCCTAAATTGATTCTTCAGAGGGAAAATTCAGGAGAGATTGTGGCAACCCAATTTTTGTTGTCACTTAGACAAGAATGACAGCGATGATTCATGCACCCTTGCCTATAATTTAATGACGGCAATCTCAAGCAATACCCTGCTACTACCTTAGCCCTAAGCTACATTTTCACAGGAAACTGTTTGTGCTTTCCGCCACAAATCGTCAAGAGTGGAAGAATCAAGCTATCAGACATAAGATATGTGTCAGCCGCTTTGGATTGTCACAGAAAGACCTCCACTCTTTTGAAATTATAAAGAAAAGGATTTCAAAGGCAGAAAAGAAAGTATGTTTTGTGACTAGCTAAAGTAAAGCTTTAACACTGTCACCTACCAGAGGATCTGTGAAGAGTAAAGAAAGGAAGCCTTATTTAGAAGAAGAAATGCTAAACAAAACCACTTGAGCTGCTGTTAATAAACCAAACCAAGAATAATATGTATGTTGATGATAAATCACCTCACAGTTGAGACAGCAGGTTTCAGCTAGCATTTTCATACCACACAGCAGCATCTTTGCAACTGTCACTTCCTAGCCAACTTCCATAACTTGGCTACTATATCAGCACGGAAAATATCACTACGATTTTTTTTTCTCCTTTGAAATATTTTTTTTAAAATTCCACTCAAATTGAATAACCTCCATTATAACACAAAATGGAGGATGACAGAAGATGACAGTTTGATACCAGAGGTGTCAAACAGCCAGCCCGCGGGTCAGATGCGTCATGCGCAGGCCACGCCCACCCCAGCTCCACAAAGGCAAAAAATGTCATGATATTTCATGATACATCACATGATGCAATCAGGTTTGACACCTGTGCCCTATACTATTTCAGAGAAATGATTGTCAAATCTCTTCATAAAATCTTCAGTGATGGAGCATCCACAACTTCTGAAGGCAAGCCGTTCCACTGGCGAATTGTTCTGTCAGGAAATTTTTCTTCAGTTCTAAGTTGGTTCTCTCCTTGATTAGTTTCCATCCATTGCTTCTTGTTCTGCCTTCAGGTGCTCTGGAGAATAGGTTGACCTCAGTGGTGAAAGCCAAATTTTTTACTACCGGTTCTGTGGGCGTGGCTTGGTGGGCATGGCTTGGTGGGCGTGGCAGGGAAAGGATACTTGAAACCCCCAAAACTTTAACCTTAAACTGTCTACTGTTGACCTCACCCCATTCCTAAGAGGATTGTAAGGGGGTGTGCATAAGCGCACCAGTGTGCCTAACGTCGCTGTCCTAATATTCCTTTTTACTTACTCTTTTCATGTATTCAAATTATGTTTATACTTTTACCTGTTATCTTATATATGCTTGACAAATAAATAAATAAATAAATAAATAAATAAATAAATAAATAAATAAATAAAAAATATATAAAAAAAAATGTCCTAGCAATTGGGCAACAATCCCCTACTTTTTGTTAATGTAATTTACAACATAAAGCCAATTAAGGTACAAAATTGCTATGTGGTTGTGAAGAGGTGTCAAAACAATAAGGGTCAATGGGAAAAATGACCAAACATTGTAAGGTATCATCTCCATAAAGCTGGGCTGAAGTGGGCCAAAATGCATGGTCCTAAATGGTGAAGAAGGCTGTGAAGTTAAACACTCCATTTTGATTCAACTCTAGGTTGTAGTCTAATTCTGGAAGAAGCAGGCAGACAAGGCATCAGATCAGCCCCAGCTAGAACTAAGAAAATAACATGGCAGGTTTTGTACTACATGAATTAGATATTTAAATTCAAGAAGGGATCACCGTTTGATATGTCTGTAATACCGTCACTTAATTTATCACTTTGGTATAAGCAAAAAAAAAAAAAAAAAGATTTGGAAGCATTGATGTCATTTTCTTTAAATCCTTCCCAAGATGAACAGGAATAATTGGTGTTGACAGTAAGTGCAAATGAAATGTCAACTCCACATCACACTCATTTTTCCATATGCAAAACCCCTACATCTCAGTCTCTTTTTGTACTAGCACAAGAGCTCATGAATATTGTTCATATTGTGTGAAAGTGGCTATATAAACAGTTGATCTCAGACCCAGTGTGATAAATAGATTGTGCCTGAAAAAGTTTAGGGTCAGATCTATTTTCAAGCAGTGGAAACTCAGAGGGGTGATTTTAGCTGTTCTCCTCACCAGATTTTTGCTGTGGGGAAAATGGATGGAGGAAACATTATCAGGTTAACAATTAAATAAAATCTGCACATTCAGCAATCCTGTCAGCTAACATTCAACATGGGTAACTGTTGTATGCAGAGGTTGTGTTTTCATGACATGCCTGACTAGAACGAGTCACAACAGACCCAACACACTAAGCTTAGGGTTATTTCTGATCATGTTTTGTTGCCTAGTATATTATGAGAACCTGACTACATTTAGGCAAGAAAAGCAAAAGGCACAGTTACAGTATGGGGGTGGGAGTACCTCACTCAATAGTCTTAACTATGAGAGGGATCTTGGAGTCCTAATTGCACAATCACTTAAATATGAGCCAGCAGTGTGCAGCAGTTGCCAAAAAAGCCAACAGTTCTAGGCTGCATTAACAGAGGGATAGAATCAAGATCACGTGAAGTGTTAATATTACTTTATAATGCCTTGGTAAGGCCACACTTGGAATACTGCACTCAGTTTTGGTCGCCATGATGTAAAACAGATGTTGAGACTCTAGAAAGAGTGCAGAGAAGAGCAACAAAGATGATTAGGGGACTGGAGGCTAAAACATATGAAGAACGGCTGCAGGAACTGAGTATGTCTAGTTTAATGAAAAGAAGGACTAGGGGTGACATGATAGCAGTGTTCCAATATCTCAGGGGTTGCCACAAAGAAGAGGGAGTCAAATTATTTTCCAAAGCACCTGAGGACAGGATAAGGAGCAATGGATGGAAACTAATAAAGGAGAGAAGCAACCTAGAACTAAGGAGAAATTTCCTTAAATTAATCAATGGAATGACTTGCCTCCAGAAGTTGTGAATGTTTGAACACTGGAAGTTTTTAAGAAGAGATTGGACAACCATTTGTCTGAAGTGGTGTAGGGTTTCCTGCCTAAGCAGGGGATTGGACTAGAAGTCCTCCATGGTCCCTTTCAAGTCTGTTACTCTATTCTATTCTAATACATGGCTAAAGTTGGCCCTTGACTTATGACTGGTTGCTTAGTGATTGTTCAAGTTCTAATGCATTAGCAAAAGTACTTGGCCAAAGGCCAGTTCCCCGTGGTCATGTGACTATATTTCAGGTGCTTAGCAACCGATCCACTGGCTGTAAATATGCTTGCAGCATTCATGTAACCACAATTCACCTTTTTGCTGAAATGGATCCACTTAATGACTGCAATGATTCGCTTAACAATTGCTGCAAAAAAAAAAAGTTGTAAAATCAGGTCGGTCAGCCACTTTATGACCATCATAACTTACCAACATCTATTTAGGCAATCACCTATAATTTTTGCTTCAGTATATAGTACAAGCCCAAAAGATAAGTCAACCCATTAACTAGCTTAAGCATGTTCTAAAACAACTGTCAGATTTTTTATTGTCCTCTTTAGCTTTTGAGCATCACAAGTAATTATCATAAATAAATTAGTGTTGTATGACTGTTTCCAGGCCCTGGGCCTCTTTACATTTCAATGTCATGTAAACAACTCTGCTTTCAAACAGGCAGGCAAAAAATTAATAGGATCAAAATAAAAACCAAAGAGACTCAAAATGTAATTAAAGTTTAATTCGGTTAAGATTAAATAAATTACATGGAGTTAATATGTTTATTCCGCTTGACTTCTTTTTTCATATAAAAAAAAATAATAGGTGGTAAATTATAGAAACCTCTGTTAATATTTTGGTGATACTGGGTGGCCCTAGAGCAGGGATCAGCAACCCGCGGCTCTGGAGCCACATGTGGCTCTTTCATCCCTCTTCTGCAGCTCCCTGTTGTTGGTCGGCTCCACAATTGATGGGGGAATCGGACTTCCGGTCAGCTCCAGAATTGAATGGGGGCTTCCGGTTAGGACCTTTGTGACTCTTTGAGTGTTTAAGGTTGCCGACCCCTGCCCTAGAGCCTTAAACTGTACACACCTGCACAACATACAGTTGTGAGGAGTACAACAGAAGTACACAGAAACTTTTAAACATCTGGCATCTTCCATTCCACATAAGTCTCTAGCCTACATTGGACGAACATAAGCATTATTTGTTAGCATATAAAGTTAAGAACACTGTGCAATAGTTTACATACTCTGTTAACAGACTCCTTTCTTGATATCGATATAAAGACTGGCCTTTTCCAATCAATTGGTTGCAGTTTCATTCCCCAGATTTACTGGCATAGTTGAATTAGACCATTGACTAATTCTCTCTCTCTCTCTCTCTCTCTCTCTCTCTCTCTCTCTCTCTCTCTCTCTCTCTCTCTCTCTCTCTCTCTCTCTCTCTCTCTCTCTCTTTTGACACATTTCTGTAGATATTCATCAATTACCAAAGCCTTCTGACTTGGTAATGATAAATTTTAGCTACAGTACCAGAGTTTCTTGTAAATAAGGGATATATACTAAGTCATGGGTCGGCAACCTTAAACATTCAAAGAGCCACAAAGGTCCTAACCGGAAGTCTCCGTTCAATTCTGGAGCCTACTGGAAATCCGGTTCCCCCATCATAGTCTCCTCCTAGTGCGGTGTCCTTTTTCCTCTGCTGACCGGAAGTCAGTTCCCCCACCATAGAGTCTCCTCCTAACATGGCATCCTTTTTCCTCTACCTGTCCTAACCAAAAGCCCTATCAATTGTGGAGCCGACCAGCAACAGGGAGAGGCAGCAGAGGGATGAAAGAGCCACATGCAGTTCCAGAGCTGCAGGTTGCTGACCCCTGTACTAAGTTATAAGGGAGGTTGATATTCCTTCTGAACAGAATTTCAGTATACACCTTTGCTTGAATTTTAAATCAGCTTCTCTCTGTCCTTTAACATAACAAGGCTGAAACTCCTGAGTTCAGAAATCTTTTGGAAGGCTTTCCTGTTTTTCTGTGTCTGATTCCTTTTTTGGTGTCTTTGCGGATTTTTAATACTCTACTGCTTAATGTCTCTTCTAACAGCTCTCAAAGTTCTTTTCTGAAACCTTTCTTGTCTTTAGGTTCTCTTCTCTTCTTGGGGATTTTTACTGTCTGTTTTGACATTCGGTTTGCTTTCTTCAGGGTTTTTTTTTTTTTGGTCTTTGGCAATCTCTTTCCACATTCATCCTTAATAACCTCTTTGATTTGTTTCCCCAGTTTCTCTGACTTTCTATCAATGAGGTCTATGACTTCAAAGCAATTGTAAGGAGCTCCTGGCCATAGTTTTACTGTTATAACTAGTCTCTGCCTCCACCTGATATCAATAATATAGTCAGTTTGATTTCTGTGTACTCTGATGTGTATATATATATCAGGTATTCTGGTTGTTTGAAGACTATATCAGCAATGAAGAAAAAAAATGGACTGGCAAAAATAGGTGAGTTGTTCTTCCTGTTTCATTACTCCGAAGTTATACAATCCTAGATTGTATATTGTACACTGTTCCTCTTTCAATTTCCAACTTCTGCATTCCAGCCTCTAATCACATCTTGCTTGTATATACTGTATATTGCATATACTGTTGAAATATAATCTCTCTCTCTCTCTTTCTTTCTCTTATCGATCTATCTATCATCTATCTGTCATTATCTATTGTCTGTCTGTCTGTGTATCATCCATCCATCTATCTATCTATCTATCTATCTATCTATCTATCTATCTATCTATCTATCTATCTTCTATCCACATACACACACACACACACACACACACACGCACACGCACACGCACACACACACACACTTGAGATATAATTGTAGTATTCTTTGCTCATCCTTTCCAGACGTATTTTCCTGCCATGATGAGGCAGCATAGCTGGACTTAAAGGTTTCTAATGGAGGAGTCTCAGTTACAATACCATACATCAACCTACAGCCCAAGCATTTGAGAGTAAATATATTGCAGCTGAATTATAGAAGGGCATAATTATTATTGGTAGTTTCCACATTCATAAATACACTTTTTTTTTCCAGATTTCTGTTATTTTGATCTAATAATAGGGGCAGAAGTCAATTTCTCAGTCAATGCCCTATTAGGTTTGATTCTACTGGATGTAGGGCTGCCCTTGGAGAGCATTTGGATATTTCAATTGGTGCACAGTGTGGCTACACTGCCCAGAGTCACTGTATCAGTGAGTTGGACAGCATAGGAATTTAAATATATAAATAATAAAGGGTGTCAGATGTTTGGCACATCTGACAGTTTGCCACTGCTTTTTGAGCTGCATTGGTTCCCAGTGTGTTTCTGGGTGCAATTCAAAGTTATGATTATCACCTTTAAAGCCCTTCAGGGCTTGGGGATGGGTTACCTAAGGGACCATCTTCTCCCAGTTGTGTCTACCTGATCTAATCTACCTTGTCAAGCAGATTCGGCATATTACAGGTCCTGTCAGCCAAGGAATGTTGATTAACAGGATCAAGGAGACATTCTTTCTTTCCATAACTGATACCCTCTGGAATATTCACCATTCAAATATTGTGATGATTCCCCCAGATACTTCCTCAGATACCTCTTCAGATGTCAGTTCAGAGGACAATAAACCAGTTCCAGGCATGTCTAGAAGGCACTTGGTTAATGGTTCTGAGCAACTGTCTGAGAGGGATTTGGCTGAAACACAGCCCTGAGGCTTCAGATGGGGAAATCATGCAGCTGCAGCAAATCAGTGATGATGAACTGCCTTCTGCATCTGATCGGAGAACACATAGGGCAGAGAAAAGTAGGAACAGCGAAGGTCAGCCTTATTGCTCATGAGGAGACAGCCTTGCCCTTCTTGATGGGCTATACCACAAGCTGGCTATTTAGCCCAGCAGACAGATGGGGGCCATGCTGGGAATAACATGTTCATTTTCTAGCTGTGGTTCTCCTGGTAGTTGTGATTCCTGCCTTGCTTTGGATTGACTTAGATCATACCTTGTGAACCTACTCTTGTGTTGTGGATTTAACTTTGCCTTTAGGGGGCCATGGTGGCACATATGGTAAGATGCTGAGCTTGCGCTCTGCTGAGGTCGGCAGCTCAGTGGTTCAATTCCCGTGAGCGAATAAACCATGTAGAGACAGGAAAGGAGCCTCCCCCGAATGCCTATTGGCATTCAGGTATCCCACAGGTAAAATAACACTGTCCGAAAAAATTCCTTTCACAGAGGCAGCCAGCCATTTCAATGATCCCTGGCTAACATGTGCCATATGCTAAATAAATAAATGAACTTTGCCCTGTGAGTTTATCTTGTTTGGGAAACTTATGGACTCATTGGCCATTGCTCTATGGACTAGCATTGGTCTGCTTTTGGCTGAACTTAATTGGGACAGTTTTGGGATTTTGGTGAAGGAAACTGCTAGGGAATACTAATAAACCTACTAAACCACTATTACGGGGTACATCTGTGAGTGGGACAGCAGAGATATCAGGATAATCCCTGTTGGGTTTTTATAAGACTGTGAAAACTTGGTTGTGTGCCCAGCCTGAAGTGTGTAAAGATATTCATTTTGTACTGTTTTAATTGTTTTTGTCTTATGATGTATGCATGCAGCCTAGAGTCACTTGAGATGACTGCTATAGAAATCAAATAAAATAAAAATTCAAAGAAAGCAAGAGCTGTGTCATTTCTTCCTGAGAAGAAAACACCCCCTCTGTTTTTGTTATAGGAAAAGCTTTTAATTATTTTCTTGGTTATGGACATAATAAGGAGGATAAACTGCCATAGTAATTAACTGCAGTTCCTTGGCTTCTGCCCAACTGGGGAAGCCTGCAGGTGTCAGCAGGTATTTGATAATTACCTCTGATGGCAGACTGTTTGACTTCCCAACCTTTGCTCCTGTCAGTGAAAATGTAAAGACTAGCCCTGAAGTCCAGAAAAAAGAGGACCTCAAAAGCTCCTAAACTTTGAAGTGAACTTCTTTTGCATTGCTCTGCATTTTTCCAAGAGCTCTCTGTTTTAAAATTCTACAACACCAACCACGATTAAGAGTTGCAAGCTCAAAAATTTCTTAACATTATTTGGTTCTCATATCTTGGGAAGAGGGTTATGGTTGATCTTCTGAGCTTTGCCTCATTTAATCCACTCTTAAATGAATGAGAACAAGAGATCTCCTAAAGGCATGCAAATTAGATCCTATCTGGTACATTGTGGCATTAAACTGCAGAAAAAAAAATTACTACCAACCTGCCTTCCATTGAGGACCTGTATACTGCACAAGTCAAAAAAGAGGGCTGTGAAAATATTTATAGACCCCTCACATCCTGGACATAAATCATTTCAATTCCTACCCTCAAAACGACACTATAGAGCACTGGACACCAAAACAACTAGACACAAGAACAGTTTTTCCCCAAATGCCATCACTCTGCTAAACAAATAATTCCCTCAACACTGTCAAACTATTCACTAAGGCTGCATTACTATTACTATTAATCTTCTCATTGTTCCTATCACCCATCTCCTCCCACTCATGACAGCATGACTGTAACTTTGTTGCTTGTATCCTTACAATTTACATTGATATTGATTGTTTCCTAGTATGATTTGATTGCTTATTTGTAGCCTTTGACTATCATTAAGTGTTGTACCTTATGATTCTTGACGAATGTATCTTGTCTTTTTATGTACACTGAGAGCATATGCACCAAAAACAAATTCCTTGTGTGTCCAATCATACTTGGCCAATAAGGAATACTATTCTATTCCATTCTAAACGGAGCTGTGTTCCTGCAGAAATGCAGAGATGAAGACATAGCAATAGCACTTAGACTTATATAACACTCCGTAGTGCTTTACAGGACTCTCTAAATCAGGTGTGTCAAACTGGCAGCCCACAGGCTGAATGTTTCCCACACAGGCCATGCCCACCCTAGTGCCGTGAAGGGGGAAAACAAATTTGACACTCATGCTCTAAATGGTTTACAGGGTCAGCATATTGCCCCCAACAATATGGGTCCTTATATTACCAACTTCGGAAGGATGGAAGACTCTGTCAACCTCAAGTCCTGTCAGGATCAAACTCCAGACTGTGGGCAGAGTTAGCCTGCTGTACTCCATTCTAAACACTGCACCACCAGGTCTTATATAAGTGTTGGATTTTTGTTGAAGTCCAGCTTTTTTATAAATACCCTTTCTGTTAATTGACTGGTAGAATAAAAGAACATGTGTGAACAAGGCAGTCCATAGCTAAAGTGAGCAACTTTTCTTAGCTACCTAAAGATTTGCGTGGCATGCTAAAAGTAGATTCTAAAAGTAGGCAGAGACCCTTTTCTAACTTTAATCTTATCTTTTTACTTCCCTTTTTATTTTATTAAAATAAAATAAACCTTTATATGTAAAGGTTTACATAACTAAATAACCTGCTTTTGCTTATTATATTTGTTGTATAAAATTCATGGGAGATTCTGATTGATATGAAAAAAAAAAGTTAGCATGGCTTCACTCATTTGAAATACTTTATAGTTTTCTTTTATCCATTCACAGACTGGTTGGCTTTGAATTTAGATGAAGATAACCTTGCTACCAGCTATAAATACTTCTTAAAAAGAATGCCTTTCAGAAGGGAAAAAAAACCTTGCCACCTGTTTTTACTCCTACACTTTTAAACGCATGGGGGAAAAAAATAGCTTGAAATGTATTCCATGCTAAATACAGTTAAGTGATCAATTAAGGTTTCCTGTTTTTTTAAAAGCTAAGCTAAAAATGTCCTGTAAAAACATGATGCAAAGAACCTACTTATTCAACTCATGTGAATTGCTTCTTTCCCAGCAATTATTGGTCAAGGCATAGCCAGGGAAATGTCTGATGTTGGAACCAAATGTTCTACTATCATTAATATTTCATAGAGCTATTATTAATAACTCAGAATGGATTTGTGAAAAATCTTTATTAAATATCTGATGCTCAGTTAGCTGTACCCTCCAGTGAAATGCTTCACAGATCAAAGGCTGCAGTGTTTTCTCTTGGGAAAACAGATAGTCAAATGCTAACGTATTTCTGGCAATGTACAGGAATTTGCAGTTTTGTTTTGTTTTTCCCTCCAAGCTTCACTGCTTAATTATTTTCAAAATAAATCTTTTCCATCAACCACCATGTCATGAGGGAGGTTTTTTTGGTCCTAAGTGGAATCTTCTTCTTTCTCTTTAAAACAACAATGAAATAAAGGTACTTCAAAATTTCAACACTTGATTGTGATGTAAATATTAATGGTGATTGTAAGTTTCAAGTGAAGTTTGTTTAAGAAGACCATACATGTGGACTAAAGTTACACAACCTTTTCAAATGGGAAATCTCATTGTGGAATAGAAATAGCAATAGCACTTAGACTTATATACCACTTCACAGTGCTTTACAACCCTCTCTAAGCAGTTTACAGAGTCAGCATATTGCCCTCAACAATCTGGGTCCTCATTTTACCCACCTTGGAAGGATGGAAGGATGAGTCAACCTTGAGCCTGGTAAGATTCTATCTGCCAAATTGCAATCAGCTGGCAGTCAACAGTACTGCACTCTAACCACTGCGCCACCGCGGCTCTCAATCCCAATATTTCTTAGGCTGATGAAGGCTTCTAAAATGTATTGCCATGTGTTAGAAAGCAGAGGGCAAATGGATTGCAAGGAACATCCTTCAGATCATCATTAAAAACTGTGAGTAGTGCCATTCTCATTATTTCTACTGTCTGAGAATTAAATGCAAATAACATCATTAAGTTGCCCAAATACAGCAAGTCAGTTAAGTTATTGTGGAACCACTTCAGATACAAAAATAAAAATAAGAATACATAAATGGCAAAGCAAGTAGCTAACCATTTCATGCTGTTGTTTGTCACCAAAACATGTCTTGCCAGCCACTTCAATCTGTTTCATAATTGAGCCAAGCTTGGCTGCACTTCTGTTTATAGTCCAAAGATGTCAGTAAAACAGTCATGAGGAGTTAATTGCATAGTATTTCATAGGGACACACCAATCAGTCAAGACACAGTTTGTATTTGAGATGGGAAAGTGAGAAGATGTTATCTGAATTTGAGATTCAAGGCTTAGAAGCCAAAAGATCTGATTCAAGCTTCCATCAGATAAAATACTTGACCATGTCAAAAGGTCTGGATTGCTTCCTGAGGGGATGGGATCTTTCAAAGAACATTAACCTGAGCTCTGCAAAGTTTCATGGATTCCACCACAATAAATGTGTGAAATATTTCTCTTGCACATTTTTGGGACAGAGATAGAAAGCATGATGAAAAGACTGCAAAGATGTTTCTCAAACTGCCCAGGAGAGGTAGTATGGAGGAGAGATGTTGAACCAATGCCCAAGTCTTTTACCTTTCCTTGTGCCAAGCTAAACATTAAAATTTTACAAACTATTTCAAAAAAAGCCTCTACTATATATGAAAGAGTTCATCATCTAGAAAATAAACTAGCCAAGTGGCAAATTACTAATCTGGGGCCAGTAAGGGAAGATTCCAGAGGTGGTATTCAGCCAGTTTGTACCGGTTTGCGTGAACCGGTAGCAGAGATCGTGGGTGGCCCCCTCACCCGCCCACCTGCCCCGGCTCTATGACATCCTATTTAGGCACATTTTGGAGGCTGGGTGCATGTGCGGAAGGTGTGCGAGTGAGAAGATGTTTATATGTTAACACTTTGGATACCTAGAAAACACACTGTTCAACATAGAAATGGAATATGTGATACAAAACAATAAAAAAAATATTGATATAACAAAAGAATATTGGAAACCCACTGCTGGAAGATTCTACCCTAATTTCAGCATTAAATTTATCTATGGGGGTCAAGGGCTAGAAAATTCACACAATTTGCTTTGTTGTCTAGACTCCTTCTTGTGAACCTTTGCTCCACTGCTCTTATCTTCTTCATCTGGCTCAATGAGTAAGAGAGAATAATCAATAACAAAATCAAGGAAAGGGAGACCATTTGCTGCTTTATCCTATATCTATAGAAATGATGGGCATTAAGGAATCTTGTCTTGCATTCCTCCAGCTGGTACTGGTTAATGGACAGCCTTTGCACCCAGAATAAAGGACTTATTAAATAGGAAACATGAAGATGCACCAGATATTCATGTATGTATGTCTATATTGGTATGCGGTAATTAAAAGAAGAGGATAAAAATCCCTCAGGGGCTTCTCTCCTATATTAATCAAAATTAAAGTTACATTATATATTTCTGACGTATATAATAAAATCATGAATATTTAAGTCAGTTTACATAATAGGAAGAAATAAAAATGAAATTAAACATGTAGACTAATATATGCAGTCCAAATTTCTAAAACTGCCTTTCAATTGACACTTTCAGTAATAAACACATGTTGAAATATGGCAAATTTCCTTCAGCCAACTGTATAATTGATGGAGAATGGACACCTTTATAAAACCCATTGCAAATGTATCAGACAGCAGGGTTGCCATGCCTGGCTAGTAAAATCTAGCAATCTTACTCCCTTCTGACAAATAGCAAAAGCATCCTTGACAGTTTTGTTGATTCAAAGCCTATTTGATATAGAAGATTTAAACTCAAACAAAGAAACAGTGCTGGACTGGAATAATTTTTTTTTTATTTGGCTAGGCCACTGACTGGAAATAAAAACAGAAGCCAAGAAGCATAGGGTATTGCCATCCTGATGACACAAAGATACTTAAAAGTTAAAAGTATTTTAAAGGGCAGGGGGGTTCATATTATAGAAGTTACCATTGGATAGGTCTAATCTATCTATTGTGTGCTGTTGTATTGTTTTGGTTGAAGCTGAAGTATTCATTTGCTGGTAAGACATTGTAGCAGATGATTTTATGTACAATGCTTAGGTCAGACCAAAGACGGTGAAGTTCTAAGTTGTCTAAGCCCAAAATTTCAAGTCTGGTGGCATAAGGTATTTTGTTGCGAGTAGAGGAGTGGAGGACTCTTCTTGTGAAATATCTCTGGATGTACATGAGTTTGGACACTGCAGGAGACAGTGGAAGATGGGGGGAAGGGGCTGGCATGCTATGGCCCATGGGGGTCACAAAGAGTCAGACATAAGTTAGTGATTGAACAACAAAAACAACATCTTACTAGAGGCAGTTTACCACGAAAAACTCCCAAAATTTATCAGCTGCATGGACTTTGATGACATATGTTTCCTTGCAAGGCCATATTTTCAAAACATTGTGCCCAGATGTTGTTTCATCCCTCCCTCTTTCTCTCCCCCAATGAAATAAGAGAGTTATTTTGTCTAAAGAGAACTTGGAGTCCATACTTGTCAAGTTGCATTACCTATTATGTCCCCCACCCCCCATCGTTTGTAACCAGTGGAGAGAAGCATCAGCTCTTACGCCCAAGCAGCTTTGACATTCTATCCAATATTTGCTATGTATACATAAAGGTATCACAGAAGAAACTCTAAATTGAAACTGGCACACGAGGCAGCAAAACCGTAAAACTAAAAGCTGCCTAACTGTAAGGAATAAGTGGGATTTTCCACTTCACCACATAGGGAGAAATCTCTTTGTTTCTCTCACTTCTGCATTTAAATTTTTAATATCTCCAATTCTTTCCACCCTGTTTATAAAGTCTTTTGAGGACTTTGTCAGTTCTTATTCTAAAATCAATACATTTAGATTGGAGAGGGGGTAAGTTCACAGTTTTAGAAAATGTGCCCCAAGGGAAGCTTCAGGTTTTAGAAAGAAACTAAGAGGGATTCTTCTTCTTAATACAGTAAAGCATTTTCCCCTTATCTGCTGCCAGGCAGGGATGTCCAACCCTGGCAACTTAAGACTTATGGACTTCAGCTCCCAGAATTCCCGAGCCAGAATTCCCCAACCAGCCATCGTAGAACAAGGGTGTCCATTCTTGGCACCTTAAGACTTATGGACTTCAGCTCCCAGAATTCCCCAGCCAGAACTCTCCAACCAGCTACCGTAGAACAGGGGTGTCTAATCCTGGTGCCTTAAGACATGTGGGCTTCAACTTCCAGAATTCCCCAGCCAACATGGGGAAGGGGTACTTGCCTCTTGCAGTCCAGATTCAGTAAAAGCTTTTGTTACTTGCTTTGAGATCCACAATTAAAAATGCCTCCATTATACTGTTTCACTGCATCGAAACAATACCCATATACTTCTATGAACATTGATTACGTTGATTATATTATACCTAAGAATATAGATACATATTTTTATAATACATTTTGTAAATAATTTTATCCACAATAGATATTTAACTCAGAATGATTTTCCACCCATCTCCGTGCCTGAGGGGCTTATTCAAAAAATACAGGCACTTTCTCTGTCCCCACCTCCAGTACTCAGGAAGACTCTTTAAACAGGTGGTAGATTTTAAAACCACAGATTGCTGCAGGTTGGTTATCTCTCTCCTATCTCCTATCACAATCCCTGCTGCCTAGCAAAAATGCTGTATTTTTTCCTATCACCAATGATAAACTCCCGTGTCCAGTGTGCCCAATGGCTGATAAATTTATACACACAGGCTCTGCAAACTTCTATTAATCAACAACTCAGCCACATGAATATTGCACAGATATATCATGGAGAATGCAGTCGAAGATATCCTTGTTGTGATTACAGAACCACTGGCAGGCAAAACTTTTTGCAGTGTAGAAAGGAATAAGAGCTACAAAAGTCTCATCATTTCCTTTCTCATCCTTAGGACTTTGCTTGATTATTCGTGTAAATCCACCTCTGTAGTATGGTCCAAATCCATTGCCAGCATTTTCCAAAATTCCTTGTTTATTTCGTCTCAGTCCTCCCCACCAGCCAAGATCCCCCTTTATGAATGGAACCTGGGAATCTACATCACCAGGTCATATGGTAGAAAATGTTAATTCTCTTTAAAAATTAGGGTTGCCGGGTGTCCACTATTTGAGCAGACAGTCTGCTTTTTTCACATTATTTTCACTATTTTTTTTCACAAAATAGTGGACATTTTTTTTATTCAAAAGCTTTATGATGAAATGGTACGTAATCTAAAGCTGTATAGTCTAAGAGAATAAGGATAGGAGAATCACGTTTTGTCTTTTTTTTCATAAGTTAGAATGAGACAAAGATCGAATATCCATTGAACTCAATTCTCTGAAAAAATTAATGATGAGATTAAAATAAAAATATATTATAAAATTATGTACAGTTCACATTTTAAAAATGTATTGTAGCTTGTGTCGACTGACCTAAAATGGCGTGTTAAAATGTTTGTAAGAAAATATATAATTTAATTGTAAAAAATTTTTTATTTTTTTACTACTTAACACCCCCCCCCCCGGTTGTCCGCTATTTTTTGGAAGCAGACCTGGCAACCCTATTACCTCTTGCTCATGAATACTTTGTCTATTTCTTCTACATCAGTGTTGTTGTTTTTCAAATTTGGTAATGTGTGGACTTCAACTCCCAGCATGTTGCTTTGGGACTTCTGAGAGTTGTAGTCCACCCAATTTAAAGTTGTCAGTTTGCAAAACACCGTTCTACATGGAATGCTTTGACTCTTAGGTCATTTTCTTTTCTTAAACTACCTAACTTGTAAAATATTTCTCTCAATGTAAAGTTTGGGTCTTTTCTCTTGTACTGTTCAGTGATCCAATAGAAGTGTAACAGTATAGCAATAGTAAATAATAGAGTAGTACTATAGTAAACAGTATAGTAATCCAACAGAATACTTCTTTGAACTTTTCAATAGGAGTGGGATAGTAGCTCACTAAGAGAGCTAGTTTGGTCTAGTGGTTAAGTCACCAGGTGTTCTGTCCCAGCTACGGACCCCAAAGAACGCAGCACACACAAAGTCTGTACAAACCTTAGTTTACTAAATTAAATAAGCTTTTTTTCCCAAACAAAGGCTGTTAATTTACTTTCTTAACAGCCTACAAAAATCCAAAGAATAAATAATCTTAATCTTACTATGATTGGCAGAAAGCCCAGAAGCAATTTGCAAAGAACTAAGATCAAGGCACAAAGGAGAGTGAACAAGTTGTTCCCTGCAAATTGCTTCAGTCAGCGTTCCTCCTTAAATAGGCTAAGGGAGTGGCAAATTAGCCCCAAGTCCTACTCTCGAGGAGACCTCCTCCTGAGGAGACACTCCTGCCTTTTGCCAGCTCTGCGTGCCCGTGCATCGAGAAGAGGCTCCTCCTCCTCGTCCTCTTCACTTAAGGGAGCTTCTGGAGGTTCTGAAGGCCCTGGCTGAATCCCTGCCTCTGGCACCACATCTTCTCCAGCCTCATTGTCCGACTCGAGTGCTAGCTGCACAGGCTGCTGGTGCAGCATTACACCAGCCTCCTCGCTGTCCAAATTAGCCACCAGGCGCACAGGCCACGTACAGGCCACAACACCAGGCTAGAAGACTCAGAGATCTAATCCTCCTTAGCCATGAAAACTAATTTCTGTATTTTGATGCTGTATAAAATAACGAGCAGTGGTAGCTCATCAGTGGTTAGAATGTAGTATTGCAGGCTAATTCTGCTGACTGCCAGCAGTTCGATTCTCACTTGCTCAAGGTTGACTCAGCCTTCCATCCTTCCAAGGTTGGTAAAATGAGGACCCAGATTGTCTGAGGTTAATATGCTGCCTCTGTAAACCACTTAGAGAGGCTTCTAAAGCACTGTGAAGCGGTATATCACTCTAAGTGCTATTGCTAAAAACCATCTGGGTAACCTTGGGCCAGTCACTATCTCTCAGCCCAATTCACTTACAAGATTGTTGTGGGGGAAATAGGAGGAAGAAGGTTTGTTGGATATGTTTGCCACCTTGAGTTATTTGTAAAAGTAAAAAGATGGGATACAAATAAACAAAAAAACAGTGAACTATTGTCTTTTCTTCTTTTCACCATTACTTCCAAGCTTTGCCACTTCATGTCAAGGTTGCTGCACAAATAGGGCCCTTGAGATTCATGCAACTATAATGGGAGATGTGGGGATGTTACGCTAACAGCTCCACACTTTATATCCTGTTTGTAGAGCTCTGTTTTGTTTCTTCCTCTCAACTCTAAGAGCGAGCTCTCCCTCTTAGGAAGGTTTTGAGTTATCATTTATATGAGTTATGAGTTATTATATCTTTGCAGGCCCCATGTTAGTAAGAATCTCTTTTGTTTTATCCTGTGATCTTCTCCACTGTTTTGCCTTACATTCTTTGTTCCGCCTCCTGTTAATTATAAACTCTGATCACTCAAATTCCTAACACCCATGATTTCCTTGCTTCTCATGCCAAATCCGCACCGTTTGTACCAGCCTCATTCATTTCCTCAATTGCAGTCTCCTTGGTAACATAAATCAAAGATACTTTTGTACTAACTAAATTAAAAAAAAAAAAGAGCAACTGTTTTCAGCCACAGGGGAAAAAAAAAACTCTGCTTACTTTGCGGGATTATGGAAGAAGAGTGTGTCAGAAAAACATGGCAGGCCTAATTCATCATCACAAATAGGGTTGCATTTAAGTATGTAGGACTTTAAAGAACTGTGAGTTCAAAATTCCTGAGCTGGTTTTGCTTTGTCTATATTAGTTTCTATAAATTTCCAGTTCTTACTATTTTCTTTAAGAAGGCCTTGATATTTATTTTTCTTAAAAACAGAGCAAAAACTCACACGTGTATATTTACGTGTATGTGATAGCACCAGAGTTGGGTTTCTGACCAGTTCTGGAGAACCGGTAGTGGAAATTTTGAATAATTCAGAGAACCAGTAAATACCACTTCTGACTGGCCCCGCCCCCATCTATTCTCTGCCTCCCGAGTCCCAGATGATTGGGAGGAAATGGGGATTTTGCAGTAACCTTCCCCTGGAGTGGGGTGAGAATGGAGATTTTACAGTATCCTTCCCCTGCCACGCCCACCAAGCCACACCCACAGAACCAGTAGTAAAAGAAATTGAAACCCACCACTGGATAGCACTATTGTATGGAAAGAAAAATCAGTCTTGCAAACATGGTGCAATGTTTGTCTTCAACTGTGCTTGGTCGACTATACAGATAATCCTCAACCTATGATAGTTCATTCAACTACCATCAAAAGTACAATGGTGCTGAATGAAGGGAAATATGACCCATCCTTGAAGTTCCAACTGTTGCAGTGCCCTTATAGACATGTGACAAAAATCTGGGCCCTTAGCAACATGCCCCCTCTTACGATTGTGGAATGCTGAAAGGGTCCCCCCCACACACAATAGGCTAAGAGGCCTTAGCTGGCTAGGGATGGTGGTGTTTCCCCCATCCCACCATTCTGGGAAAGCTTTGGTCTTCTTTCTGCCAAACTTTATGGACCTACTCATCTCCCTTTTCTGTGCAGCTGCTGGCAAGTACACCCAGTCAATGCAAGGTGCAGCTACTACAGAAGGTGTAGCTAGCACAATGTTTCCAAAAATAGAAAGAGTGAGCCCCAGAACATCAGAAGGGCTAACATTCATCTCACAATACTAATCTTTGGAAACATTGTGAGTGCTGACCAGTGGTGGGATTCAGCCAGTTCTCACCTATTCGGGAGAACCAGTTGTTAACTTTCTAAGCAGTTCGGAGAACTGGTTGTTGGAAGAAACCTTTTTTTTTTTTTTGCACTTTACAGGACTAATCCTGTAAGGAAGGCAGGAAGGAAACATTCTGGTGTTGTTTCTAGCCTAATCTTTATTGCCCTGCTTACAGAAACTGCCTCTTTAGTTAACCCTTATTACATTGTAACAGCTAAGGCAAAGCGCCCATCGACTTGAGTGATCTTGAGTTGGCCACACATGGTCACATGACCACCAAGCCATGCCCACCCAGCTGGTCATTAGGGCAGAGAACCGGTTAAATTATTTGAATCCCGCCACTGGTGCTGACGCTCATCTTGCAGTGTTCTGAGGCTCTTTCAGTCTGTAGAAACTTTCTGTTCCTTCATTAAAAATTCCTTCCTTTCTGTATTTTTTCCCCTCCCTCTTCTTTCCTTCCTACACACACAACCCCCTGCCCAGAAAATTCCCTCTCTTCCTCCTTTCCTCCCTTCCCGTTTTTCCCCCTGCCCTTCCCAGTAGGCAGGGATTGCATGAGTGGCTGGGAAACTGTCATAGAATGTTGAAAATGAGGATCATTTGATCACCATAGCAAATCAGCAGGGCTGAAGCAGCACTGAAACAGCCACAAGTTCCCAAAATTTCTTTCCATTAGGTGTAATGGGTCCCAAAATTTTATAAGTTAGCCCATCTTGTTGATGAAGTTTTGCCTTGTGAATCACTGCTTCGCCTAGTTAAAGGTTACAAACAGGAGAGTTTTGCTAGTGTATAGATGACCTTCCCTTTAGCCTTAAATAAGGTGAAATCAGCATAGATTTTACTTGGTCTCTTGCTCTCAGTGCCTCTTGCTCTTAATGTTACAAGGATTAATTGGAGGATTGAAAATATTAAAATAAAATGTTCATGAGGACTGTATGCCCGCAGAAGCCCCTATATATTCCTTAAAATGTGCTTGTATTAAAATCTTTGTCAGACTAGAGCCACTGTAGGTTATCTTTATCAAAATGGACAGGAACTTGATTTATTTATTTATCCAGTTTGTATGGCCACCCATCTCAGCAAGTGACTGACCATCAGCCATGTCATGTGTATCATGTAGAGGACTGGACTTGATCCTTATATGGGCTTCCAATTCTACTTTTCTATGATTCTCTGATTAATTTCCACTGTGGTTGAGCCAAGATTTGTGCAACAATATTTGCAGGATTGTGGCCAGCTTTCCTAATTCCTCTTTAATCATTTGACCAGTGGATAAAGAACAACAGAGAAAAACACAATTGAAAATGTAAGTCAAAAAGAAAGGATGCTGGCTAAAATATAACTGATTGATGCATTGATTGGTTAGTTGATTAATAATCAACTATTTAAAGAAGATATTTAAGGGCATAGAGAAAAGATATAAATAATAGAACCGGAACAAATTCTGGAACAAATATTTGATAGCACTTGATAAGATTTTCTATGCACTTTGTTATCATCTGCCAAAAAGATTTTGCTGAAGGGCCACTGGGTTACCTATTATCAATATTTACTAACAATTGGTAGGCACAGTGGTTCAATGGCTTAAAAGATGCTGGAGAAAGTCTGTGCTCCTGTGGTTCAAGTCCTACCACTGCCTGATGAAATGAGCTCCTATCACTTGCCTCAGCTCCAATCAACCTAGCAATTCAAAAGCATTTAAATACAAGTAAATAAATAGGTACCACTTCAGTGGGAAGGTAACAGTACTCTATTTTTCTCCTGCATGCTCTGCATTGCAGCATAATATCATACTGGCCACATAAGCACAGAAACATCTTCGGACAGTCTAGCTCAATGGCCTAGAAACAGAGATGAGCACAATTCCCCTAAAGCCGTCTTCTTCTTCTTCTTCTTCTTCTTCTTCTTCTTCTTCTTCTTCTTCTTCTTCTTCTTCTTCTTCTTCTTCTTCTTCTTCTTCTTCTTCTTCTTCTTCTTCTTCTTCTTCCTCTCCCCCCCCCTCCTCCTCCTCCTCCTCCTCCTCTTCCTCTTACTAACAACTGGTAATTATGAATATGTGAAAAGATACATCCGCACCCCTAGGCTCATGAATCAGGAGTCTGTTAGCATCTTTTCAGACTAACAAATTTACTAAAAGACATGAACTTCTTTCAAATGATGCCCAAGGAAGCTACACATCATGAGAAACGGAGCTTGTATTGAGGGAGATCTTACCCTAACTACAGTATGGAGATTTTAACACCTTTCTAAGGTGGGCAGGGAGGAAGATGTGTATTTTTGATATTGTTAAGTAATTGGGATTCAGAAGCTCCTGATGATTGTACCAGGTTCCCCATTTACTGCTTTTTCATTTCTAGTGTAAAATTCCAATAATTTATTTTTTCATTGGTAGATAATGGATACTCTGAAGGTTTTGCAGTGCTAAATTCTTTCTGGCTCTGCAAAATTTAGAGAAAACTTTAAAGAAGAAAAGAACAGACTCAGTAACAGTAAATAGGCCTTGTGGTATATGATTGTGTGGGTCTGTATTCTTGATCAGGGGTGGGTTCTAATTTTTTTTACTACCGGTTCTGTGGGCGTGGCTTATTTTGTGGGTGTGGCTTGATGGTCATGTGACAATTCTTTAGGATTTAGCAGAGGTACTGATCTACCAGGCTTTTAACTGCTTGCAGAGCTGTACCGATCTACGCATTTATTTTTGCAGGCACTGGTCTACTCATGTATTTTTGCAGGCACTGATCTACTCATGTATTTTTGCAGGCACCGGTCTACTCATTTGTTTTCTTTTAACACTGATCAGCTGTAGGGCGGCCCTTTGAAGCCCCGCGGCAAGAGTTTAAACAGTTTTTTTCCCTCTAGCCATCAGCTGAGACTCAGGAGGCAGCAATAGATTGGGGGTGGGGCCAAATAAAAGGTAAGAATAATGCGGGGGTGGGGGTGGGGGGCAGGGGCATCAGAACCAGTTCGGTGACATTATATCATCACCGCTACTGGCTCGGGGAACAAGGCCAAACCGGGAGGAACCCACCACTGTTCTTGATGCATTGCTAAATGGAAGAAATTCTAGTGATTGGTATTATGAATCTTACACTGATTGAGTAACAGATGCACCTATCATAGAACTATTTTCAAAGAGGTATACTGTAGATTCTTAACTAACACAGATCATATAAATGAACAAGAAGAAGTAGAAAAGATATTAGATGTCAATGTACTATAAACCCTTTTTCCTCATGACTGGTCATCACTAAATATAATAAAAACTGTCACAGGGAAGGGAAAAATCTTATAAAAAGGCTGATAAGGTGCGAAAGATCAACAAAGATGAACTTTGCATTGTTACATCACATGAAGGTAACTATCCATTTCTAGATATATAACTTCAGGTTTTATAGATTCCTATTGCATTGAATTTTCTTTTTCTTTATAATGAATTCATCTCTGTATTTGAATTTCTCACCACTCATTGCATCACTTGCTTATAGACTCCAAAAGGAAAGTGGATCAGAAGCATGAGCCTTCTACGAAGAGCCTGAGTGGCGTAGGAGGCTAATGCCTCCTACTAAGGCAGCATTTAACATCCAGCTGCCTGCAATTACTGTGAGTTCAATTCTCACCAGGCTAAAGGTCGACTCAGCCTTCCATCCTTTCTAAGGTGGGTAAAATGAGGACCCGGTTTGTGGGGGCAATAAGCTGACTTTGTATAAAATATACAAAAGTATGAAGGCTATTGCTTAACGCATTGTAAGCCGCCCTGAATCTCCGGAGAAGGGTGGCATATAAAAATAAATAAATAAATGTGTTTTGAGAGGTTATATGGATGCTTAGAAGTCACAAACTTGTCCTCATCTTGTGTTATCAGCCATTTCTCCATTTAGCTAATTCTCCATTTTTTAAAAGTTATTCTTTCAAAGGAGAACCTGTGATGAAATTATGATTTAGTAGTTGGAATAAGGTTCAGGAGAAGATCCTTTCTGCAGTGATGTGCTAATAGAAAGGAGAAGCCAGAGCAGACATTAATTCTGGAGACAGTACTTGAGCCAAACCTTTCTTTGAATTCCTTCCAAAACACTTCCCAACCTTGGCAATCAGCTCCCTCCATTCTTGCAATTTCCAACATCTGTCTCTCCAAAATTCTCACACCAAACAGCTGAATCCACTTCTAATATAAATCAAAACTGAACACAGAAGACTTTTCAAAATGAGCCATCAAATTTGTGGACAAAAACATTGGGAAGATGGTTGCTGTAAGGAATATATAATATAATAGCAGAGTTGGAAGGGACCTTGGAGGTCTTCTAGTTCAACCTCCTGCTTAGGCAGGAAACCCAACACCACTTCAGACAAATGGTTATCCAATATCTTCTTAAAAACTTCCAGTGTTGGAGCATTCACAACTTTTGTAGGCAAGTTGTTCCACTGATTAATTGTTCTAACTGTCAGGAAATTTCTCCTCAGTTCTAAGTTGCTTCTCTCCTTGATTAGTTTCCATTCATTGCTTCTTGTCCTGCCCTCAGGTGCTTTGGAGAATAGCTTGACTTCCTCTTCTTTGTGGCAGCCCCTGAGATATTGGAACACTGCTATCATGTCTCCCCTAGTCCTTCTTTTCATTAAACTAGACATACCCACTTCCTGCAACCGTTCTTCATATGTTTTAGCCTCCAGTCTCCTAATCATCTTTGTTGCTCTTCTCTGTACTCTTTCTAGAATCTCAACATCCATTTTACATCATGGCGACCAAAACTGAATGCAGTATTCCAAGTGTGGCCTTACCAAGGCATTATAAAGTGATATTAACACTTCACGTGATCTTGATTCTATCCCTCTATTTAGGCTAGAAGAAAAACACACATATATATATATATGTATGTATGTATGTATGTATGTATGTATGTATATATGTATATATGTATATATGTATATATATATGTATGTATGTATGTATGTATGTATATATATATATAACTTTTCGTAGGTTTTATGTGTCTTTTTCTTTTAGCCAGGTTTTTCCTACGTAACCAAGATTTTTCTACAGCCCTAGCTCAGTGGAGTCACATCTACTCGATTCTGGGCTTTTTTCTTCTGGCAGCCAGCAGGCCCTATGCTGCCCTATGCTGCCTAGGGAGAGACTTATATAGATCTATTTCTGGCTCGTTAGCCATCATCAGTAAGCCGCACCCACATCGCATGTATCCTCCCTGTAAAGGTACAATATCTATTTTACTTTTCGTAGGTTTTATGTGTTTAATTGCACCTACGATAATTTCCTTACTACAAAACTGTTTGAGAATTATCTTCCTTTTCTCTCATTGTTTCCTAATTTTTTGTGATGCATTGTACAGGGGTCAAGTGATAAATTAGTTACATAAAAGGCTACTTACACCCACAAAATAATTTTCAGAAAAGTGAAAAAGAGAAGGATAATTATTTTCTGATTTGGCATTAGTTCAGGAGGTTAGGTTGGTTCCTATTAAAATGCGAGCCAAACAAAGTTCTCCCCCATTCCTAGTTCATCAATTTGAACATCATTTCTTAAAAAAGAGACAGAAACAATTGCTCTGTAACTCTTGAAAAAAATGTACCTTGCTTAACAATGTGTGTTAATTGCTTTTGGTTAACTAGCTATACCATTCCATCTGCCAGCAATATGTTATTCATTAATGCTGTGTATATACATGACTGTGTAAAGAGAGGAAATGGAAAGAGATATTGAAAAAGAGATGGCTAGCTGAGTTAAATGAGATATAATTGTCATGGATAATCATAGAGAGAACAAACAAAATGAACAATTATTTCTTCAGTAACGAAGGATAGAATCAGATGCTGGAGGCAAATACAGCTCAAGTTACTGCAGCTGCTGGCTCACCAAGGAGGACATTTGGACAATTTAAAGGAACATTATTCTCCCAGCACCTGTAAAATCAACAAATGATGGAAATTTGCTCCAATTTCATTTTATAACATGCCAGAGTCAGGGTTGAAATTCTTCACTAGAATACCAGATTGGCAATAGTTTATTTGATAAAACAAGTTATGTACTGATGCAAAACTAACATATGATCTTTTTGAGAAACTCAAGTCTCTGATTTCCCAGTGTCTGTGAAAAATTGAGTATAAAGCTGAAAATACCTTGAATCAAGTTCAATTAATGGTGTCTATATCCTCTCAATTCCTGGCAAATAGTGGGGAAGAAATGGAGGTAGTGACAGATTTTATTTTCCTGGGCTCCAAGATCACTGCACATGGGGACTACTGCCAAGAAATTAAAAGATGCTTGCTCCTGGGAAGGAAAGCTATGGCAAAGTTAGACAGCATACTAAAAAGCAGAGACATCACCCTGCCATCAAAAGTGCGTATAGTCAAGGCTATGGTTTTCCCAGTTGTAATGTATGGCTGTGAAATTTGGACCATAAGAAAGGCTGAGCGACAAAGAATGGAGGCCTTTGAACTATGGTGCTGGAGAAGACTCCTGTGATTCCCTTGGACTGCAAAGCAATCAATCCAGTCAGTCCTAGAGGAGATCAACCCTGACTGCTCTTTAGAAGTCCAGATCCTGAAGATAAAGCTAAAATACTTTGGCACTTAATGAGAAGGAAGGACTCACTGGAGAAGAGCCTAATGCTAGGAAAGATTGAGGGCAAAAGAAGAAGAGGATGACAGAGAACGAGGTGGCTGGATGGAGTCACTGAAGTAGTAGGTGTGAGCTTAAATGGTATCCGGAGCATGGTACAGGACAGGAAGGCTTGGAGGAAAGTTGTCCATGGAGTCACGATGGGTCGGACACGACTTCACAACTAACAACAAATATCCATGCAGCTTTTTAAGCAACATGATTCCTAGCCAATCTTTGATGATCTCAGAAGCTTAACAAGATCAGACCATGTGAGAAGCTATTGGTTATTTTTAAAAAAGGTAATTCCAAACAGCAGGATTACTCCTTATATAAGTCTGCTCCAAAGTAATTACAGAATAACTTACTTACAGGTAAGTGCATATAACAGGAGCCTGTAGTACAGTGGACTAAAGCACTGTTATTAACATCTGCTGCTTGCAATTACTGCAAGTTCAAATCTCACCAGGCTCAAAGTTGACTCAGCCTTCCATCCTTTCAAAGGTAGGTAAAATGAGGACCCAGATTGTAGGGGCAATAAGCTGATTTTGTATAAATATACAAAAGTATGAAGGCTATTGCTTAACACATTGTAAGCCGTCCTGAGTCTCCGGAGAAGGGCAGCATATAAATTAAAGCAAAAAACAAAACAACAACAACAACAACAACAACAAAAAAAAAAAAAAAACCAGTGGCCTGATGTTATCCAGATATTTTGGACTTGAGCACCTGTCAGCTCCAGGCAACCTCATCAAAGGCAAAAAGAAAAAAAGAAAGAATTGCAAGTCAAATCTTATAGAAGATATCTTTGGATTACAAAAGCATTATTGACCAAAACACAACTTGAAATTAGTGATTTACAATTGCTATATAACTAGTAGATCATTTCTGGGTTTGGAAATGGTATTGTAGACCATTTAGAACTCAGGTGGAAAATCAGCAGGGAAGTGTAGGGCTATAATCATACATTCTGGAAGAAGACGTTGGCAAACCGTTTACATTCTGTAACAAAGAAAATTGTACAAATGTGTCCAAGGGGCCATAGCCGAATTGCAATTCTTTCTTCCTTTTTCATAGCCAAAGATTAGTTCATATGAGGATGTTATTCAAAACATAAATGTTGTGTTGATTTAGTTGTCTCATTTGCTGACTTTAAATATGCCCCCCCTTAAACACTACTTGGAAAATTCAACTGGTTCAAAATGCAGCAGCATGTGAACTCTCTGGTCCATCCGCTGAACTGTTTACCAGTCTGCTTCTGGATGTGAATCAAAGTTTGAAAGCAGATTAACAGATTAAAAGAGTTGGAAGGGACCTTGTAGGTCATTTAGTCCAACCCCCCCACCACTCAATCAGGAGACCCTATACCATTTCTGACAATGGCTGTCTAATCTCTTCTCGAAAGTCTCAAGTGATGAAGCTCCCACAACTTCCAAAGGCAACTTCTGTTCCATTGGTTGACTGTTCTCACTGTCAGAAAGTTCCTCCTTATTTATAGGTTGAATCTCTCCTTAGTTTCCGTCAGTTCAGTTCAGTTTCCGTCCATTATTCCTTGTCTGGCCTTCAGGTGCTTTGGAAAACAGCTTGAGCCTTTCCTCTCTGTGGCAGCCCCTCAAATATTGGAACACTTCTATCATGTTTCCCCTGGTCCTTCTCTTCACTAGACTAACCAGGCCCAGTTCCTGTAACCATTCTTCATATGTTTTAGTCTCCAGTCCCCTAATCATCCTGGTTGCTCTCCTCTGCACTTTTTCTAGAGTCTCAACATCTTTTTTTATAGTGTGGTGACCAAAAGTGGATGCAGTACTCTAGGTGTGGTCTTACTAGGGCTTTATAGAGTGGTATTAGTACCTCACTTGGTGAGGTGCTGGTTATGATCTATAAATCCCTACATGGCATAGTCCTTCCTGCCTATCTCTCATGGAATCTGCCCAGCCAATTCAAGATGACAGAGTTGGCATTCTTTGGGTTCCTTCAATTAAACAGTATCATCTTCCAGGAGCCAGGAGATGCACCTTCTCTGTCACAGTACCTGACCTCTGGAATGACGTTGTCTCTGAAATCCAGGTGGCTTCCATCCTGGTAACATTCTGTAGGGCCCTGAAGACCTGGCTGTTCTCCCAGGCCTTGGATTAGGGTGTTGGGAGCCCTTGTGAGTGTTGTTGTTGGCCAGATTCACCATCTTATGTGCTTTTTAATCTGTTTTTAATATCAAGAGCCACGGTGGCGCAGTGATTAGAATGCAGTACTGCAGGCTACTTCTGTGGATCACCGGCTGCCAGCAGTTTGGCAGATCAAATCTCACCGGCTCCAGGTTGACTCAGCCTTCCATCCTTCCGAGGTGGGTAAAATGAGGGCCCAGATTGTTGGGGGCGATATGCTAACTCTGTAAACCACTTAGAGAGGGATATAAAGCACTGTGAAGCAGTATATAAGTGCTATTGCTATTGCTATCTTTTGGTTGATTGTTTTTGAATTGTGTTGCATTTTACTCTGTTGTTGAGTTGAAAGCCTTCCAGACTCATGAGCCTGGTGACACCTAAATCTAATAAATTAAATTAACCATTGGAGCCTTTGGGCCATATTGTTTAATGCATGTTTCAATTCTCTATATTGCCAAAGGAATATTGTAGATAAATCAAACTCAACACGCAATACTCAAAACAATTAGTAATTCACCAATTTAAAATATTTATTTGTTATTTAGCCCATATTCCAACAAGGCATCTTCCCCTTTATTTTCAAAATTGGATTATTTCTCAACATCAATTTATGTGATTTGAGATTAAAATGTAAGCACTTAATTGTTAATTACCAAATATTGAAAGTTTTTGAAGCCAGAACTGAAGAACTTTGCTGAATATACCTTGATCCTAAATTGGACAAAATGTCCAAAGCATTACACTTGGTCTTGAAATAGGCCCAAAGTGAAGAATAATCACAGTCTCATTCCAAAATAAATAATATAATAAATGTTAGGAATGCTTATTACCTTGAGTGATATATAGGAAAGATGGAATAAAAATGTAATAATAATAAAATGCAATAATATAGTTGAAAATCTGGTAGGCTGAAGCTACCACCAACTTTCAATCCTCTTAGTTACGGGGCTACCCTAGAGGAGTATCCTGAAGTTACACCTGGTACAGAATGCAGCAGAGTGCATTATGGGTTGTACATGTAACTCCACTGCTATGTGAGCCACATTGGATGCCAGTCAGTTTTTTACTACCAGTTCTGTGGGTGTGGCTTGTTGGGCATGGCATGGCTTGTTGGGTGTGGCAGGGGAAGGATACTGTAAAATCTCCATTCCCTTCCCACTCCAGGGGAAGGTTACTGCAAAATCCCCATTTCTTCCCAATCAGCTGGGACTTGGGAGGCAGAGAATAGATGGGGCTGGGGCCAGTCAGAGGTGGCATTTACCTGTTCTCTGAACAACTCAAAATTTTCGCTACTGATTCTCCGAACTACTCAAAGTTTCCACTACCGGTTCTCCAGAACTGGTCAGAACCTGCTGAAACCCACCTCTGATGCCAGTGTACTTCCAGGTCCAATTCAAGGTGTTCGTTATCACCTTTATGGCCTTTTATGGCATGGGACCAGGTTACCTTAGGAACCATTTTGTCCCTATTTCATCAACCCATCCTTCCCTGTCAGGCAGAGAGACTATATTGTGGACCTTGAAGGTCAAAAAACCTTTACAAACAGGCTCAAACTTTGTCCCCCCTATGGAACATCTTGCCTCCAGAGACAAGGCAGACCCTTAGTCTCTTGGCCTTCCAGATGTGTGTCAAGATTTAGCTTTGCCAACAGGCATGGGGGAGGGGGTCTAAGAGTGGCATGCAACTCTGGGGGTGGCTAGTGAAGCTGCTCACTTTCCCTTTTTCCCTTTTTTATTGTTCCATTTTTAATTTGGTTTTAATTCTAGTTTTATTTACATTGCTTTTTAACTATATTGTTTTATATGATTATGTGGTTTTATGCAATAACCCACCCTGAGTCACACAGGTAAAATTTGATAAATAAATAAATAATAAAATGCATTTGAACAAAAATATTAGAGGAAGTTTAACCTGCCATAAAACAAATCCCCCTTAATATATTTAGTGTGTAAAGTATTCAATGGGGAATTAACATTGGAAGGCCTCTTAGAATACACATTAATCTCAATGCAACATTCATTTGTGTAACATTAATCTTGTCCCCAAAAACTAAATTGAGGATTTAACCATTGAATTATATCTCCCTGGAAATGCATCTATGCACTTAGACACATTTAATTCAACACAGTTTGATAAATTTTGAGAATGAGCGAGACCCAAGAATTTTCTAGTTTTTACAAACTGTAAATCCCAGACTCTTATAGATATCTGTTGAGATAGATAAAAAGGCAGCAAATTAGATTTGTTCCAGTTATATATCAGGGGTATAAACTACATTTCTACAGTATATGATTTCAATAAGCTTTGGTAAAGCATTACATAATCAGCTGCATGGTACTACTTTCATTATTCCCAGTGTTAAAGTAGCTATGCCCCCCCATCTGCTATGTCATCCTTTCTCCTCACAATAGGAACTGCAAAAATTCAGATAACTAGTACAAGGTAGTAAAAAGATACAGGGAAAAAAAATCTAACTCTTGAAGATCCAGACTATTGTGGATCAGATCCTTCAAGTCCTTCGACAATGATTCCCCACTGATCTTGGAAAGAAAGGTGAAACAGTAGCAGTAGGTTTTATACCTGCAGTCATAACTATCACCATTGCTACAATTAGTATTAAATAAATAAAATCTCAGTTACAAGCAAGATGCATTTGTTTGGTTCCATCTGGTGGTCATCCAAATGTTTATAGCCAATATTTAGTAGTCTTACACCATTTTTTTTTAAAAAAAACCCTTTTGTTTTCCTCCTAGAGCAGGGGTGTCAAACTGGCGGCCCATGGGCCAAATGTGTCATGCACAGGCCACGCCCACCCCAGCTCCGCAAAGGCAAAAAAGTCACGATACATCAATACGTCAAGTGACGCAATCAAGTTTGATGTGTCCTAGAGAAATGGTTGGTTCAGCACAAAAAAATAGAAGACAAAGAAGTAGGCACAATTTGCAAACTTTCAATTAGAGATGCTTACCTAGTTTTGCACATTTTCAAAGATTGGTTCCATCCTAGAAAGTAACACATGATTCCTAATGTTAAGCATAATAATTACAGCCATCCCCAAAGTTAATTGGTGAGCATGAGCAAGTTACAATATTGTTGCAAATATATAATGGACATTAAAAAAGAAGGACTTTGCTTGCTTAGTCTTGACGTAACCAACAACTCCCCTTCCTTCTATAAAACATAGCTCATATTAACTTGCTCATTTCAGCCCAATTAATTGCACATAAAAATGGTCTGTTAGGAGAAAATGAGACTATTGTTAAAAATATCACCTTAAATATATTTCACTAAGAAAAAAATACCAAAACGTACAAAGTGTATTTAATACTGATTTGGAAATGGGATGATCCAAATTGAAGATCGAGAATCTAAGGAAACTCAAAGAAACCCAAACTGCTAGATTATTTTATCTCAACTTCATTTTGTGGCTGGGATAATGCTTAAAAGAATTAGTTTGTTTTTCCCCTAAATTTGTCTGACCCTCCCTTTTGTCAGAGTAGCTTGATGTGGAGGCAGAGAAAAACAGAATAACATTTTTTAGCTGAATTTCATTGACATGATATATAATTGCAATTCAATAAGATAGAGTAAGATGATGGATGGACTGATAGTAGAAACCCTCTTCTGATAAACAATATACCTGTGTTTGGTTATTCTAAACATATCCATAATCATTTGTGCAGCTTTGTTGCCATAAACGGATCTGTTGTCTGAACAGTGTTCAACCACATTAGATGGCAATATGTTACTTCAAAAGGAACACATTAAAAAAAAACCCATAGTTTAATGATGATTTGCAGAAACTCACAATCCACTATTCCACAGTCTAGCAACTGAGATGTAATAATGAAAATTACCTCACCACTCAGAAGGTGCCACTTGAGGAAAGAAGTATTGACAATAACACAGCATCTAGATGTATAGAGGAGAGTTCCACAGCTGGATATCCGAACACTGAAGGAGAGAAGGAGAGAAACTGAGTCAATATAGTTACTTCTTTCTTTTTTAAATTAACATTTCAAAAGCATCTCTATGGCTGCTGATCTCAAAGTCTACAACCCATAGTCTCAGGGTCAGATGTAACCCCAAAGCTCCAGGGGTGGGCTTCAGATCCTTTAGCAACAAGTTCGCTGCCCCGTTGCTGGGTGGGCATGGCCATGGTGGCCGTGGCCTAGTTGGCTGCCTGCACCACAGCGGAGGGGGGCGTCTTTGCCCTCCCCAGGCTCTGGAGGCTTTCCTCGAGCCTCCAGGAGGGGAAAAGCAGCTTCCCTTGGCTCTGGAGGACCTCCCATTTCTGGATTTCCAGAACCTCTGGTTGACCCATTTTTTGCCCTCAGCACGGCCGCGGCCCCTACACTTACCTGGAATGATGAATGGGCTGTGTAGAGACTTCTGGGAGGGGAGGGGGAAGGGGAGAGGCAGAATGGGAGGGGTGAGGATCACCCAAACCCTGCCGAACCCCCAGGAGCCCACGCCTGCAAAGCTCTAGTTTTTGTGTAGCCTGCAAATTGCCCTCTATTTAACACCCTTTTTCATCAACATGTTTGTCAAAATTCAGCAATTAGCTTCATGACATGACGAGATAGCAAAGTCATGAAAATTGTAGTTCTATTGAGATTCAATAACCCTTAGAAGAGATACAGCCCTTCAGGTTGGAAACTCTTAATCCTGTTCATCTGCATGGTGTGACTGCCAATTTTGTCTCATTGTTGCAACCACCAGGATCAATGTTCCACTCCCCTAGTTACTAGAAAGTTAACCATCTCTGCTGGAGAAGGAGCTAGAAAGGGAATGAGTAGTGAAAGTTGATAGATAAGTGAAAACTTGCAGCATTTGTGGACTCAAAATGATGAAAGCCTCACAGGTTGCATTGTAAACTTCATCCTTTTGGGCATATATGTGACATCACGAAACAGGTGAAAAGGAGCAGGGCTTGCATCACACCATTGTAACACTGCTAGCATCAATGTGACCTTTTTCCTCCTTCTTCCATCTGTGAATATTTCTGGCAACACTGATGGAAGGGAATAATTAAGCCTCGGATGAGCCACGGTGGTGCAGTGGTTAGAGTGCAGTACTGCAGGCTACTTCTGCTGACTGCCGGCTGACTGCAATTTGGCAGTTCAAATCTCACCAGGCTCAAGGTTGACTCAGCCTTCCATCCTTCTGAGGTGGGTAAAAGGAGGATCCAAATCGTTGGGGGCAATATGATGACTCTGTAAACTGCTTAGAGAGGGCTGTAAAGCACTGAACAGCAATATATAAGTCTAAGTGCTATTGTTATTAAGAACTGAGATACATTTAGTGCTGCTAACTTCCTTTTTTAAGTGAATAGATGCAATGGGTTTCATTGTGTTTAAGGAAATTGTCTTTTACCGAAACTCTGTCAGAGTCCGTAGCTATCCAGCCAGCACAGAAGTAAATAATTCAGCAGGAATTATTTAGATACAAACTTCTTTATATACAATAATATAAAACATAATGCATGCATACAATACCCATGCAGCTCTTGCAACGTGGTAGAGAGAAGAAGTAGTAGCAAGGACAAGGACAAGAAGTAGAAGCAGAAGCAAGGAGTAAAGACAAACAATCTCTTATATACACAGTTAAACTAATCCATGCCCAGGTTCTGAGCCATCTCACACGGCTCACAAGAA
Source organism: Pituophis catenifer annectens (assembly GCF_029215685.1). NCBI lineage: Eukaryota > Metazoa > Chordata > Lepidosauria > Squamata > Colubridae > Pituophis > Pituophis catenifer. The sequence continues at coordinate 198,179,123 of NW_027256883.1, read as the reverse complement.
ATCCTGTGTCTCAAGTCACCAAACAGTTTCCATTGGCTGACTTGTTGTTATGGCTATTCCAGTTTATAAATTCTTATACACTAACAAACCCCACCCCTTAAGCCACTCTAGAAGTACCTGCCCAGGCTTCCATTAGATTCCCTCCCTCCTTCCTTCCTTCCTTCCTTCCTTCCTTCCTTCCTTCCTTCCTTCCTTCCGTGTATATATATATATATTTATATGCACACACATATACATACATATATACATACATACACAAACACATATGACTGAGTTTTGAGATAGGAAGGAAGGAAGGAAGGAAGGAAATGGATAGATAGATAGATAGATAGATAGATAGATAGATAGATAGATAGATAGATAGATATTAGATATCCCGTGGTGTACCTAGTGGTGTAATTCATTGGGTCCTGGAGACATGGATTTAGTTACATTAACTAAGTAATTTGTCTATCCTGAGCTGGAATGCCATTCTTCCATTACTGATGCAACAATGACCAACTGAGAAGTTGTGTCCCTTCTGAGACAGCAAGATATTGTTCAACAAATCTATTAAGTTAACAACACATGTATGGAATTAGACGGATTGATCCAAGTTGAATGTGCAGCTTTTTTGTGATTTGTAAGGATGGCCATATGCTAAATAGCTAGGTACACTTTTGTATATGTTATTGTTGCTAAAGAACTAACCAGTGTTGATTCTTTTCCTATTTATGTTTGCTCTGGGCAAACAAAGGGTCAATTTCTAATCAAAGAGACTTACTACATGTAAATATTATTTGAGGTGTTGATTCAATTAATGTAGCTTATGTTTTTGTAACTGATTAGATTGTCTTGGTTCCAATAGGGAGATAACGAAAAAATAAAATAACAAATTGTGGATTAAATATGGACGACAAAAATTTGATGTATGATTGGTAAGAACTCAAAATTAGAGGTTCTAGATACTGTATATATAGAAAATAAAATCTAGTATATAACTCCACATTTAGAGCCTGATATCCTCCCAAAAGCCATGTGAAGTGATCTTTTCCAATTTTATTCTCAAGTAAGTAGAATTTGAAAGTAAGTTTACCTGTAGAAGTGATTGGCTCAAAGTCAACCAGTGAACTCCATGGTTGATTGAAAATTAAATCCTGAACTTCTCAGTTCAGCTCCAGCAACTTAATTATGCCACAATAGCTTGCTTGGAGCATTCATATAAAAGAGTCACGTAATAGGTGATGCTACAAATACTTTATACAGATTACACCTGATAAATAAGTATGATAAGTATGCAAATGGGTTCAAATCTCCATTGAACAGAATCACAACAATATGTTATTCAGTGTAAATGGTTGATCCAACTAGGGAATTGAATTCAGTTAAAAGATTCATTCAAATCACCTTTGAACTTAATCTCCTAAATGAGGTATCCATGGCCCTGATAGATTTAGGTTTGATTAACAAGTAATTTTGTTTGTTTGTTCAGAGGCTATATTGATTAAAGCTTCAAATTTCATACACAGAATGAGACCTGAATTTTATAACTTAACATGAGTCTTAATCTGATTTCTCTACAGAGGGAAGAAATATGGGATTTTCTATATAAGCGAAGATTCATTTTCTAACCCCTAAGATATTCACTTTATTATAACTTGTTTTAGTTTATTAAATTCACAAGAGGAATAAATAAAATCAATTAACAAATACTCCACTCATAGCAAAATAAAAATATAAATGTCAAGCTTGATCTTTTTTTAATATTATCAAACTGTGTGAGTTAAATAAACAAAATATGGTTTGGTATTTTATAAAAGAGCCTCCTCATTCATCAAACTGTTTTTTGATTGTGTCATTTAAATGATGGGTAAAATAACAGATCATTTCAAAGTGTATAAGCTATTCAACTGTCTGTTTCTCTAATTGTTAATTAATGACATCATTTACATGAAGTAGATGGAGTTGAGATTGCTCTTCAAATCTGTTCCAGTATAAACAACATTTATTTGGTATTGGCATCAACTGTACATTCATTTAGGTCCTAGATGCCAGATTTTTTTTAATCACTGTTATTATATGCCACACGTTAAATTGTTAAGTGACATAAGCTTTGCAGGTGTGAAATCAGAAGCCTTGCCAGCTAGACAAATCAAGATTCTGAAGTCAGAAGAAAAACAATTAGTAAACTTATTAATGAACTTTGTAAAATAATAGTCAAAACCGACAGCAAACGGTTTATGGTAGTACAGTGGTTAGCATGCAGTATTGTAGGCTAATTCTGCTGACTGCTGCCAGCAGTCCGATTCTCACTGGCTCAAGGTTGACTCAGTCTTCCATCCTTCTGAGGTCTGTAAGACTAGGTTGGGGGCAATATGATGACTCTGTAAACCACTTAGAGAGGACTGTAAAGCATTGTGAAGTGGTATATACTGTAAGTCTATATGCAATTGCTATTGCTATTATTCTTCTGGCATTAATTGGGAATTTCAGTTGATTCCATTATTCTTCTCCTGTAATTGTCTACATCTTGATAGCCTCCTTGGCTTTGTGCCTGTTGAGTCACCATGATTCAGAGGCCCCATAAGAAAAGAAAAGAAAAGAAAAGAAAAGAAAAGAAAAGAAAAGAAAAGAAAAGAAAAGAAAAGAAAAGAAAAGAAAAGAAAAGAGCCTGTCATCCCAAAGGATGCCAAATGTATATTTTTATCAGCTTAGAAAATCATTTATGTGAATATTGCTTATGGTCTTACTACCCCAACTCAATCAGATACAACTTTTGGCGTTAAAATAATCACTTCTAAATGAGGACCTAGCTTTAACACAGCACAGGAAAAAAAACCTAGATCCAGATTAGGAAGCCTTATGTCAGTGTTTTGACACTGGCATAGAGAGCAGAGAGAGAGAGAGAGATAAGTTCTGAACTTTTGCCTGCTAAATCCCTTTGATGTCGGGTTGTCATGGAAATGAAGGGGGGGGACATTCCTGGGAAATGACGAGACAAGAAGTCTGAAGAATGACTTGGAATATAGCCAATGAGAAGCAGAGATTTGGGGATCGGAAAGGGAGGGATTGGGGGGCAAAAGGTCAGTCTTGTCCGCATCAAGTCATGATCCGGTGGCTGTGCTCAATTAAAGAAAAGATTTCCTTAAAGATTGGCAGTTTGGAAATTCATTTATTTTGAGATAGCATTGAAGTCTGACACCTTAGTTGTACTGTCTACCCATGTCAAAGCTTGTTCACATTTTTTTTTTTTACATTGCTCAATGATATTCCCAATTTCTCATTTGGACGAATGCAGCCAAGTGGTCTAAATCTGAATTCTTTTGAAATGAAGATATTCTACTTGTAAAAACATATGTAATTGCATAATTGAACCTTTATGGATTTTTGGAACTTTCTATGATTTATATAGAATTGAATAGAATAACAGAGTTGGAAGGGACCTGGGAGGTTTTCTAGTCCAACCCCCTGCTTAGTCAGGAAACCCTATACAACTTCAGACAAATGGTTATCCAACCATATGATTATTGGACCTTTATGTGATCATTGCTAACAACATTGTTATTTTTTAATCAGTTTAGTAGATTTGTTATTATTTGTTATTATTTATTTATTAATTCAATTTGTATGCCACCCCTCTCCGAAGACTCAGGGAGGCTCACAATGCATTTAAAATCAGTATAAAAAACATTTAAAAATTAAAAACATTAAAAACATTAAAACTCATTCACACCATTCATGGCCGGATCTCGGATATTATCCAGTTAGTATCTGCAAATATAAAATAATTGGTTTGGTAAACCTGTTGCAGTTTTTAAAAATTAATAAAAATCAATAATTGTTTGGAAAGGTTTATCTCCTAGAGTGATAAAACAGATTAAATATTAATCAGTTTGTTAGCAGTATTAATTTGCATTTTTAAAAATGCTGGGTAAAAAGCAAAACCTTGACCTATATGAATAAGATGAGCCATGGGTTTTGTTTGTTTGTTGTTGTTGTAATACCTGATTTCAGGTACTATTATACATATTAAAATGATTTAGAAAAAGTATTTGCGAACTTTTGACTTATCAGGAATTCATTATTAGTCAAAATGGAGATCAAGCTGAGCAAAAATAGGGCTGGTGTAGTTTAATGGCATTGTTGTGGTCCACCAGCAGCCTGAAGAACTGGCAGCAGAGTCAGACAGTGAGGAGGCTGGGGAGGAACATGGGCCAGTCCTGGAGTCTGGAGAAGGCTCGGACAACAGCTCTGCATCGGAGGCAAAGATTGGGCCAGGGCCTTCTGGGAGTTATGTGTGGACTCCGGTGCCTCCAGAGTCAGACATCAGAGAGAGAGAGAAACGGGGAGCCTGTTCCTAGTGCGTGCATGCACAGAGCTGCCAGAAGGCAAGAACAGTTTAAAAAAAAGGGACAACTCGGGAGTAAGGCTTGGAGATGATTGGCCCCTCCCATAAGACATAAAGGAAGAGCAAAGGGATGTGGGCCTTTGCAGGAAGCAACATTGTAGATGGTATCTGTTTGTACTTTGAAGCTCTGTTTTTGACTCTGTGTTTCCGTGTGCCTTGCCAAGATAATTGCAAATTAGGTCTTTGGCAGTGCATCATAAAAGATAAAGGAAGCCCACATCAGAACAGGCATCTGCATTCTAATACTGATTTTTGGTGGAATGTGGAAATCGTATTCAGATGTGCAAACTGAAGAGCAGAAATTGGATTAACTCTAACTGCTATCCTAAAGCTTGCTGGGAAGAAGCAAGTTGGAAAACCAGCCACATTGTTCCTCATCTACCACTTTTTCTTTCCTGACAGAATGTTCTTAAACCCACTGCCCAAAACAATTTTATAAAGATAGGCCCTAGTTAGAAGAATTATGAAATATGGATCTTTGCCTGGAGCAAAAAGTCTAGTGAAAGGAAGGACTGGGGTGACATGATAGCAATCTTCCAATATTTGAAGGGTTACCACAAAGAAGAGGGGGGGGGGGATCAATCTATTCTCCAAAGTTTATGAAGGTAGGACAAGAAGCAATGGATAGAAACTAATCAAGGAGAGATCCAACATAGAACTAAGGAAAAAATTCTTGACAGTTAGAACAATCCATGAAATAGCTTGTCTCCAGAAGTTCTGGGTGGTCCAACACTGGAGGTTTTTAAGAAGAGATTGAACATTATTTCTGTCTGAAATAATGTAGGGCTTCTTGCTTGAGCAGGATGTTGTACAAGAAGACCTCCAACTCCCTTCCAACTCTGTTATTCTGAAATTGAAATTGAATTAGATTTTTTTTTTTAAATTGGCCAAATGTGATTGGACACACAAGGAATTTGTCTTGGTGCATATGCTCTCAGTGTACATAAAAGAAAAGATACGTTCATCAAGAATTATAAGGTACAACACTTAATGATAGTCATAGGGTACAAATAAGCAATCAGGAAACAATATCAATATAAATCGTAAGGATACAAGCAATGAAATTACAGTCATACAGTCATAAGTGGAAGGAGATGGGTGGTGGGAACGATGAGAAGATTAATAGTAGTGCAGATTTAGTAAATAGTTTGACAGTGTTGAGGGAATTATTTGTTTAGCAGAGTGATGGCGTTCGGGAAAAAACTTTTCTTGTTGGATTTTTGCCTTTTGTTATCCCACTATGGCTAATTTTACTTTTTTATATATAGGGCTATTTTTACTTTTTAATACAGTGGGATTATTTCTAACTGGATAAAAATTACCTTGTACCGTATTAAAAAGTGCTTTTCATTCTTTCTAATTCCTATTTTTGTTCATCAGTTATTCATAAAATATACCTGCCCTATTATTCCCATTGCTAACTGTTGCTAATCAGTGGAGAAACACTGATTCATAACATTTAGAATGAGCGTTCATCCTTGTTTAATCAAAAGTACAGAGTTTTGAAGAGCACACAAGCTGGGCTGCTCATTTATGAATTCCCAGCTATATCTTCTTCTGCTTAGTACCTACCAGGAAAAACTTTTCTAAAGCACACAATGAATCCTTGATTTTTTTTTTAAACTGCTGTAGAATCAATCATTCAGAATAGTAATCCTCAAATATTCTGCCTGCAGGGAAACATTTCCATATCAGAATGCCTGGTGAAGAAATGATTCACATCTGCTCCAGCACTCTGTGCTAAAAATTATCTCCTTGTAGAAAGAAAAGTATTGATCATCATCATCAATAATATAATATAATAATAATAATTTAAACTTTATTTCTTCTTTATATAATATATATCTTACCTGACCCAACAAACTTTGGCTGACTTATATGATGAATAACATAAACATAATTAAAAAATTATTTATTATTATTTATTAGTTTGATTTATATGCCGCCCTTCTCTGGAGACTGAGAGTGGCTTACAATGCTTTTAAGCAATAGCCTTCATACTTTTGTATATACCTGCTTAGTAGGGCTTTTGCCCCCCCCCCGGCGGTGTTCTATTTTTATACAAAGTCAGCTTATTGCCCCCACAAACCGGGTCCTCATTTTACCTACTTCGGAAGGATGGAAGGCTGAGTCAACCTTGAGCCTGGTGAGAATTGAACTCGCAGTAATTGCAGGCAGCTGGCAGCTAAATACTACTTTTAACAGTAGTTTAGTCCACTGCACCACCAGGCTCTTAGGCGCCACCAGGCTCTTATTTCAAAGCATCAACAAAAACAACAAAGTAATAGGCCCTTTGTTCTCCAAAAGCCTGATCAAATATTAGGAATTTTTCTACTTGCTTGCACTCTAAAAGCGTGAGGGCTGTTCAAATCTTGGAAGAGATGAAGAAATATATGTTTTAGAACAGTGTTTCACAACCTTGGTGACTTTAAGATGAGTGGATGTCAACTCCCAGAATTCCCCAGCCAGCATGTCTGCTTGGAGAAAGCAATTATATTGGCTGATAGATGATATTTATACATCACATTTCTGGTGTAGGGGGTTAATGGATCATGTTAGAAACAGGGAGATCATGCGTTCTAGTCTCTCCTTGGGCACAAAGCCAGCTGGATGACCTTGGGTCAGTCACTTTACCTCAACCCTACATGGCATGGGCCTGGGGTACTTGCAGGACCACCTCCTACCGGCCTCCCACTGCCCTGTGCGGTCACATAGGGCTGCCCTCCTCCAAGTACCATCGGCCAGACAATGTCAGCTGGTGGCCCCCAGGATGAGGGCGTTCTCAGTGGCCGCACTGACCCTCTGGAATGAGTTACCCATCGGGCTCCGGACGGCCCCTGACCTCCGCACTTTCCGCACCGACCTGAAGACATGGCTGTTTCAGCAATTTCCCTGATCTGCTATGAGATTTTATTCTGTTTGAAGTTTTATATTGGCTGTTTTTGGGATTTTTATTGTTATATGTTTTTAATTCTGTGCGCCGCCCCGAGTCCTATGGGAGAAGGGCGGCATATAAATTTAATAAAAATAAATAAATAAATAAATAAATAAATAAATAAATAAATAAATAAACCCTAGGAAGGAAGCAATGGCAAATTACTTCAGAAAAATCTTTCCAAGAAAACTACAGGTATTTGTCCAGGCAGTCTCTAAGAATTAGACATGAGAGAATGGAAGGGGAAAAAATTATCCCACTCCACTCAGCATCTTACAACATGAAAGCAAAAATTAAAATTAAAAATACAAATTTAAAGAATAAGGGATAGAATCAAGGGATAGAATCAAGATCACGTGAAATGTTAATACCACTTTATAATGCCTTGGTAAGGCCACACTTGGAATATTGCATTCAGTTTTGGTTGCCACGATGTAAAAAAGATGTTGAGACTCTAGAAAGAGTGCAGAGAAGAGCAACAAAGATGATTAGGGGTCTGGAAGCGAAAGCATATGAAGAACAGCTGCAGGAACTGGGTATGTCTAGTTTAATGAAAAGAAGGACTAGGGGAGACATGATAGCAGTGTTCCAATATCCCAGGGGCTGCCACAAAGAAGAGGGAGTCAAACTATTCTTCAAAGCACCTGAGGGCAAGGCAAGAAGCAATGGTGGAAACTAATCAAGGAGAGAAGCAACTTAGAACTAAGGGAAAATTTCTTGACAGAACAATTAATCAGTGGAACAACTTGCCTGCAGAAGTTGTGAATGCTCCAACACTGGAAATTTTTAAGAAGATGTTGGATAACCATTTGTCTGAAGTAGTGTAGGGTTTCCTGCCCGGGCAGGGGGTTGGACTAGAAGACCTCCAAGGACCCTTCCAACTCTGTTATTCTATTCTATTCTATTCTATTCTATTCTATTCTATTCTATTCTATTCTATTCTATTCTATTCTATTCTATTCTATTCTATTCTAAAAGTCAACAATCCCCAAAGGAAAAATATACATTTTAGATAGCATCTGACATCACCCACAAATTCTCTTCAGTAAATTCCATTTTCAGAAACTTTCAGAAGGCATCTAAAGTTGGGACTAAATGTATTTCTCACAGGAAACAAAGCAGAATGGAAAAATACAGACCACAGCCTCCCCTTGTCTCTCCATCCCTCCCCGAGAAAACAGTCCACTGTTTCTCCTGGAAAGTTCAAAGTGGTCAGGCAGATTTAGGTGGAGAGATGCAATCCTGAAGGCCCTCTTGCCCTAAGCCATGCAAGGCTTTATAGGTTAAAATCAGCACTTTAAATTGCATCCAGAAACGGAAGACAATGCATAAGATGACATAGAGATAAGCCATCTTGGGTTTTATAGTTTAAAAACATCCGTGTGAATTGTACTTAGAAATACACTGGCTTCCAGTGAGGCACTAAATCTAAATGCCCACATTGCCGAAACTTCTCTTGCCCATCAACATATGGGCAGCCATATCCTGTACCAACTGATTGAAAGGCAGCCCCAAAATGTGAACATTGTGCTCAGTCTCTAGATAATAAGAACATGAGTGATTTGTCACCAGGATATCCTGATCCAACCAGAGCTATTACTGATGCACCAGGCAAAGCTGCACCTGCTGATCATATAGAAGCCACGGAATCCAGGAGGACCTGGAAAAGTGTGTGTTTGTGTGTCTGTGTCTGTCTGTCTGTCTGTCTGTCTGTCTGTCTGTCTGTCTGTCTCTCTCTCTCTCTCTCTCTCTCTCTCTCTGTGTGTGTGTGTGTGTGTGTGTGTGTGAGAGAGAGAGGGGGGGGGGGACTGAAAGACCATCACACTAAGCAATGAAAAAACAAAAAAACAAAAAATGAGGCAGGGAGGATGGAGGGAGGGAAGGAAGAGAGGGAGGGAGGAAGAGAGGGAGGAAAATGTTAAATGGAAGTCATAAAATCTCCTTAGGTAGCCTTCAATAAAATTAAAATGTCATTAAAACAATCAAATGTAACTTATTCACCATTCTTTCTTAATGTTTCTGGTCCATATCTGTTTAACTCATCAAGACAAAGAATATCTTTTGTCTTGGTTATGGGGTCTAACCCAGCCTATATTTTGTTATTTCCAAGGTTTGTTTTATGAGAAAAAAAAATAACATCAGCTAAAATTGGAAACATGCATCCCATTCTCCTTCTCTCTCTCTCTCTCTCTCTCTCTCTCTCTCTCTCTCTCTCTCTCTCTCTCTCTCTCGTTTTATTTTTTTCCACTTGGTTTTAAACTATCTCAGCAATTTGAAGAATTCTATAGGCAGTTCTTGACCCACTTGAGCTGACACTGAAGTATTAACCAGGCGCAACTGCAGATGTGACTGGTTGGCTTGCCTTTAGGAGCAAGGGAGCAAGCAGCCTCAAATATTAATCAGAAATTGTATTATCTGCTATTAGGCTCCCCAAATAAGAGACATTTTTTTTTTCTAAAAAGACTTCAATATTTGCCAGAGGGTTCCCCCCCCCCCAAATAATGTAAATAGTATTTGATCTCTGAAAAAAATAACAACCATAAATTGCTACTTCTGGAACAGAAATAAAAATGCATTAAAATGTATATCAGAATCTGCCAGTCTTTAACTTTCACAACTTCAGTAAAAATATATGGAGACAAATTGAGGTTTTGTTCGGGAGATTGTACACTTAATTTTCTTTGTAGATTTTTTTTTTAAAAAATGTTTTTGGTCTATTTTGGGAGGAAGGGGAAGCCATATACATCTAAATAATAGATAAGCTCTCCTCCCTTTATTCTTTAAAATAAAAAAAATCTTCCCATCATTTTTATGTACTTAGTATCTTTTCAATAGCACTAATCCACTGTTTCTTTTTAAGTTTTTATTTTTATTTAATAATTTTGGCATTTTAGTAATTTGGAGACTGCCGCTTACTTAAGGTGGCTTACAATTTTGAAAAAAGAGGGGAAAAAACCCTCCCAAAAATATCCTAGGTGGCCTGAAGGAAGAGACATACAGTAGTGGCCAAAATTATGGAAACCTTTTGGGGAAAGTATATTTTTGAGATTTGATGGCTAATAACCCTTTTTTTTTTTTTTTTTTTGGAGTTTCAAGATAATCCTATTCCACTGCTGGAATGGCCTGGGAATAGCCCAGTCCTTAACCCAATTGAAAATCTATGGGCCCGACTAAAGAAACTTATTTGTCAGAAGCGACCCAGCAATAAAACCCAGTTAATAGAAGCAATAATTCAATCTTGGTTTCACATTATAACAGCTGCAGAACTAAAAGACTTAGTTCACTCCATGGGAAGAGGTTGTAAAGCCGTAATTCATGCTAAAGGTTACCCAACTAAGTATTAACTGACATGGTGATGATATTTGCATATCTCATTTTTTTCTATGGTGATAATTTTTGTAGATCTTGTTTTTTCTACATGTTTCACTTTTCTTCTTTATACTGTAACTGCTATTCTAATAGCAAATCCTTCATAGAAATTATGGCATTACATTCCTGATTAAATTTTCTTTCCATTGATATATAATTTTATGGTACTACTCCAAAAAAAAACAAAAAGTGGTGTTATTAGCTAGGTTTAGAAAATACACTTTTCCCGAAAGGTTTCCACAATTTTGACCACTACTGTAAACAAACAAACTAACTAACAAAACCCCATCCAAAGGGGATTCTACCCTCCTTGAACCCAAGGCCTGAGAGAGCAGCCATACCTTGTTTAGCTTCCTGAACATCATTGGAGTGGAAGCCATCTGGATCTTGGGGAATGGGAGCATTGTTGCAGTGAGCAGATGCACTTCCTGGCTCCCATTAGAAGACACTGCTTATTTGATAGGAGTCTGAACAAGTCCATTCTGTTTGATTCTCACTAGACAGAGAGAAACAGTTGAAGACAACTCAAAGACCAGGTCCTGAACTATGAAAGGTGACCTAAAGGTGGAATCAACAAACCTTGATTGCACCTGAAAATATAATTTTAAAAAAATTAGATTGTGTGGTTAACATTAAAGATAAAGGATAAAGAAGATACAGAATATTTTTCAACATGGGATTTGTTTTACCAATGGTTAGATAATAGAGGTAGAAATTAGAAGTTGGGAGAATACCACTATGTGCAAGTAAATAATATTATTATTACTATTTGTCAGGGTTCCAAGTAGCACCCCTAATGAAAGAAGACTCTGAGGCTTGAATTTCCTCAAAGTTCCATTTTATTAGAGATGTCATATTGGCACATCTGGGAAAACCTGAATCTGAAAGTTTCAAGGTTTTCCCCACCCAAAAGAAAGTTCCTGCCCAGCACTCACATGTCCATCACATGATCCAATCAGGCACCATCAAAACTGGAAATGCCAGTTGCAGGGCAAGGTGGTCTTGACTCTCTGAGAAAAGCATGTTATTTTGACTACATATCACCCATACTCTATGCAATTCCCCCTCCCATTTTCCCACATGTGGCAATGTGGCAGGCCTGAAGGCCCAAATGTAAAAGATGGCTTCTAGGTCTGATACTATTATTATGTATAACTAAATTGACATAGACAGTACACTGTTTACTAAGCACTTATGTATGTTAAAGAAAAATGTATCTATACATTTATTTATTTTTTTAAAAAGAACCTTGATTGCACTTTTGGGCCTACTGCTAGCCAGTGTGGCTTGAAAATCATACTGGATCACATAATGATGCTACCACTGGCCACTTAACCCCATTTTGGAGCAGTTGTATCTTGAGTGGTCTTCAAAGACAGGCCCAGACAGAGTGTATTACAATAATCCAGGGGTCCCTAACTTTATTTATTTTATTAAATTTGTGTGCAGTCCATCTTGTCACTTTTTTGCCATCACACAGTGTAATGGTAATGTACAAATTTCCCTTAAATATAAAAAAATCCCTGAATGAACATAAATGATCAATTGAAACAATACAAAGAAAGTGTAAGAAATATGGATTTCATCTAACAATGTAACTTAAAAAGTTACTATCCCTGAACTCTGTCTGGTCCTCCTCAAGGGAGGTTCACAGTTTCGGAAACCCTGCATTTGTCTATTTATTATTTAATCCTGGATTATTGTACAAAGTTTTAACAATGAAAGTCATTTCAAAATTGGCTTTTAGTAAAAAAAAAAATGGGCTTAGATTTACAAAACTATAAGGAAATACAGAAATTCTTAGAAATTCTTAGAAACGTTTTCTTAACTGTACTTAAGTTTTCCTCAAATTATCTTCATTTATTTAAGTGACAAATATAATGACTAGAACCCTCTTGTATAAAGAAGTGATAATTAGACTTCCAGAATTAACTTTCTCAATTGTACAATAAGCCCGTCAGGCAGATATACAGTCCAGAATATAGATAATTAATACAAGTACACTTCAAATAAAAATACTTTAAAAATAGGATAAGGATTGCAGTTTTGTTTTGATCATTTGGATTTGGTCTAGTCTATTTTAGTTGGAATTTAGCAAAGTCTTTTATAAGAAAGTGAAATTGAGGTTAACTTTACTTGTGTGTGAAAAATACTAAATATGAAAGCAAGCCAACCTGACAGGTCCACCTATCCCTAAGGACAATATAGGAAGAACCAAAAATAATTGATTGAGAAATTTTTTTAAAAAAAGATTTATATCTGTAGACATAAGTATTGAATCTTATTTTTGTACCTGTGTCTAATCTCCACAGATAACATTTCTAGAGTTAATAAAAACTGGAACACACTTAGCTATAGCATTAAGTAATAGCAATAGAGCAAAAATATATTATTGTTAGAAGACAAGCAAGAATTGTATAGTTATAATTTACACACTTTATGTAGCAGTGCATCTTGGCTATATGTATAAGTACATGACAAGGAATAGGCAGCAGAGATATATGCTAATGTTAATGTCTTTGTACATTTGCACTTTAGGTAGCTTTCAACAAATTCTTGAGTATTACTGTTGAATTTAAATTTGTATCCTGAATTGGCACTCTTACTAAAAGTATTCATAAATCAAAGGCTCTATTTAGATCTCTGTTGCATCTTACAATTTTTACTTATGGATACCACCACCTTCAAATCCTGTTCATGATTTGGTTTTGAAAGGTATGTAGCAACCACTCCCAAGTTATTTTCAGCATCACATTTATGCTGTCTGCATAATTCTGCAAGCCCTTAAAGTGTAAGCCACAATGGTGGTATGGATTCTACTCCCACAATGTTTCAAGGGTTTTGCTAATAATGAATTTCCCCAAAGGTGCTTTTTAGTGTTTTTCCTCAAAGACGTTTCACTTCTCATCCAAGAAGCTTCTTCAACTCTGACTGAATATTGGAGAATGGAAGGATTCATATTCCTTGCAATCATCTGGTCATCAGCACTCTTTCAGAGAGTCTTGAGGCCCATTTGGAGGATTATCTATGCCCTTAAGGTTACCTGAACAGTGCAAATGGGTGAAAGCTTTTTGGAACTGCTAAAAAGAACACAGTCCTTTACAGCAATACTTTCAGTGGTTCTAAGAAGGTTCCATATCCATTTGTACTATTCAGGTGACCCTGAGGGCACAGATAAACCTTGAAGTGGCCTCTGAAAGGGTGCTAACAATCAGATGACTGCAAAGAATATAAAGCCTTCCATCATACACATTCAGTCAGAGCTGAAGAAGCTTCCTGGATGAGAAGTGAAACATCTTCGAGGAAAAAAACAAAGTCCAGTTGCTTTTTGAAAAAGCACCTTTGGGACAACCATGACCTGGATGTCTGATGATCTCCATAAACAGTTTTGTTGTTGTTAGTTGCGAAGTCTTGTCTGACCTATCGCGACCCCATGGACAATGTTCCTCCAGGCCTTCCTGTCCTCTGCCATCCTCTGGAGTCCATTTAAGTTCACGCCGACTGCTTCAGTGACTCCATCCACCTCATTCTCTGTTGTCCCCTTCTTCTTTTGCCCTCAATCTTTCCCAGCATTAGGCTCTTCTCCAGTGAGTCCTTCCTTCTCATCCATAGACATTTAATTATGAATTATTTTGTCAAAGCAATGCAAAGAAAATCAAATCAACGAGAGAGAGAGAGAGAGAGAGAGAGTGAGAGAGAGAGAGAGAGAGAGAGAGAGAGAGAGAGAGAGAGAGAGAGAGAGAGAGAGAGAGAGAGAGAGAAGATGATAATATTCAAAATGAAGGATATCCCTTGAAAAAGATAAAGGTACGCTTCAAATTAAGCTGGAATCTGATTACTACAGTACATGGTAATACAGTTTTATTGGTATCAATAGGGGTCAACTTTATCATAGCCTGTTTCTATAATTTTTTTCTGACTGCCTGTCTAGAGTTTATTGATGATTTTTTTACCCAGTCACTTATCAAGCCAGTTTGTTTTTAGCTTCTCATCTCAAAGAAAGTTGGCTGGATGCTGGCTCAAATAAGAGCTGGAATTATTAAACTAGAAACAGCCATGGGATCTTAAGTGGGGAAGCTAGAAGTGAGCTTGCCAGCAAGCTAAGCTAACATGACATGCCATTGCACATAAAAATTACAGAGCTCTTGTCAAGCTAGAGTGGAAATTGTACTTGGAAGACTCTTTATGCACATATTTTTTAACTTTAACTCAAGATTGATGAGTGGCAGTCCAGCTTAACTAATAAAATTGTGCTGACATTTTCCAATTCAGGAGCTTCAATTTTTCTATTTGCCATAAAACCCCAGTGATGGTTTTGAATATTCTGCCCAATCGTTCAGTGCTCATCACTTCCATTCCAATGTCATTTTTCTCAACTGTAGAATTCATCCAAGCAGCTGCCAAGCCCTTCCTTAAAATCATATGCCTATTACCCAAGAATACTGGGGGGGAAATGCTGCTTTACAAATGCTGCGTTGTCTGACTCTGAAGGGAGAACAGACAAATCAAAGGCATACTGCATTTCTACATCCACTGAATATTGAAGCAATAAATGCATCTGTATTTATAATATTAGCTTCTGAGCCAGCAGTTAACATCATATCCTAACTGTAACCAATTGCCATTATGGGGGCATTAAGAGGAACTTTCTTTGCAAATTGAAGGAAATTGTAAGGTTACATTAACCCATAACCACAGACCTGTGGTCAGAGTGACCGCAACAGTTTTCCAAAATGTTTGGAATACCCCTATTTTTAGAAATGGACCATTCTGGTTGCGAATAGCTTTTGCTTCCCCACCAATAGGAGTGTATGCAGCATCGTGTTTACGTAAGTTATTTGGTGTTTTCTGTAGTGGCATTTGAATTTGAATTGCAGTCATTTTGACTGCAGATCTTTGTTAACATATATATTTTTTATAATGTTGGGGCCAGGGGTGGGTTGTACTTACTTTTACTACCGGTTTGCAATGGGACCACGCACATGCACTCGCTTCGCTCGTGCATGCGCAGAAGCTTCTGTGCATGCGCAGATCGCTTCTGATGATGTCAGGATCAGTGGGCGGAGCCTCCCACCAGTTTTACTACCAATTCTATAGAACTGATCCGAACCAGGGGCAGCCCACCACTGGTCGGGGCCACATTTTCCGCCAAAAAGAGTGCGATTTGGTGACCCAACCTTCGAAGAAACTGTTCTAACATGGTATGAAGAAGCAGAGAGTGATCTGAGTGAAGTGGAATCAGATTGCAATTAAAACTTTGTAATGGACGATGAAGAACCCACAGCCGCCGCCAATTCTGATATCAGCGATGATGAAGCTCCTGATGAAATTGATGACCAGATACAATCCATGCCATGCAATAATTTATATGGCAAGAACAAATTCAAATGGTCTTCTGCACCTTTTGGAAGCAATAGATCCAGAATCACTAGTCGCATTATTGTAGTGCAGTTACCTGGATTACAGCCAGCAGCTAGAGAGGTCATTATGACCTCATGTCTGTAATAGCGTAGCCGAAATAGTATGTCTGTGGTTAAGGGTTAACACATCCATCAACCATGCTATGACTGATGTACAATTGTTAAAAGTGACAGAGAGTCCATAGGCCTATTGATATATGTCCATCAACCAGTTCCCATGCAAGAATGTGTCCTTGCAGATTGCCTGGGGAAAAGATACAATTGGCCAACAGACACAAAGTCTAAACCTACAAAATCCCAGATGACCTGGATGGCGGTAAAAAGTTACCATATGACACGTGGAATCTGACAGCATAATAGGCAGTCAGTTGGATGAGGTCACCCTTTATCAGGATGCTGATAAAGAGACATTGGAAATAGAAGCTTTACAATTGGAAGCAACCAGAAAATTCCCTACAGAATTTCTACTTGTAGGGAGAGTAATTTCTACTCACAGGTAGGACTTTGCACTTTTAAGAAATACTATAAGAGCCGAGGTGATTAGAATGCCGAGGTGGTTAGAGTGCAGCACTGCAGGCTACTTCAGCTGACTGCTAGTTGCAGTTCGGCAGTTCAAATCTCACCGGCTCAAGGTTGACTCAGCCTTCCATCCTTCTGAGGTGGTTAAAATGAGGACCCAGATTGTTGGGGGCAAGATGCTGACTCTGTAAACTGCTTAGAGAGTGCTGTAAAAGCACTGTAAAAAGGTATATATGTCTAAGTGCTATTGCTATTCTTCTACAGCTAATCTGTAATGGCCTCTGTGCCCTGTGACAATACTACTTTCTTAGACAGGTGGTCTTCTCAGATGTCTCCTTTGCCTTTCACATCTTCCTTTGGAAAATGAATTTTTAAGAAAAATCTTAAAACTGGAGGGAACCAAGGTTCCATTTCACATTGAAAGCGAATGAACTTTTCTCAATCACTGATCGTGCAACAGGCAAGGGACATGGATAGTTCAGGATTAGAAATAAGACAGAACCTTGGTTCACTCATTCGCACATAAATCACCTAACTATTTCTCCCCTTATGAAGAAAGTGTAATTCTCATGCAGATGTTAGACATGAAAATGTTGAAATGGTTTTATTTTTAGAAGGTGGAGAATTTAAAAATAGTGTTTTATGAATTTATTTATTCTTGTGCTACTGTTTTATTGCATTTGTGGAAGGTGAGCAAGGAGGTTTTGCAAAGCTCTCTGGGATTATACACTGAAATATGGGCATGCATTTTAGAAACATAAAATAACAATTGAATAGACTTGCGTACTGCCTCTTTTGCAGCTGAGAAGTAGGTGCTCAGATATCAAAAATTAATTTCAATCAAACAAAAGTTTGGCTTATGGATGTGTTACACTTACTGGACTATTTTGTTACAATCATTAATTGTTTTGCATATTTCAGAGCTTTTTCTTTTGCAACCTTGGTTTAACCCAAGTAATATACAGTACAATAAAAGACATTGCAGCTGAAAATCAAATTATGAAGCCACTCTAAAACTTGAATTAGTTTAAAATGGCACAATGTTCATTTCAAAAAAAAATGAATCAGAGAAACATTTCTCTGAAAATACAATGTTTTAATATATTTCAGGTGGAGATTCCATTAGGTAAAGGTAAAGGTTCCTCTTGCACATATGTGCTAGTCGTTCCTGACTCTAGGGGGTGGTGCTCATCTCCGTTTCAAACCTGAAGAGCAAGCGCTGTCCGAAGATGTCTCCATGGTCATGTGGCCGGCATGACTAAATGCCAAAGGCGCACGGAGCACTGTTACCTTCACATCAAAGGTGGTCCCTATTTTTCTACTTGCATTTTTTACGTACTTTCGAACTGCTAGGTTGGCATAAGAGCTGTTTTCTTTTTAAATCTATCTCCAACTCTTAGACATTTGAACCAGTTAAACTAACATATTTAGCATATTCCTTGGGCTACAGATCAGCAAAAAGCACAAATGTTGATGCATGTTTCTCCCTAGAGATTTAAGCTATACATTTGCAAGCCAGCTCCTCCTAGTCCTTTGGCAGAGACCTTTCACGTTTCTTCCAAACAGAAGAGAGACCATTAATCCTTGCTTGTCAACAACAGCCAGGCAGAGAGTGCAAGGGAGAAACTCAATAGCCTATTCCAGAAAACTATTCAGAATATGTGGTATTTTGAGGTGGCATTCAAGCATGTTTTCTGTTGATCTGCAGCCCAAAGAGCAGGTTTCTCATAGATGTTCACTGGCTTAACAATGTTAGGTTTAGTGGTAAATATTTACAAATAGTTTGACAAAATGCTATCAACATTAAGCAGCCCTTTTGGGCTGTTGAAGCAAAGGTAGCAAATGTACTCCCTGATTTTAAAATAGCAATTCCAATTAAAACAGAAATACAAAGACATTCGTTGATGGTTCTAGTAAGTGTGAATAGGAGACAAATGTCCTCATTAAAAAAAACTATTATGTCACATCCTGGACATAAACTGTTTCAACTCCTACCCTCAAAACGATGCTATAGAGCATTGCACACCAGAACAACTAGACACAAGAACAGATTTTTCCCTAATGCCATCACTCTGCTAAACAAATAATTCCCTCAATACTGTCAAACTATTTACTATGTCTGCACTACTATTAATTTTCTCATCGTTCCCATCACCCATCTCCTTCCACTTATGACTGTATGACTGTAACTTTGTTGCTTGTATCCTTACAATTTATACTGACTGTTTCCTAATATGATTTGATTGCTTATTTGTACCCTATGACTATCATTAAGTGTTGTACCTTATGATTCTTGATGAACGTATCTTTTCTTTTATGTACACTGAGAGAGTATGCACCAAGACAAATTCCTTATGTGTCTAATCACACTTCGCCAATAAAAAAAATCTATTCTATTCTATTATAAAAGTTGCAAAAATGTGATAGATCTGGGGAAATGTGTCAGAAGCATTCAATGGGCATCCATTTCAAAAGTTCAAAACAGAAAAGTTCAAACAGAAGGCAAGAATAAGGATGCAGAAATGGAGCAGAAATTAGTAGCCACAGCTGAAGCTGAGGTCAAAGTGTTTGTATCTAAAACTATCCTTTTCCTACCTCAGCAAAAGTGTTTAAGTGTCTGAACAAGCTAGAATTTAGTCTACATTGAAACTGAGCATTCCAACTTCATAGTTATAGTAGGCTGTTTCCAAATGAAAATTCTTTTGCTTAGATCAGAATGGCTCGCTGTGATGCTGATATACTTAAGGTTGCAATGTCTTGTTTTGGGATCAGATTGGGGAAATCAGAGCATTTTGATCTGGAAATGTATCACACACCTGTAGAATACAGGATGACTAGATACTGGTCTAGTAGCCCCTGATGGCCATCACCAAAACAAGAAGGTTAACATACAAGGGTGGAATGGAGAACTTCAAGTAATGCAGTTCCTTCCTTCATTATTATAAGAAAATGCATACTCGCTCCACTAATTAAAGGGTACAGTCTCAAAGAGATGCCAACTCTTGTGAATAAATGCTTGCTTATTGCAACTCAAAATGAGCCAAACAGCCTGTTACCACCTTCTCATATGTGAAGATGAACAAACTACCTTTCTTGAATAAAAAGGGAAGGCAGGTCAATTGGTGGTAAGCATTGGATTTACATCAGAGGTGGTATTCAGATGGTTCAGACTGGTTTGTCCAAACCGGTAGTGGAAATTATGGCCACCCACCAGCCGTGGCTCTATTTAGGCACATTTTTGAGGCCGGGTGCATGTGCGGAAGGCGTGTGCACAAAGCACATGCATGGAAGGCTGGGTGCATGTGCAGAAGGCGCGCACACTAACTGGATGTGTGCACACACAAAGCGAACCGGTAGTAACATAATGTGAAATCCACTGCTGATTTACACTGAAGCAGTCCTAATTCGATGGCATATCTATGACTAGAATGTCAGAGAACCACAATCTATTTCAAAATGTTGGGATAAAATGGTTCAGTGGTCTGACACATAAGACAGCAGCTTATTTTATTCTTAATACCTAATAAAGGAAAGTTGTGTGGGTTGCCTTCATTAGACCTAAAAGACTACATTTCCACAGATCTGGATTGAAGTGTTGGTTTCTTTGATTACTTAAAAATAGAAATAACAGAGCTAGATAGTTCTTTCCTTTCTTTCCTTGAGCAAGTGCTTGAGTTAATGAAACTGAGTTAATTCATTCATTCAATTAAGTAAGTAAGCTCAATCGAGTTAAGTATATCTGTTGAGCCGCGTCCACAGCTCATCACATGAGCAACAAAACAAAATAGAAAAGCCAAAAAAGCAGAAGCTTTGGGTGGGTGGGTGTGGGTGTGAGGGCAAGCAATGGAAGACTGTCCGAGAGGACAGGACACATATGGTGGTAGTGGCACAGGGTGATAACAAACTGAACTTACAGCCCTGGCAAACGACACTAGGAAGCGTGAATGGGCGGATCGCTTCACCCCGACTGCAAAACAGCTGCGAAGGCTGAAAGAGCAGCAGCCACGTGCCTAAGGCAATTGGAGAGCAATTAGAGGGGCTGGGCCTTGCCTTGAAAGCCGGTGCTGAAAGGCAGAGGCTCTCAGCACCAATTTTGTATTGTTAGAACTCAGCGTTACTTGTAGCCGGCTTGTAGCTGGAATAAACCCACTTCTGGCAAGCATTTCATGCGTGTTTCAGTTTAATTCAAGGGTTCAGCACAAGTGTGGCCAGGCGGGCTGAGAATATCTGTACAACTGTTGTCCATTTCATGAACCACAATGCACCTCTATTATCCTGGCATTTGTCTGGTCTTATATAAAATACATAATCAGCACACAAGTGGCGGCTACTTAGTAACGTCTGATGGTTCCTTTTTTGAAAGTCTAATTATACTGAAATTTCATGAAGGCATCCACTTATCAGTCTTGGTTTAAATTCAATTTCAATCTACTCAGTTTACAGTCATAGACCAAATGCTTGGTTACTTTTTCTCCAATTAATTTTGCATGTACGTGTTTGTGTTTGCGTGTATGCCATTTTCCTTTTTAGTTTTCTTCTGAAGCTATAAATGTACCACAGTACCATTTATATAAACTATGCGTATAAAATACCCCCTTGAAAAATGTTACTGAATGAGAGTTTTTGTATGTTATTTTAAAAACCCATTAATGAGATATGTAAATTCACTTAGTGTTTCTGCCTTGGAGTGGTTTCTTAAAGCGTTTTTTTATTTTCATATTTGAAACAAGTCTTAATGTTCCTCTTTTTTAAAAAAAAATGTTTTGAGCTGCTCTGGCCAAGCTAGACAAGAAATTTCTTGCATAAATGCAATTAAAGTACATGGTTTTCTATTATGTCAATAGCAGCCTAAGGGGAATGTGAGCTGCCAAGCAAACCCACAAGTCTTGGAATTCCTACAAAAATGGTCCTCTCAATGATCTGAAGTACCTTTCAGTTTGTGTTAACGGGGAAACTTCCTTTGAAATACAAACACCAACTTGGGCCAAAAATTAAATTGCTCCTTCCCATCCAAACTGGTTCTGAAACTGCCCGTTTAATTATTTAAACTATTTAATTATTTAAATTAAATAATTAATTGTTTAATTATTTAAATTATTTAAAATTATTTAAACATTTATTGCATTTGTATGATTAATTTCAAATCTGATTTGACTCCCCCCAAATGAATATATACAAAGAAAAAGGTGAATGTTTCTCCTACTCAGTCATGCCCAACTCTAGGGGGCAGTGCTCATCTCTGTTTCTTAGCCAAGAGAGCCAACGTTCTCCAAAGATGTTGCACAGTCATGTGGCCAGCATGACATCACTTTATTTATTTATTTATTGTTTGTTTGTTTTGTCAATTATTAATACATGAAATGGATACAAATAAAAGGGAACATTAGGACAGGGACGGTAGGCACGTTGGTGCGCTTATGCATGCCCCTTACAGACCACTTAGGAATGGGGTGAGGTCAACAGTAGACAGTCTAAGGTTAAAGATTTGGGGGTTTGGGGAAGAAATCACAGAGTCGGGTAATGTGTTCCAGGCATTGATCACTCTGTTGCTGAAATCATATTTCCTGCAAGCGAGTTTGGTGTGATTTACCTTAAGTTTGTATCTATTGTGTGCTTGTGTATTGTTGCAGTTGAAGCTGAAGTAGTCATTGACAGGTAGGACATTGCAATAGATAATTTTATGTACTATGCTTAGGTGAGACCAAAGATGGCATAGTTCTCTGTGAAACACACAACCCTGTTATCTTCCAACCAAAGTGATACCTATTTAAATGATACCTACCACTCTATAAAGCCTTAGTAAGACCACACCTAGAGTACTGTATCCAGTTTTGGTCACCACACTATAAAAAAGATGTTGAGACTCTAGAAAAAGTGCTGAGAAGAGCAACCAGGATGATAAGGGGACTGGAGGCTAAAACATACGATAAATGATTGCAGGAACTGGGCATGGCTAGTCTAGTGAAGAGAAGGACCTGGGGATACAGGATAGCAGTCTTCCAATACTTGAGGGGCTGCCACAAAGAGAAGGAGTTAAGCTATTTTCTGAAGCACCTGAAGGCCAGACAGGAAATAATGGATGGAAACAAGAAAAGATTCAACCTGGACATAAGGATAAAGTTTCTGACAGTGAGAGCAATCAACCAATGAAACAGCTTGCCTTCAGAAGTTGTGGGAGCTTCATCACTGGAAGCTTTCAAGAAGAGACTGGACCACTGTCTCCTGCTTGGGTGAGGGGTTGGATTAGATGAACTACCAGGTCCCTTCCAACTTCCAATAGATTAATCTATTAATCTATTTATCTACCCGCATTTTCATGCTTTCAAACTGTTAGGAGCTGGAGCAAGAACGGGAGCTCATCCTTTCACATGGCATTTGGGTCTCGAACCCGGGCTCTCCAGCTGACAAGTTTTGCTTCTTAACCACTGAGCCATCGCACCCTCCAATATTATACACAAGTTTGTCCAGTAGCAGTTCCCAATTTTAAGAACAGATTGGACAATATTGTGCACAATTTGTCAAGAGAGCTCCACATGCGTGTGCAGGAGCATAAAAAATATGCTGTGCTTTAGGATCTGGCAAGCACTTTCAAAATGATTCATTTCCATCTACATTGGGCACAGCATAGGTAACTGGAAGTTTCAAAATCCACACATAATGTTACCTTCTTCTCTCTGATCTCAGTCTATGCATAATAATAGATTTTCCTGCCTAAATCCAAGTCCCAGTGGACTTGAAACATTTGTTCATTACATTGAAGCTTAATGAAGATAAATATTACCATCAGGTGTTACAGGATGAAATGTGGAGTTTGTGTTTGTTGTGTTATTGTTTCAACCATTTTAGGTATTCAGGGCAGATATGATAAAGTAAAGCTAGCATTTTTTACCTGAATGAAAAATGACTCTGAATTTAAGACAATCTCCCTAGAAGTAGCAGTAAACTGCTTTTTTAAAAATAATGAACACAGGCATAAGCCTATGCAATGCACTATTTCCTAATTAACCCAATAATGTTTAAACCATTCCTAGTGATTATCACCACATTCAGTAAAAGTGTACTTCTGATATGCTTGTGTATATATGTATTCACACATGTAAGTATGGGTGTATACACATCCGTAGATATAGACACTTGCCAGAAGCCACACAAACACAATCCCAAGCCACACACACACACACAATCCCACAAAAGGAAAAAGGCAGCAGTTTTTTGAGGTCTGTTGTGGCCCGCCGGCAGCCAGCAGAGCTGGCAACAGAGTTGGACAGCGAGGAGGTTGGGAAGGAACTTGGGCCAGTCCTGGGGGCTGGGGAAAGCTCGGACAAAGGCTCTGTGTTGGAGGCAGAGAGGGAGTTAGACAGCAGAGAGGCAGAGGAACAGCTGGAGCCCATTCCCAGTGTGCGCATGTGCAGAGCTGCCAGAAGACAAGAATAACTCAAAAAGCAGGGTCAACTCAGGAGTAAAAGCCACACCTTGGAGGTGATTGGCCCCTCCCATAGGAAATAAGGCCCCCAGGGGGAGAGTCTTCTCTGTGGGGCACCTACCATCTGGAACGAGCTCCCCCCAGAGATATGGAGGATCCCGGACCTGCGCATGTTTCGTCGTGCTCTCAAAACTTTTTTATTTCAGCAGGCTGGCCTGGCCTAACTCTCCTCTTTTAAATTTTTAATTCGTTTGATCTTATAAATTGGGTGTTTTAATCTGTGTTTCGGCCAAAATATTTAATAATTTTAAGGGACTTTTAATATTTGTGTTATCTGTATTTTATCTTGGCTGTTCACCGCCCTGAGTCCTTCGGGAGTAGGGCGGTATAGAAATTTGATTAATAAATAAATAATAAATAAATAAATAAAAGAGGAGCGAACAGGGAGTGGGCTTTTGCAGGAAACAATTCATTCATTCAGTGACTCTGAGAGACTCTGTTCCAAGTTTTGTCTTGTACTGCTGTTGGAAACAAGTTACATGGCAGCTTGCCAAACGAGATAAGGTGTGTTGAGAAATATTCCTTTGAAAAACTGTTTGGACAAACTTTGCTGACTGTGAATGAACGTAATTCACAGTCATGTAAATAAAAGAGGTTTTGCCAGTAATTCCTGCCTCCTGCTTGTTAAGGGAGCCTAGGTCAGAACAATTCAATAGTGTACGAAATGTTATTACAAAATGAATTCATCCCTATCTACCCACACCTATTATTCTTTTCCTCTCCCTGACAAGCACCAGCAAATAAATATAGATTGTCCTCCACTTACGACTACAATTCGGATCAGTATTTCCATTGTCAAGCAAGGTGGTTCTTAAGTGAGTCACACCCAATATTACAACCTTTTCTCTCATGTTTGTTAAAGAAATCTCAGAAGTTGTAAAGTGAATCGCACAGTTATTAAGCAACTCCGGTTTCCCTCATCCACTTTCCTTGTCAAAAGCCATCTGGGAAGGTCACAAATGTCAATCACATGACCCTGGGAGGTTCCAATGTTCATAAATTATTTTTTTTAAAAAAATAATCTTTTTTACATTTGTCATTAAATGTTCATAAATTATATGCCTGTTACCAAGTGCCCAAATTTTGATCACATTGTAACTTTGAGTGGTTGCTATAAGTGGATGGTTGTAAGTAAAGGACTACCTGAACACAACTATAAACATGTAGAGAATGTAGTCTTTTCTCTCTTTCTAGCAGAAACAATGCAAAATAAGGAAAAACTAGGATTAAGGAAAAAAAAGGTACCTGGATAGAGAAAAGGGTAAGCAAAACTTTGGTGAAGGTGACACAAAGAGAAAGAACTGGACAAGGAAGGAAAAAAGAAAGAAATTTGGGTTATCCCAAAAGTGTTTTTTTCCAAGAGGCAACTGGACTTTCTGTTTTTCTTTGAAAACATTTCATTTCTCATCCAAATGTCAGGGTTCCAAGTAACACCCCCAATGAAAGAAGACTCTGAGGCTAGAAGTTCCTCAAAGTTCCACTTTATTAGATATGTCATATTGGCACATCTGGGAAAACCCGAATCTGAAAGCTTCCTGGTTTTCCCCACACAAAAGAAAGTCAAAGTCCCTTCCCCTGCACCCACATGTACATCACATACTCCAATCAATCCACTGTCCCAACTGGAGATGCCGCCTAGTCACGCCACTCTAGGTGCGTCCTTGACTCCCATAGAAAAGAATGTTGTTATGGCTAGATATCTCTACAACTCCATGCAATTCCCCCTCTCAGTTTCTCACAGCACTGAGTGCAGCAGCCCTGAAGATCCAAAATAAAAAATGGCCTCCAGGGCTGACACCAAGATTTATACTCCTTGCAGACAGCTGGTCATTTACATTCTTTTAATAGTCATTTAGGCCACCTGGAGGTTTATCTGTCAGAGTGTTGTGGCCCCGCCCTCTGAGCCTGTCCCATCGGAGGAAGAAAGCTCCGAGCATGAGGAAGAGGAGTCAGCCAGGCCTCCCTCTCCAGGCCCCTCCCCTCTGGCATTGTCTCAGGTGCCGGCCGAGGGAGAGGAGATCAGTAGGGAGACAGCTGGCTCGGATCAGAGTGACGAAGAAACATCATTCCTGGACGCACGCCTCCGAAGGCGTGATAAACGTTTGCAGCAGTTTAGGAGGCGTGCTAGGGATTAGAACTGAGTCACTGGACCACACCCCAGAGACTATATAATAGAGGGTAGTGGTCAGTGATCCTTGTGACGAACAAAAGTAAACCTTGGATAGTCACTAAAGCCTTGTTCGGAACTGCGGAGAGAAATATTATTTCTGCTTGGACTTTTTGTACGCTAAGTACCTTATCTTTCTGTTTGTGAAAATAAAGGCATTTGGCAGACGGTGTGTCTATCGCTGCCAAGTGGGAGATAAGACCTGGGTGCGTTCCAAAGTGTTTCCTTAACCCTCGGCTGGCTGTGTTTGTGTGTGTGTGGGTATGGGGACAGATCACAGAGTCGCCTGAGTAGTGCAAATGGCTGTGGAGCCTTCTTGGAACTGTTGAAAGGACTGTGTTGTAGACTGGAGATAAATGATGTGGCCTCAATAACTCGCTAAAAGAATGCAAATGACCAGTTGTCTGTGAGGAGTATAAATCCTTCCATTCCCTATCATCCAGTCAGAGCTGAAGAAGCTTCTCCAGCTCTGAAGAAGAAACATCTTCAAAGAAAAACCAGAAAGTCCAGTTGCCTCTTGAAAAAAGCACCTTTGGGACAACCGTGACCTGGATGACTGAGACTCTCCATAGAAAATGAAACCCAGGTTAGTTATTACACAAAGGGTTATTTTAGAAGATAACTTGATTCTCCACAGTCTCAGCTAATTTTTGATGAATTTTCAAAGACACTTTTCAGCAGTTTTATATTTTTTGCTCATCCCTTTCCTTTAAAAACTTTTCTTTCTATCTGAATAAGATGACCCCTCTCCCAATTATCGTTTGAGGAGTGTAAAAAAACATGTTGTGATCAGGTAAAAACAATGTAGTATAATTAATACAGAATGATCTAAAGTTACTCAGCGTGGGTTACACCTTTGATTTTCTTGTGTGTTTTCCTGTATGATTAAGTAAAAAAAAAAAAGGATAAGTAAACTAATGAGGGATCAAAGTAAAATATTAGTCTACCATGAAGCTGCCCCACACAAGAAACTGCACAAGAACTATAAGTGACAACTTTTCACTGAAGCAACTTCAGTTGACCTCATTCAAGCTTTTCTTAGGTCTTTCCAGATAAGAAAACACATAAAGATGTTCATTACTTCAAAGGGGTCTTGAACAAGGATTGGTGTTCCTGTGTTTCTGGCTATTTTTGGACTTCCAGCAGAATCTTCAATCACCAGGTATTATTGTCTGTGGTCCAGCAATAACAGAGCAATAATGTTATTGAGTCCATCTACCTTTCCTCTATCTTTCCTCTACCTCTTCCTTTCCTCCAGATGGACACGGTGGCTCAGTGGCTAAGATGCTGAGTTTGTCGATCGAAAGGTTGGCAGTTCAGCGGTTCGACTCCCTGGTGCCGCGTAACAGGGTGAGCTCCCATTACTTGTCCCGGCTTCCGCCAACCTAGCAGTTCGAAAGCATGTAAAAATTGCAAGTAGAAAAATAGGAACCACCTTTGGTGGGAAGGTAACAGCGTTCCGTGCACCTTTGGCATTTAGTCATTCCGGCCACATGACCATGGAGACGTCTTCGGACAGCGCTGGCTCTTTGGTTTTGAAACGGAGATGAGCACCACCCCCTAGAGTTGGGAACGACTAGCACATTTGTGCGAGGGGAACCTTTACTTTTACCTTTACCTTACCTTTCTTCTTGCCATCTTCTTCCTTTCTTTTCTTCCATCTTTCCCAGCATTAGAGTTTTAATACATCCAAGATATGGGAGTTTTGAGTCTACTCATTTGCTCTTTGATAAGAACTCTGAGTTGATTTTTTTGATGATCTATTTATTTATTTTCTTTTCTATCTATGGTATTCTCAGGAGTCTTCTCCAAGACCAACATCTGAAATCACTAATATTCATTCTATCCTGTTTCTTCAGAGACCAACTTTCACTTCCATTGAGTGTCACAGGAAAAACTATTGCTGTACAATAAGAATAAATAAGTGTCAAAAATAAGCACTGCAAAACATCAAAATAAATTACATACTTGAATATTTTGTTCAATTTCAATGGCATAATCAAAAATGTATTTGATGAAGAACTGTTCAAATAAATTTTAAAAAGGGAGGAAAGGAGACACGCAGAATTGTTACTGACTTATTTTCTTCAGGATCATATATTTACAAAGAAATAAAGCATGTTTATCCTTTAGAAATAGTCCTTCAAACTGTAGAGCTATTATCTTTCCAGAATACATACAGTAGTGGCCAAAATTGTGGAAACCTTTTGGGAAAAATGAATTTTCTAAAACTAGCTAACTTTTTTTTTTTTGGAGTAGTACCATAAAATTATATATCAATGGAAAGATAATTTAATCAAGAATATAATGCAATAATCTTTATGAAGGATTTGCTATTAGAATAGAAGTTACAGTATAAAGAAGAAAAGTGAAACACGTAGAAAAAACGAGATATACTAAATTATCACATCAGTTAATACTTAGTTGGGTAATCTTTAGCATGAATTACGATGTCTTCCCATGGAGTGAACAAAGTCTTTTAGTTCTGCAGCTGTTATAATGTGAAACCAAGATTGAATGATTGCTTCTATTCACTGGGTTTTATTGCTGGGTCGCTTCTGACTAATAAGTTTCTTTAGTCGTCTCCATAGATTTTTCGATTGGATTAATGTCTGGGCTATTTCCAGGCCATCCCAGCAATGGAATAGGATTATTTTGAAACTACAAAAAAAAAAAAATTGGTGTTATTAGCCATGAAACCTCAAAAATACACTTTTCCCAAAAGGTTTCCACAATTTTGGCCACTACTGTCTAAGTGGTCCTCAATTGAGGCCAGAACTTCCATTGCTAAGGGATGTGATTAAGTGTATCAGGTCCAATTTTACAACTTTTTTTCCCCACAGTCATTAAGCAAATCTGGCCTTTCCCTTTGATTTTGTTTGTCAGAAGCCCCCTGGGAAGGTTGCAAATGGTGATCATGAGAACATTGCAACTATCATAAATGTGTATCAGTTGCCAAGCATCTGAATTTTGATCATATCACTGCAAGGATCTGCAATGGTTGGACTGGTCATAAGTCATTTTTTTTCAACACTGTCATAACTTTTAAGAATTGTTAAATGGTCATAAATCAAGGACTATTTATGGCTTATATTGCTGTTGGGATTGTGGTGTTAATGTTTGTGTCAACCCTGAAGTTTGCCTGGCCGAAGCCATTTTGTCCATTTCAATGTTGCCACACTGGAGCTGAGGGACAGGGAGGAGGGACTTGAGATAGAGGGAATTTTGTAGCCAAAACGAAATACGTTCTCTTGGGAACCAAGGACATTCTCACACCTGGTCATCATATTTGGGACTCCAATGAAGCGGATCAGCTCCTAACGTGATGCCACCCTGTTGTCAGATTGTACGGAGATTGGACCATGTGACTGATTGTTTCAAGAAAGTAGAAAAAGTTTTACTTTTAATAAGGTGAAAACCATGGAAGTTTTCCGAGTCGGTTTTCACCAGATATGTGCCAATATGATATTTCCAATAAAAGTATCCTTTGAGGGATTCAATCACATTGGAGTCTTGCTTGCAATGGATTTATTACTTGGAACTCTGACTCTCTCTCTCTCTCTCTCTCTCTCTCTCTCTCTCTCTCTCTCTCTCTCTCTCTCTCTCTCTCTGTGTGTGTGTGTGTGTGTGTCTGTGTGTGTGTATTTAAAAGTGCTTTTTTTTATGTATTCCATCCAGTTTTAACTAGCAACACTTTTCAAGATATTTTGATATCTTTCATGCTGAGACAATATTGTTCTAAACTTCAGAAATGCCCTACAATGTGATTGTACAAGGCATGCTGAACCAGAAAGTCTAGCTCACATCACGTCATGATGCAACACTGAATGATGCCCCATGAAATATGGTCTGCGTGTTGCTTGCTTCATGTCAGGTCATATGCCCTCTATATTGCATGCTCATCCAGTTTCCGGGTCCAAAAGTGTTGGCTTGCATGAACCCTGCAGCATCTTCTTCAGACCCCTCTCAGCTTTTGGAATCCTTTTCAGCTTCCTAAAGGACTAAGCAGCATCTTCTTATTGGCGAAGCAGCAAGAGAAGATGCCAATAATCTATTGATTTTAGTCATTCTCTCTTTGGTTTAATCCATAGGTTCTCCACAGCACTGCTAAATTTGTTACCTGGATTTCTCCCTCACTTTTTACATATATCCCATCTTCTATTTTCTTTCTATTGCTTCAGTTCCTTTTTGGAACAGATCTTACTTTCATTCACTGTTATGTCTATTGAATTGTAGTTGTCTTTCTGTAGTGAGAGTTCAAGCTTTTCTAACTTATTTCCCATATCTGAGCAAGGTCAAAGACTATGAACTTTATAAATGAACCAGGGGTGGGTTGCTGGGGGTTCGCAGGGGTTCAGGAGAACCTCTAGCTAAGATTCTGTGCAGTTTGGAGAACCCCCAAATCCCACTCCTGGCTGGCCCAGCTCACCACTCCCCTCCCCTCCCAGGAGTCCCCATGCGACCCATTTTGGATGCAAGGCGCACGCATGGAGGCTCGGGGAGGATGAAAAATGGGCCTACCGGAAGTTTGGGAAGCCTCCAGAGGGCCTCCAGAGCCTGGGGAGGCAGTTTTCACCCTCCTGAAGACTCGAGGAAAGCCTCCATAGCCCAGGGAGTGCAAAAACACACCCACACCTGCCATGGTGCAGGAGGCTGACTAAACCACGCCCACCATGGCCATGCCCACTCAGCAACCAGGCAGAGAATCCTTTGCTAAAATTTTTGAAACCCACGCCTGAAATGAACATAAAATATTTTTGATTTTTATTTGAGTGCTTTAATATGTCCCATTATGGCAACATTTCCCTTATCTTTCTACAAACCGCAAGGCCTTATCTGAACACCTATTTCAGGTCTTTTGCTTTCAACCTCTTGAATTTCAATTTAAAGTCCTCATATACTTTCACTAGTTTTTGTGATGTGTGATTTATTCTGTCCCAGTAGTCCATCATCCAGATAATTCAGACCATGATCCCCAAAACCAAATCTCTCTCTTTCTGTTCAAGGACTGCATGAATGTCTAAGGAGGACACTTGAACCCTAGTATCTTGAGCTTCTTTCTGTTCTTCAAATTTGATTGTAATAAATTAACAATGTCCACAGCATATAAGGAAAATCAATATAAGATGTTTTATAGATGGCATATGCCACCGGAGAAGTTAGCAAAAATGTTTAAAGATAAATCAGCTAAATGCTGGAAATGTCATCAAACACCAGGATTTTATTACCATATGTGATGGACTTGTCCCGAAGCAAAAAAATTATTGGTACAAGATTAAAACCTGGCTGGAAGAAATGATACAACAACGTATTGAATTTAAATCAGAGTTGTTCCTACTGGGTATCTTTCCAGAAAAAATTAGCAAGGAAAATGCATATTTGATTATACACGTAATAACAGTTGCAAGAATTGTGTATGCTCAAAATTGGAAATCAGAAAAAATACCTTTGGAAGAAGAAGTAATGAAAAAAAATTTTAGACTGTGCAGAAATGAATAGATTAGCTTTGATGATTAAAGATAAGGAGGAATCAGAATTTTTTTTTTAAAATTTGATTTATATGCTGCCCTTCTCCGGAGACTCAGGGCAGCTTACAATGTGCTCAGCAATATTTTAAATTTTAAAAATGGAACTATTTTTATAGTTGGTTGGAAAGAGAAACAAATGATTGATACTATAATTATGTACATTATAATTTAGAATTTAGAAATGAACTGTTAGAATGGTTTGGATGAATATGAAGATAGAAGAAACTTATGGAAGATGAAAAAGAAGCCTAGAAGATAACACCGAGGTGTCACAGGGAAGGGAGGATTGATGTATTAAATATTTGTCTGTCTTAAAAAATTTAAAAAATATATTTTTAAAAAAATTGATTGTAATATAGTTGCATCTGTATTTGTCACCACATGGATTAGCAGAAAGGGATAATGGTCAGTGGACTTTATAAATAACAGAAGTTGTTGCCCCAAAGGTGCTTTTTTATAAGGCAGCTGGACTTTCTTTGTTTTTCCTTGAAGAGATTTGCCTTCTCATCTAAGAAACTTCTTCAATTCTGAAGAAGCTTCTTGGATGAGAAGCATAATATCTTCAAGGAAAAACAAAACAAAAATCCATCTGCCTTTTGAAAAAAAAGCATCTTTGGGACAACCATGACCTGGATGATTGACAGTCTCCATAGATAAAACAGAAGCAGTTCTTTCAGATCACTGATCTTTAGATTTGATAGGCATCGCACTTCATGAGCTAATGAATCTGGTCACCATAGATTTATTCTAGCTCTTTATAGCAGGCTGTGGCTTTTCTACTTGCACTTTTAAAGACGCTAATACATCTCCCCTAAGTTTCAGGAATCCATCATCCTATGTCCTATTCCATCATTTCTCTTTTTCCTCACCTTGCTTTTTTTCCACAACAGCCTCAAACACATTTTAGAGTTTCTGAGTTCCAGCCGTTCAGAATATCTTCTACATTTCTAACTTGTAGTCGTTGCTTTCATTCATTCTCTTTGGGTCTCTAAAGTTGCTTTTTTTGGCAGTTTCTGTTCAGGTGTCTCCTTTCTTTGATCAGATCAATCCTCATTCTCTTATCAAATAGTAAGATCACTATTACTCCAATACTTGCACTGTGTCATGAAGGATACTTGTTGCAAATATATATCTGTTGGTTTTCAAGGAGAAACACAACTGCTGAGACCTCTTTGTTCATTTTCATTTCATTTCCTAATACTAGCTGGATACCCGTGCTTCGCTAAGAAACTATGTGATGGGGCTTTATAAATTGATACTTACAGCTTGAAAATTAATGAGTAGTTACGATTGGCCTCTCCTCTCCCCTACTCTCCCTCAGCCTTGCCCCACAGAAACATCTCCTATCCTCTCCCCTACTCTCCCTCAGCCTTGCCCCACAGAAGCTTCCCCTATCCTATCTCCTTCTCTCCTTCAGGCTTGCCCCACAGAAGGCTTCCCTATCCTATCTCCTCTCCCTCAGTCTTGCCCCACAGAAAGCTCCTGTATCCTATCCCCTTCTCTTCCTCAGGCTTGCCTCACAGAAGCCTATCCTATCCCCCTTCTCTTCCTCAGGCTTGCCCCACAGAAGCCTCTCTTATTTATTTTACTTTCACAGCAGCAACAAAATCCCCTGGTTGCTGCTGTGAAAGTAAAACTGAAACTCCTCTCCTCTGCTTGTGTTGCTTGTGTTTTGCATTTGGAACAGATTTCTTTTCAGGTGGGGGAGGGGGAGTAGAACTCCTTAGCATCAGAGCCTGTTAATCATAATATAGGAAATACTAATGCTCTGATGGTCATTTCAAAAAATCCCTTTCTTAGTGAGCACCTAGAAGCCAAGAGGAACATACGTGTCAAATTTCAAGTTTGTAGGCTTTACGGTTCTGGTGATTTCATGATTACGGCATGAGTGGTTTTCACTTTTATATATATAGATTTCAGCAATAGAGGGCTTAGGTGATAATGATTGTTTTGCATACCAGCCAAATGGTTTTCAATAATTATATGATTTACAGTATAATTTTTTTTTTTAATTTGATTTATATGCCGCCCTTCTCCGGAGACTCAGGGCGGCTTACAATGCGTTAAAGCAATAGCCTTCATTCTTTTGTATATTTTATACAAAGTCAGCTTATTGCCCCCACAAACTGGGTCCTCATTTCACCTACCTTAGAAAGGATGGAAGGCTGAGTCAACCTTGAGCCTTGGAGAGATTCGAACCAGCAGAAATTGCAGGCAGCTGTGTTAATAACAGGGTGCACTAAACCACTGTACTATCAAGGCTCTTTTAAATTAAAGCAAGCCTACATGAAACCCACCTAACAGAAATGTAGAATGAAAACCAATGTATGTTTTATTGACCTGATATTCAGGTCATTTTTTTTTTTTTATAGTGAGACGGTGACACAAAATCAGAATTGACCCTGGGTAAAGACTGGACCTGGAATGCTATATTTATAAGAGTACATCAACAATACAAATGATATAATAAGTATTTGAAATGTAGGAAAGAAATCCTTGGCATAACAATCTTGTCAAAGTCTAGAAACTTTTAATCAAGGAGAATGTATTTTTCTCATTGTATTCCTAGTAAGTAAATCATAGACTCAGTTCATGAAAAGTGCTCACTCCAGAAAATTAGGTTCTTCTTTAATCCATCCTGGGGAATCATTCATCAAAGGTATTGTTGTGTGGATGGATTTGAGCAAATGTATTATAATCTGTTTCATAAGATACTTAACAAAGTCTGAATGAAGCAATTCATTCAGCCAAAACCACATTTTTTTTCCTAACAAAGGAATTTCTCCATAATAAAATTGAACAGAAATTGCATCCGAACTTTAAAAGAGGTCCACATGTTCAGCTGTTTGAAAAATTAGAGGATCTGTGAGGCTGCATATCCTCTAGCAACATCAATTACTTTTTTCTTTCCCAAATGAATTCTTTTCTCTTTTTACCTGAAAAGCAGCAGACACGTAGATGGATTCTTGTCTTATTCAGAAATCAATTAATTTTATCTCTTCAACCCCCAACTGTCCTAGGCAGTCCAAAAGATCAATGGTATTGAATGCTTCTGAAAGATCCAAAAGAACCATGATACTCCACCATCCACAAAACTGTGCAAATTATGTCCCATGCTCACACCTGAACCCTGACTGAAATATGTCTAGATAATCTATTTCACATTGGGTAGTGGCTACGTGACTAAGATGCTGAGCTTGTTGATCAAAAGGTTGGCAGCTCAGCGGTTCAAATCCCTAGTTCTGCATACTGGGGTGAGCTCCTTGTCCCAGCTTCTGCCAACCTAGCAGTTCGAAAACATGTAAAAAAATGCTAATAGAAAAATAGGGACCACCTTTGGTGGGAAGGTACAGTGTTCCATGTGCCTTTGGTGTTTAGTCATGCCGGCCACATGACCACGGAGACGTCTTTGGACATGGCTGGGTCTTCGGCTTCGAAATGGAGATGAGCACCACCTCCTAGAGTCGGGAAAGACTAGCAAATATGTGTGAGGGGAACCTTTACCTTTACCTTTACTCTTCAGATATTGTGCCAGCACTTTCTCCACAATCATCTGCAAGAATGATCAGTGAGATGATAATTAACTATTATATTTGGTTCTAAGGGGGATGGCTTCAGAGAGAGCAAATAAGCACTCTCCCAACAATTTATTTGATTGTTAATTGATTGATCATGCCCCCACCAGCTTCCTGAAGGACTTGGCAGGCAAACTGATCACATGTGATGGAGCTATCAACATCCAATCCATATAACAAGAGGGAAATAATCCCAAGTTTCTATGTCGGTCACCATACAATTCAGATCTGGAATCCAGATCTAAGCTAATTTCAATGACTATCAGAAAAAAGTGTTGCCTAAATAAGTCACAAAGGCCTATAGCAATACTTTTTGTACCTCTTTTCCCAACAGAGAGTTTTTTTGTGGTCTAATGACTGTCCTTCTTAAAGTAGAATTCCTAAAAGAAAGGATTTGGACACAAGTAATTTTTGTTTCAAGATTAAACTTGCGGGACAAAATAAAACAAGAGAGATCTTGGAGTCTTAGTGGTCAACCAACTAAATATGAGCCAGCAGTGTGCAGCAGCAGCCAAAAGATCCAACTCAATCCTAAATTGCATTAACAGAGGGATA
The DNA here is from genome assembly GCF_029215685.1 of Pituophis catenifer annectens. Taxonomy (NCBI): domain Eukaryota; kingdom Metazoa; phylum Chordata; class Lepidosauria; order Squamata; family Colubridae; genus Pituophis; species Pituophis catenifer. The sequence goes on along the minus strand of NW_027256883.1, from coordinate 198,143,185 downwards.
CAATCAAGATCAAGTGAGGTACTAATACCACTCTATAAAGCCTTAGTAAGACCACACCTAGAGTACTGCATCCAGTTTTGGTCACCACACTATAAAAAAGATGTTTAGACTCTAGAAAAAATGCAGAAAAGAGCAACTAGGATGATTAGGGGACTGGAGACTAAAACATATGAAGAACGGTTACAGGAACTGGGCATGGGTAGTCCAGTGAAGAGAAGGACCAGAGGATACATGATAGCAGTCTTCCAATGTTTGAGGGGATGCCACAGACAGGAAGGGGTTAACCTATTTTGTAAAGCACCTGTAGGCCAGACAAGGAATAATGGAAACTGAACCAGGACAGATTTAACCTGGAAATAAGAAGACATTTTCTGACAGTGAGAACAATCAACCAGTGGAACAGCTTGCCTTTGGAAGTTGTAGGAGCTTCATCACTTGAGACTTTCAAGAAGAGATTGGACTGCCATTTGTCAGAAATGGTGCAGGATCTCCTGTTTGGGCTGGGAGTTGGACTAGATGACCTATAAAATCCCTTCCAACTCTGTTAATCTGTAAATACAGCCAGAAGTAAGCTTCTCCAGCATCCACCAGATATTAGAACAAGTTTTTTCCAGAAGCTTAAACCTTTTAAAATGCTTCAACAATAAACTTTCATGAAGGAAAGTCATACTTAGCCTAATAACTAGTAAATGAAATATCTCATGGATTGACACAATGGACATTCTTTTGACAAGTTGCAGAATATATTGATTACAAAAATCAGTCAAAGATTGTTGTTGTTGCTGCTGCTGCTGCTGCTGTTATTGTTTTTAACGTTTCCAGGCAGTATAAGGTATCACAATTGAGAATATTGCGTGCTTTAGAGATAATACGTTTTTCTTTTAAAATGTAGAAAAGCAAGAAAGATTAACTACCAAAAAGAAGTCTCCTGGGTTTCTTGAAATAGCAAAACAAAAAAACAAAAAAGTTAACTTGCATTTCATATGAAAAGATCTTTGAGTTTCAGGGAAGAGAATATCAGCTACTACTTTAAAATAAGAATTAGAGCTGATGAATTTCTACCAAAGAAATAACTTCAAATATAAAATCCATGATCAGATCTTCCCATTCCCCCACAAAAAGCAATAAATGCTTTGAGTTCTAATTTAGAAGCACTTAGCTCAATATTATTGTTCTTCTTCAAGATTAAAGGGGGGAAAAAAAACTACCAAGAAAATTATTTAAAGATGTTTCAATTGGCCAATAATGATTGAGGTAATTTAAACACCTCCAATACCCAAGGGGAGAGAGTAGAAAAAGGGAAATAACTTACTCAATATTAAAAGAGTTTCCCAATTAAATGTTTGTAATGTTCAGTTTTTAATATAAATTGAAGAAGCCTAACAGTGGAAGCTAAGGGCAGACTTTACCTACAAATGCTTTTGAGCAGGATTCAGGAGAATATAGTCATTTGTGAATCTGTCTGATTCCTTTTGTCAGGGTTCCAAGTAATAGAGCTAAGGGATACCCCCTCTCCGAAGTCCCATGGCCCTGTTAAGACAGCATCCGCCAGTCTGGTGACAATACTCCTCCTTCCTCTGGCGAGATGTGAGAACATCCTTGGTTCCCAAGAGAAAGTAATTTATTTTGACTACATGGCCCCAGCTAGCTCTAATCCCCCTTCCCTATCCCTCAGCTCTAGTGTGGCAGCACTGAAGCTCCAAGATAGCTTCAGCCAGGCCAGCTTCAGGGTTGATGCCTTTTTTTAGAGAAAGAGGGGGGGGATAACTATTTGGAGGCAGTAAGGGATGGTCCTAGACCAGTGATGATGAAGATGTGACATGCACAACACAGGTAACCCGCCCTGTGATTTTTATCAACACACTTTTCAAAATTAGGGCTTTTTTGAAGACTGATTTCCCCATTACAAACTTGTCTCACCATTAAGATTTGTAGGAACAACTTTTTTGAAGATGTTCCTTCAGTTGTATGATCATAATCAATGAGACAATTGATTATGTGCTATCAAATTGTTTTTGACTTCTAGCAACCACATTGATAGATTTTCTCCATAAGAATTTAGATCTAACCTGTTCTTTCAAGTCTTACCAACGGGGCACCCATCACCAATGTAGCTTATTCACCTTCATCCTCTTCTTTCTCTTTCTTTCCATCTTTCCCAGCATTATAGTTTCCCCCCCCCAAAAAAAAAAAAAAAGCTGGGTCTTCACATATATCCAAAGTAAGATAGTTTGAGCCTGGTCATTCGTACCTCAATTGAGAACTCTGGATTGATTTGTTCAGTGATCCATCAGTTATTTTCCTGGCTATCTGCAGTATTCGCATGAGTCTTCTCCAGCTCTAAAGTTCAAGGGCATTAATATTTTTCCTATCCTGCTTCTTTAAAGTCCAACGTTCACTTCCATAGAGTGAGATAGGGAATACCATGGCTTATCGGATTCCAATTTTGTAAGTGGTAAATCATATTATGAAACACCTTGTTGAGGTGAAATACAGTCACTTCACATGAACCTAACCATAGTCAACTCAGATCTGTTTTCTGTCACTGAGGAGTATAGGTATTCCTTTTAAATTAATTTATATCTTTAATTTCCATATTTTTGAACTAAAGAACATAACCCATTGCTTTGCTCTCTCTTTCTCCTAGGAGAATTTTGCTAATTTTTAGAGATTTATGGTGGCCGCTCTTGCTTGAAAATAAAGAACTTCTACTCTTCTGTATCATGTAACTACTAAACATATTTCCAAAACCAGATTCTCTTTTTATTCTTTAAATTCTTCCTGGCTTCAAAGCAAGTAAGACAGCTTGTAACTCACCATCTGTTAGAAATTTGAAGGGATGGCGACCAGTGCTTGAAAACTGCAGGAAATTGCTGCCAACAGATGGGGATGTTGTCATTTTTAGCCAGAAAACATCTGTCCTTCCCACTTTCCCTGCCAACCACTTTGCCTCTAAAGAGAAGCAAAGGAAACATGTAACGCTGACAGCTTTCATTTTTCAAAGGCATTTGTATGTTAGTTTTCAGAAAAGAGACAGGAGGTCTGCTTGCAATGGAGTCCTGGAAAACCATCAAGAACAGAAAAAAGAAAATAGTTTTTAAAAAAAAAAAAATTCAGAGCTGAATATTACAGCCTGTAGCAGCTCTACAAGCATAATCAGAAATTAGTTCCCAGGAAATAGAACAGCTGCTTTGATAACTTTCCAATCACCCCACCTACACTCCACCTTGCCATTTTAATAAAAGCAATTTGCTCACCGCTGAGGAACACTTTAAACATTTTTTTTTTTACTAAAGAATGAAGATTGTACGGTTATGTCAAAATCTAAAAGAGGTGCAGATATACCAATTCTCCTGTGTTTACTAGAAAAGCAAAAATAAGATTTACTTCGTACTTTAGTAATCAAAGATGCAACTTTATTATCAAGAGGGTAACAAAGGAGCAGAAAACAACGTAAGCTATGGAACCTACTTTAGGCTCAGGAGAGGTGGAGGTGGAGACAGGGGTGAAATCCAGGTTCTGACAGGTTCTGGAGAACCGGTAGCAGAAATTTGAGAAGTTCGGAGAACCTGAAAATACCACCTCTGGTTGGCCCCAGAGTGGGGTGGGAATGGAGATTTTGCAGAATCCTTCCTCTACGCCCACCAAGCCATACCATGCCCACCAAGCCACGTCCACAGAACCGGTAGTAAAAAAAATTGGATTTCACCAATTTTTGGGTGGAGACTGTTGATCACATGCTCCATAGATGTTCCTTTTATATGGAGATTAGGAAACAATCATATTCTGCCAATAACTGCTAGGTATCCTGGCCATTCCGACACTACCTATCTTCAGTGGCTGCTTAAGGATGAACAGTCCACAAGTACAGCACAGGTGGCCAGATTCTGCGCAGTGGCACTGGGAATTCATTGCAAACACGTGTCTTCTCCACCATAGCAATGTTATATAACAATTGTGGCAAACCATTTGCACTGCTTAGTCATTTCTCTTCTAGCGTTGAACCTACAATGGGCCACACAGTTTAGGGATTGCAATTATCGTATAGTCAGACCATTTATAATTGACACTGGATTTTATTATAGATTTTAGTTGTTATTTATTATTTTATACTAGAAGTTTAAGTCTATATATACTGAGTGCTTTTATTTGTTCTGGTCTAAGACTGTAATAATAAATTGAAATTGAAACCTAAGCAAATATTGCACGATATTATATTTTTTCTAAGTTTCGTAACTATTATCTATTCTTGAAAGTCAGCATGATTGGCTGTAAGAAACCTTTTAGTGGCTGACAATTTTGAATATGGACACAAATACTCTACAGAATGTAGCTTGACCATTTGCACTGTGGCAGCTGAGAAGGCTTTTTTTGACATTTTAACCGTCTATTGGACAGGTATGTCTTTCTAATATCTTTAAGAACAAACAAAATGCTTTTCACTTTAAAAAGAAAAACCACGAACAGTAATCTGTTCTGGGATTTTCATTATACCTGTAATCTTACATCAGCAATAAGTGCCATTGGACACACGGAAATCATTTCTGAGAAGACGTACAAATATAGGATTATTCTGCAGGCAGGAATATTAGAGAAATCCATTACTAATTTCTTTTCTGGCAAAATTGTGCAAAAAGAAAATGAGAAAGAACTCAAGGAAATCTCAGTTTGAAATTCTTAAAGAAAGCCTCTCTAGAGAAAAGAACTGCAGCATGGGCATATAGCTTCATAGAGCTGGAGAAATAAAAAGGAGATTAATTCTAGAGAAGAAGGCTATGACAAGCATGGATGAAATCAGAGTGAATAAGGTTATTTCAATGACAATAAAAAACAGAATAGTTAAAGCAGTGGCCTTTCCGTCTTTATGGGCATAAAAGCTGGACACAGAGAAAGAGTGAGAAAAAGGTTGATGCCTCCAGATGATGGATCTGGAGATGATTACTGTTAAATATACAACAAACCTATCTATCTTTTGGTAAGGGTCAAGAAAATAGATGAGAAAGACATCAGATATGGATGTGAGTGGGTTCAAAGTAATTACAAGGATGCAGAAGAGCTAGGAATTATTGTTGAAGACAAAGCATGAAGGTGAATATTTAAATAGAAGAGGATCTATGTAGCTCAGGGTGGAGTACTTACTTGATTAGGTAATAAACATCTGCAAGAAAACAGTTAAGCTCAGAGAGAACCAAGGACCCCATGGACAAGGACTCAGGCATGATGATTGTGACTGTGAGAGGGATCTTAGAGTCCTAGTGAACAATCACTTAAATATGAGCCAGCAGTGTGCAGCAGCTGCCAAAAAAGCCAACACAGTTCTAAGCTGCATAAACACAGAAGTAGAATCAAGATCATATGAAGTATTAATACCACTTTATAATGCCTTGGTAAGGCCACACTTGGAATACTACATCCAGTTTTGGTACCACAATGTAAAAAAGATGTGGTGACTAGGGAAAGAGTGCAGAGAAGAGCAACAAAGATGATTAAGGGACTGTAGGCTAAAACATATAAAGAATGGTTGCTAGAATTGGGTATGTCTAGTTTGATGAAAAGAAGGACTAGGGGTGACATGATAGCAGTGTTCCGATATCTCAGGAGCTGCCACAAAGAAGACGGAGTCAAGCTATTCTCCAAACCACCTGAGGGCAAGACAAGAAGCAATGGGCGGAAACTAATCAAGGAGAGAAGCAACTTAGAACTAAGGAGAAATTTCCTGACAGTTGGAACAATTAATCAGTGGAATAACTTGCCTCCAGAAGTTGTGAATTCTCCAACACTGGAAGTTTTTAAGAAAAGATTGGATAACCATTTGTCTGAAGTAGTGTAGGATTTCCTGCCTAAGCAGGGGGTTGGACTAGAACAGGGTAGACAACTGTGGCCCTTTTACAACCTGTGGACTTCAACTCCCAGAATTCCTGAGACAGCCAAGCTGGCTCAGGAATTCTGGAAATTGAAGTCCACAGGTCATAAAGGGGCCATATTTGCCCACCCCTGGACTAGAAGACTTCCAAGGTCCCTTCCAACTCTGTTATTCTATTCTATTCTATGACTTCAAACTACTGCATTAATTAACTAATATCTACTTTCCTTCCACGTATGTGGAGGTGATTCAAGTATAATTCAATTTTCCACTAAATCAATGGGACAAATTAATCAGGGGTCAATTCTATTGTATTCAGTGGAAAAAAGAGATTCTGCTTAGCTTTGTTCAAATGTACATAATAATAACATATGACAGACAGAAAATGGAGAGGATATGGTTTGGATCATGATCCTTGTGTTAAAAATTGGCATTCAGTTATAGATAATTCATTGGTCAGGGGAATAATACATATTTTGCTTGTATAAAAGTCATGTTTAAATATTATATAGCAATTCTGGGAGTTTAAATTGTAGTACAACTAGAGATTGTCACAAAATCTGCTACAGAAAACAGTTGTAGAAAAATAATAAAGAACCAGAACAAATGCATCTCCAGATAACTTTGCAAAGGAACCAGCCAGGATCGATTCATTTTACATAGCACTGTTCATTTCTACAGCTAGCAATATATACATTTTGCTTTTGAGGTCCCTCTAATTTTATTTTTCTGCTTAATAGTTCTATTCCACCATTTGAGGTCAATTCACAGCCATAAAATGGCAAATCTTATAATTACAATTCTGGAGATTGTAAAGCGAATAACATACAGCTGAATGCCGGTACCTTCTTCATAATGTGTATTAGCAAGCAAACAGATGCATTTCTTAACATTTATGTTCGGAACATACCCTGAATCTTGAATAGATGGATAATTTGCCTGCAGAAGGAAAATGCATTTGAGAATGAGGCATTTAGTTAAGAAATTTTGTATCAAGAAATGTGTCTTTCCTTAAACATGGCATTTACTAATGCCTAAACATTGAATGCAGTTAAGATGAGAAATTATTTTTCCCCTGAAAGCACTACAAAGATTGTACAAATTAGAAATATGTTGGTAGTGGGTAAAAAAAAAACACCCCTCAAATATTTTTATTCTGTTTTTTCTTTTCCTTCATATTTTCCATTTTAAATAGCCAGATGAAAACCATTTCCCTTAAATTCTAGCTTTTCAAGCATAAAAGTGCTATGCTTAATGTATGAGGAAAGATTTTGTGGCTGTCTGTCAGGCTGGCTCACCCTTTCTTATGTACTATTTAGGAACAAAAGAAATAGGTTGTAATTGTACAACCTTTTTCCTATGTCTCATTTCACTGAGATGGAGTATTAGAAATAATATTTCAGGGGAATTTCTTGTTCCTTTTTTTTTCAGGCTTGTGTAATTGAGGCATTAGCATACTTAATGCAAACTGGTTTTGTTGTGTGTGAACAGAGCCTTCACAATTTATGATCATTGTTTTCCCCTCAGATGTGTCCTTATGCAATCAATGTAGAGTGGAGTGCAAAGAGTCTTTTGAAATTTCCAAATAAAGTCAAAGATGTTGAGTGGACAATTTCTTCAATTTTTCCCAGAGAAAGGAAAGATTCTCCATTCATTTTAAGGATGGGATTTCCCCTGGATGCCTGATAAACAAAAATCCAAAATAAAATGCATAAACAAATACCAATATAGAAAAGGAAATAAAGATGATGGAAAATCTGGATAACCAATTCCAAAACATAGGCAATATGTGTCAAACACATCTAATATTTTTAGAATTGTAAGTCACCCACAGTCACTTAGCTAAGTTGGGCAGCTATAGAATTTGAATCAGTAAATGAGTAAATAAAAAGAGATTCCATCCACTCTAATCCACAATATGGGAGAACAGTCATCTTTAAGGCCTTCCGGAATACCATCAGGGTATACCATCAGATTCAGCCAGTTTGGGCCGGTTCAGGCGAACCAGTAGTGAAATTGCTGGATGGCCCCGCCCCTCCCCTTTCAGGAGTCCCCGTGTGCCCCATTTTGGCTCCCAGGTAAGCGGAGGGAGGCCTCCAAGGCCCAAAATGGGGTGCGGGGGGAGTGCTCCCTGTGGCCCGTTTTTACTCCCAGGAGGGTTCAGGGAGGCTACTAGACGCAAAACGGGGCATGGAGGGGGGCATGCCCCCCCGGCAGCCCATTTTTTGCTCCCAGGAGGCTTCAGGGAGGCCTACTAGGCCCAAAAAGGGGTGCAGGGGGTACAGCATCCCCCCATGGCCCATATTAGCTCCAAGGAGCCCAAAATTGGGGCATGGGGTGCAGCGCATCCCCCGGTGGCCTGTTTTTGCTCTCAGGGGGGATGCAGGAAGCAGAGTGCTGCCTGTCACACCTCCTGGCCACACCCACCATGGCCACGCCCACCCAGCCAGCCATTAGGGCAGAGAATTGGTTGTAAAATTATTTGAATCCCACCACTGCATCAGGGTGGGAGCCATTCACATTTCAGGGAGTGTACTTCTGAGCACTAGGCAATAGTCGGATAAAAGACAATTGAGCCTAGGAAGGAATGAGAACATGGCAAATGTCTCAGTAGGGACATTTTCTAGTTTCTTGAACTGTAAAGATCTGATGGAAGAGATGTATTTTCAGATTTGCAAGATTCTATTAATATAGCATTATAATAAAGTTAGAGCTAATACTTCTCTGGGTGTCCTTCTTGTCTGGACTACCTCACAGGGCTGACATTAATCTTGCAAGTTTGGCCCCATTCCTGTTTCGGTTGCCTAGTCTATAACTTTTCAATTGGTTACCTTACCAGGTGGCTTCTGACAAGCAAACTAAATTGGGGAAGCCAGATTCACTTACCAGCCCATTTACTTTTACTGTGGTAAAAAATGGTCACAAAATTGTGTCCAGTCATGTGAAATTCTGGTTCCAATTGTGGTTGTTAGTCCAGGAGAAAAATAAGGGGTTGCAACTTAAATAATTAAAGGCCTGGAGAAAAAAACACATATGAAGAATGGTTGCAAGAATTGAGTGTGACTTGTCTAGAGAAAAGAAGGACTAGGGATGACACAATAATTCCAGTATTTGAGGGGCCACCACAAAGAAGAGGTGGGGGGGTCAACCTATTTTCCAAAGCAACAGGAGGCAAGGCAAGAAACAATGGATGGAAACTAATCAAGGAGAGAAACAACCTGGAATTTTTCAGGATACAGAGAAACAGAACAAGGCTTAAAGAGAGAAAACAAACCACAGATCTAATCCATTTCAGAGACTTTTCTGTAAGCATCAGTGAAATTAACTACCTGATTTATGCTAATGGAAAATAGCCTGTCTACTGTGTTGTACTTCATAATATAAAAGATGAGCGTAAAATTATCTACCATAATTTCAATTTAGGAAAGGTTTCAGACAGGTCCATTGATACTTCAACATGCTTAAAATGCAAAAATCAAAGAAAGTAGTTCAGGAATCAGGTAAAAGTTGACAAGCCTATTCTGTAAAAAGAGGTCTTTTAGGATTGTTTTTTTCCCCGCTCCTCCTCCATAACTTACAAACTCAAAAGAGTGTCACTGGAGACTTCTAAAGAACCTGCAAAACTGATTGATTTTCCTTCAACCCATAGTACTTTAACAACTGGAATTCAAAGTTGTATTATTTTTCCCCCAGGTTATTTGAATTTCTGTAGAAATATTTTTTCATACCACTGATAACTGGCTAAATTGGGTGGGATCATTCAACAGGTGAGTGGAGGTTCAAAGCACTGTAAACTTCATGATGCAATCATTTAACATTTGGATACCATTTAAATTCTTTAATATCTATTCATTGAGTGGGTTAACATATAGCACATGACTCAATTTAATCAGTTTAAATAAAACATAACAATAATAATAACTTTATTGTCATTGTACGTGTATATACAGTAAACCCATACAATGAAATTCACTTAACACCCAAAGCCCATGTCCAACAGACATAACAATCCTCAAACACACTCCCACCCACCAAAATTCTCCACCCCTAAACCACCCAAACATCCACACAACAGACCAAGTAATGCTGTTCAACAATTCACTGATGGTGGCCCTTTAGTTCATTGTTGAGTACAATTATAGCTCTGGGATAAAAACTATTCAGAAAACGAATGGTCCGTAAGGACGATGGGAAGAGTCTCTGAGAATGTTATGCAACTGGCTCAGAACAACCAGAATAAACTTTAATTTATGAATACAAGCACTGGCTTTTCATCTGTGAAGACAAAACCAAATCATATCCGGCTTGGGGTTTTCAGATGATGTTTGCCCACCCAATCCAGATGTTCAGAGCATTTGCTTCTGTTGTGTTGTCCCTCACAACAGAAGACGATCTTCACAACAGAAGAAGATCGTCTTCTGTTGTGAGGGACAACAGGGAAACACATGATTGCCATCACAATCTGTGAGGTATTTCTCCTCTGAAATGAAGAGGAAATTGTCCACACTCACCCTAGGCAAGAATTTTTCGACTTTTTTCTTGAAGCTCATTTAACTTGGTTTCTTTTTGAAGGTTTGTAGATATTGAGTAGTGCGGACTTACTGATAGAAGAAATGGTCTTTTTATTCAATCGATTGTTATTGTGTATTATATTTAATATTATTTAATTCTGCTTACTACGCATTGCCTAGAGGCCTAATAGACTGAGATGGAAAATAAATCCATAAATTGTGCTTTTGTGCAATTTGTGTACCAAGTAATTAATTATTCTTATTAAATGAGACCAAACGCCAACAAGCTCATTGTGCTTCAGTCTAATCCACCTCCCTGAATTATTGTATATAGAAAATTGGTCAAGAAAATATGGTAGAGAATCTATCTTGAAGTTTATGAAGAAAATGCAAAAAAATAATAATAATGCCTTAATGCAAGCAGTGCTTAGTTTATAATTGCAATTGGGACTGGAAATCTGGTCATATGTCATTACAGTTGTAAGTTCAGGCACCTATGTGACTGGAAGTAATTTTACAACCTATTTCATGGTGGTTGATAAGCAAAAGTTGCAGTCGTTAAACAAACCTGTTCATTTTTTATCTGAAACTGGCAAAAAACATTGCGAATCTCAGTCATGTGACTATGGCATGTTGTGAAGCTGACCCATGTGACCTGTGGAGCAAGCTGACCATCTACACACCCTAAAATACTCATAACTGTTTAAAGTTATGACAGCAAAGGAATAAAATATAGGTCATAAACCAGTGGTGGGATTCAAAAAATTTTACTATTGGTTCTGTGGGTGTGATGTGGCTTGGTGGGCATGGCTTGGTGGATGTGACAGGGGAAGGATACTGTAAAATCTCCATTCCCACCCCATTCCAGCGGAAGGATACTGTAAAATTTCCATTCCCACCTCACTCCAGGGGAAGGATACTGTAAAATCTCAATTCCCACCCCACTCCTGAGAGAAGGTTACTGCAAGATCCCCATTCCCTCCCCACCCTACTAACCTGCTTTCCAGCTCCGTTCTCCTGTTCAGGGCAATAAAAGAAGACCACGCTGATCAGCTGGGACGCAGGAGGCAGCAAATAGATGAGGGCAGGGCCAGTCAGAGGTGGTATTTGCCAGTCAGGGGTGGGTTCTACTTACCTTTACTACCAGTTCACAGCGGGGCATGCACAGAAGCGTTTTGATGATGTCGGGGTCAGTGGGCGGAGCCTCCCGCCGGTTTTACTACCGGTTCTATAGAACCGGTGCAAACCGGGGGCAACCCACCACTGTTGCCAGTTCTCTGAACTACTCAAAATTTCCACTACCGGTTCTCCAGAACCGATCAGGACCTGCTGAATACCAGGTCCTGTCATAAATTGAGAACAATCTATAGATGTATGTAAACAAAAATATGCCAGTGTTTCCTCAACATACATTAATCTCCATGAGTTTGGAGGTAAACAAGAATGTATGTGTACACAAGTGTTTCTCAAACATGGCCATTTTAAGATGCATGAGCTTTAACTTCCAGAATTCCTTCAGCCAATCATGCTTATCTTAAAACATGCACATATTAAAGTGGCCATTATTAAAAAGTGTCAGGCTTTCATTCCAGAATGCTTTATATGGAACAGTGGGTTGGACTCACAAGAAGACAGATATTACCTAAATGTTAGATAAAAAGAAAACCTTCCCAACAGTAAAAGAAACATTTGAGAACCAACCACCCAGAGAGATGGTTGCCTACCTTCACATGGAAATCCTAGACAGCTTCAATACTTGGCCTGCTTCAATTTAGATTCTTACAATAACCAGAGACTGGCATTAATGCTCCCTTTGAACTCCATGGTTCTATATTCAATGTGCAGAGCAAAGGGCTTGAGAAGGCCTTTGGACGAGACAACATTAGTTGCTATAGCCCAAAGTCTTTGTTTCACTTCCTGGTTTTCTTAGCATCCCTTTAGGAGCCTGACACAGTTCTTAGGCTTCTTCAATGTTCTTCAATGTTAAAGGGAGGATTTGTTGCTGCAACTCCCAACAGCAAGGCAGCAGGAGATAGCAGAGAAAAAGGCAAAAGCAGGAAAACCGGAATTACTTGCAGATAAGACCTTTGCTAGACAAATGGTGAGTTCTCGGTCAAACAGTCCAAGGTCAGGCCAAAGATTTACAGAGCCAAGTCAAGGGAAAAATGAAGTCCAAGTCAATTAACTAGCCAGGGTGATAAATAACTGGGTTCCAGGTAAGAGTCACTGAATGTGAAGCTAGATGTTCAAGTTTGCTTCTAGCAAGGGAAAACAGTTGCTGTGAGGTTTAAATTTCCTCCCTACTAAATGTGCATGCCAATCTTTCCTTAAGCTTTGCTATTCAGTTCAGTGCAGTGGTGGGATTCAACAATTTTTACTACCAGTTCTGTGGGCATGGCTTGGTGGGTGTGGCATGGCTTGGTGGGCATGGCAGGGGAAGGATACTGTAAAATCTGCATTCCCTCTCCACTCCAGGGGAAGGATACTGTAAAATCTCCATTCCCTCCCCACTCCAGGAGAAGGTTACTGCAAAATCCCCATTTCCTCCCAATCAGCTGGGACTCGGGAGGCAGAGAATAGATGGGGGCGGGGCCAGTCAGAGGTGGTATTTACCGGTTCTCCAAACTACTCAAAATTTCCACTACCGGTTCTCCAGAACTGGTCAGAACCTGCTGAATAACACCTCTGGTTCAGTGTCTTGTTGCTTGCTTACAAATCACACACTTTGGCAGATGCAAAGATCCCAGGAGGAATTGGGATGGGGGAGATGGGGGTGGGGGAGAGTGGTGAGGGCATGAAGCAGCCTGACTCCCAGGACATGACATTTTTATTTTTATTTTAATTTGATTTATATGCCGCCCTTCTCCGAAGACTCAGGGCGGCTTACAATGTGCTCAGCAATAGCCTTCATCCTTTTTGTATATTTATACAAAGTCAGCTTATTGCCCCCACAAACTGGGTCCTCATTTCACCTACCTTAGAAAGGATGGAAGGCTGAGTCAACCTTGAGCCTTGGCGAGATTCGAACCCTGCAGTAATTGCAGGCAGCTGGTCTTAAGCAGCTTAATAACAGGGTGCTTTAAACCCTTGTACTACCAAGGCTCTTTGTCTTTTAATTGTAATATTGTGTTGTTTTTAATGCATGAACTCTTTCCTCATATATGGAGCTCACTGGATGACTTTAGATCTTGTTCAACATACCTCATAAGGTTGTTGTGAAAATGTAATATGCCAATAACTCCTTGAGGACTTCCTTGAACTCAAGAGAGAACTACTGAATAAACAAAACCTGGGTGTGTTAAATTTGTCTCAACCATTTCTTTTTCTTTTTCTACTTTTAAATGAAAATATTTGTGCACATACACACCTGGAGAAACACCATTTCCTAATTGTATGTGCACACATATTTTATTAACTTTTGCAGACAAGTCTAGTACCACTTTATAAAGCCTTAGTAAGAAAGATTACACTTGGAATATTGCATCCAGTTTTGATCACCATATTATTAAAATATAATAATTTGGAAAGAGTTTGGAAAGAGTGCAGAAAAGAGCAGCAAAGATGATTAGGGAGCTGGAGGCTAAAACATAGTGAGAACGGCTGCAGGAACTGGGTATGTCTAGTCTAGTGAAAAGAAGGAGTAGGGGTGACATAGCACTGATCCAATATTTGAAGGGCTGCCACAAAGAAGAGGGAGGTCAATCTATTTTCCAAAGCAGCAGAAGGCAAAACAAGAAACAATGGATGGAAACTAATCAGGGAGACAAGCAACCTAGAAGTGAGTAGAAATTTCTTAAGAGTGAGAACAATTAACCAGTGGAGCGGTTTGCCTTCAGAAATTGTGGGTGCTCCATCACTGGAGGCTTTTAAGAAGAGACTGGACAGCCACCTGTCTAAAATGGTATAGGACAGGGCTGTCAAACTCCCGGCCGGCAGGCTGAATGCGTCACGTGCTGGCCACGCCCACACCCAGTTTAGCGAAGGGGGAAATTGTTCCAATACATCATGTGATGCCGCAATAATGATGTGAGTTTGATATCCCTGGTATAGGGTCTCCTGCTTGAGCGGGTGGTGGTGGTGGTGATGGTTGGACTAGAAGATCTTTAAAGTCTCTTCCAACTCTGTTATTCTTTTATCTGTTACCTCCTAGAGACCTACTTAACATAATGATTGAATGAGTAGAAAGGAAGACTAGGCATGAGCAAATCAGTGGAAAACATAATTGTTATTTTATTTATTTATTTTTTTTAAAGGAATATATTGTGAAACTGGGGGAGAGAGAAAAAGGAAAGACTGGGAAATGAAAAGAATGGAAAGCTGACTAAGCAAACCATCTGAAAGAGGATCCAGCAAAAAAAAGAAGAAGAAGGAGGAGGAGGAGGAGGAGGAGGAGGAGGAGGAGGAGGAGGAGGAGGAGGAGGAGGAGGAGGAGGAGGAGGAGGAGGAGAAGGAGAGGAGAACAGTTTTTCTTTGAAAGAAAAAGTGCCTCTTCCCAGAGGCAGCTTGGGCAACTAGTAACAGTAACACAGCTGGAAGGGATTTTGGAGGTCATCTAGTCCAACCCCCTGCTCACGCAGAAGACCTGTACTAGGAATTTGAACCGCTGAACTGCCGACCTTTCTGATCAACATGCTCAGTGTCTTAGCCATTGAGGTGTTGTTGTAATTATAGTGATTATATACATATTTCCTTTAGTTCATCCTCCACAGCCCCAACACCAAACTTTAATTGGGTACATTTGTGCCCAGATATTTGTGAAGCTTTTGAATTTGAGAGAGGGCATGCTGCATGTCTTCATCTCTGACCGTACTTAACATCCATTTCCCTGCTAATTTTAGGTTGTATATTGAAACAGAGCATAACCCTAACATTTGGTGTGCAAGCAGTTATAACAAATATATATTATTGTGTGGATATGCATTCCATTGTGGGAATAGATACAGCAAATATATATTTCTGTGAACTGAAAAAAAAATGACCTTTTACCCATCCTTAATTGATTATATTCCTTCCTAACTAGAAATTGGGCATTAGTTGTGACTGAACGCGGACATATTTTTGAAGGGATTGCAACTGTTTGCTATCAAAATGCAAATATTTTCAAAGATTTAAGCACACAGCAACAAAGCCAGCTCAAATCTTGAACAAGAATCCAAGAAATTATTATAACTGCAAGATATGTATGTATGTATGTATGTATGTATGTAGGTAGGTAGGTAGGTAGGTAGGTAGGTAGGTAGGTAGGTAGGTAGGTATTTCTCTTTAGCCAGGTTCTTCCTACATAAACCAAGATTTTTATGCAGCCCTAGTTCAGTGAAATCACAATCCACTAGTTTCTAGGCTTTTTTTCTGGCAGCCAGAGTGTTTGCTGGCTGCCAGAAAAAAAGCCTAGAAACTAGTGGATTGTGATTTCACTGAACTAGGGCTGCATAAAAATCTTGGTTTATGTAGGAAGAACCTGGCTAAAGAGAAATACACATAAAGCCTCCGAAAAGGAAAGAAAACACACACACACACACACACACACACACACACACACACACACATACACATATATATATGCATCAATATAAACTTTGATCCAGCGTATTATATAATCTTGATATATAGATCCAAACAATAATCTCCAACTAATAAAAACGTGAAATATATAATCATTGAATTCCTGTTTTGGGCTTGCTCAAGCAAGTATGATGACAATTTCTGTTACTTTCTTCCAATATTCTTTCAAACACAGATTCACTCGAAGACGTCATGCTGTCTTGGATGTACAATGATTGTTCTTTCAAAAGGTACAATTGTATATGGTACATTACTCACACACCAAGTATTGCGCACATTTGCAGAGTTGCTAGTGTGAGATGGATGGCTTTATAAATCAGAAAAATAAATAAATAAACCAATCAACCATTGTCAGTAATCCCAGGAAAGCAGAACTACACAGTCTTGATATTCATTTCAAAATTTTCTCCCTGTAATCATCCTACATTGGAAAATCTCTTTAAAAATAAGGGTTAAATCAATGAATTCTGAATCAGGAACTTTATAAAGCTGAATGAAGCTCAGCAGCTGAATAGGGTATCAATTGTTATGATTTCTGTCTGAATTCATTTCCCAAAATTAAATAAGAAGACTGCCTTCCTTTATTTTTGCAGGACGGAAGTAATTTAGATTCTGACAATAAATCTGGGGCAGGAAAGAATAGATTCAACCCTTTGCAACTTGCTCAGGCAGTGATCCTGTTGTTGAATCTCATTAATTCCTGCTTATAATACCTGTTGCAAGGTAAGCTCCTATGGGTAACACATGAAGTGCTAATTCCTCTTTGCTGAAATCAGAGGAAGTGGATTTGTAAGCTACTTCCACTTCTGTAACCTTCCAGTCAAACACTGGTTCTTTCTGTCACTCTCTTCAAGACTGTTTTCACAAGCCATGTCTTACTGCAGAAGAATAAATACTGCCTTTTTTATATGGGAATATATATTTTAAGAGCAGCAGGACTCAGTCAATGTGAGCTTTTACCTTAGATGACTTGCATAATATAACAAGTTCTTCAACTGTTTCACTGGAAATTTACATTTTTTTTATGACAATTGAAATTGCCCAAAAGGCCCAGGCTACCACAGTTTAAATATGGAAAGAATATTCACAAATGCTGTCATATCCCAAAAAAAAAAAGGATAACGTGAGTTAACTTCAGCTTTTTTACATTTGCTAGAGCAAAACATGCTCAATTGGTTCAACCTGACATTAACATTTTCCAAACAGCTCTGTTATTACATAGCTCAGCCTTCTGTTACCTCTTTTACTTTTCATGTTCTCTGTCTCAGATTATTTATTATTACTGTTATTATTTTTACAGCCCTACATGTTCCATTCCTTTCATTTACATTCTCGGCTTTCTTCTCATTGTAGCTAAGGAGCACATAGTTAACTCTTTGGTGATTCTGAGCAGATACACACTTCCTAAACAACTCAGAAGATTCATCTTTCAGTTTCATCTGCTGTGGCAGGGGTCACCAACCTTTCAGACCTCAGGGATCACTAAATTCATAATTTTAAATTGCATGGACCACTAAAATGATCTGCCTAATTACCGGCTGGGTTATCATGTGACTGGGTGGGCGTCGCCAACTCTATGTCACTCACATCGAGGGGCACCTCGCCAGCCTCTTCTCACCCCTCATCTCCCAGCCACTCCTTGCCTCCCCGCCCAGGCTCCTTAGGGCCCCAACAGGAAGCAGTTGTTGGAGCTAAGCAGCCACCACGAGAAAGAGTGGGCAAAACAGTTCAGTTCAAATTGGATCTGACCGAGAAGGAGGCTCAGTAGAAGCACCTCACTGAGGACTACGAGCATAGGCTTTCCGAGCAGAAGGAAGACCTGTGGAGTGCAAGGCCAGGTACAGGGCCTGGAGGCTCAGCGGGCTGAGATGGTCAGCCAGTTCCAGGCCATGATGCAGTCCCACTGGAACAAGGTTCTCTGGCTCTTCGCCACCAGCAGCACTTCCCTCCAGCCTTCGCCCAAAGCCCTGCACCAGGAGGCTGAAGCAGACCCCAAGTTGGAATTTCTGTCCCCCTCCAATCCACACAAAAAGACCCCGAAAGGGGAGACTCTCTGCAGCAACCCAAACATTCATTGCACGTATCTGTCCCAGGGGACATAGTTTGAGGACCCCTGTTTTAGTGCAATATAAAAAATGCAAATAATTTTTCTGCGGACCACCAAAATTTTCTCACAGACCACCAGTGGTCCATGGACCACCAGTTGGTGACCACTGTGCTGTGGAGTTCAATGGAATAGTTGCAGTGGTGAGTTGCCCCTGGTTCGCACCGGTTCTATAGAACCGGTAGTAAAACCGGCGGGACGCTCCTCCCACTGACCCTGACGTCATCAGAATGCTTCTGCACATGTGCAGAAGAGTGCGCATGAGCGAAGCAAGCGCACGCACGGCACGTTGTGAACTGGTAGTAAAGGTAAGTAGAACCCACCCCTGAATAGTTGTGAACTAAAGCAGAGTCTTTCTCTCTCCACACATTGTTCCTTTACACACACCCTCCTGAAAACGCAATCTGAGTTTGTAAACCACATTTCACTCAAAAGACATGTAAATAAACTAAATTTTATCTCAGTCCTTTGTGCTGAATAATTTAGAGCCGTGTTGTGCTGAGCATACATCCTATCTGGAGATTTCAGCACAAATCCTTTTCTTAAATTCAGTTCATTTGCTCCTAGTATCATTTCTGTGAGGAGCAAACAGAGGAGGAGAACAAAGAAGCTGGAATCATTTAGCAAGCCTTGTCTTTACTCTAATTTGAACACTCTTTGAAGCTTACATATGTAAGTAAATCTCTGCAGTGATATATACAGTATTTCCATCCACTATGTAAATGCTGATTTTCAGGAACAAATCCACAAGATGGTTCATCAGTCTTTGCCCTCACTGGGTTTTGTTGTTTATAAGGCACATTATTATATATTTAACTTTTTTTGGTGATAGTCATTAAGCAAATCCATGTATTCCTATGTATTCTGTGTATATGTATTCTATGAAGAACAGTAACAGGAACTGGGCATGGCTAATCTAGTGAAGAGAAGGACCAGGGGAGACATGATAGCAATATTTGAGGGGCTGCCACAGAAAGGAAGGGACCACGCTATTTTCCGAAGCACTTGAAGACCAGACAAGGAATAATGGATGGAAACTGATCCAGGACAGATTCAACCTAGAAATAAGGAGAAATGTTCTGACAGTGAGAACAATCAACCAGTGGAACAGTTTACCTTCAGACGTTGTGGGAGCTTCATCACTGGAGGCTTTCAAGAAGAGATTGGACTTCATTTGTTAGAAATGGTGTAGGGTCTCCTGCTTGAGTGGGGGGGGGGGGGTTGGACTAGCTGACCTATAAAGTCCCTTCCAGCTCTGTTAATCTCATCTCATCTCATCTCATCTCATCTCATCTCATCTCATCTCATCTCATCTCATCTCACTTCATCATCTATTTTTGTAAGGAAATCAGCCATAAATGCTGGAAACTGGCAAGGAAAATCATAAATCGTGATCATGTAACCACAAGAATGCTGCAGTCAGCTGTAAAGGTGAACCAGCTGCCAAGCTCCTAAAATGTGGCTGTTTGACTGCAGAGCCGTAAGAACTCCAAAACTTTTTTGCAGGCATAAGAACTCCAGAACTGCATCATAAAGTGAGATGGGTGTCATACAAGTCTAATAAATACATAATAAATTAATAAATAGTAGCTTTTGGGGGGGAGGAGGTCCACCATAACTTCAAGTTGTCATTAACTGACCAGTCATTAAGTGAAGAATACCTGTATGCTTTATCTGCACATAGCTAAAATCTTCAGTATGTTATTCCTGTTTTTTCTCTTCTGCTCACTAACACTATGCCTGTGTTAGTTTTAAGGGGTTTTTTTTTTAGCTGCTTCTGTCTTTGGTTGCCCTCCCAGCTAAGAAATGTGGAGAAGTGTAGTTTTTCGATCCCTGTCCCATCCTTCAGCTGCCTTTGGTTTGGCTGTGCTAAGGCTGGAGTTTTTGAGGTTCTCTGTCTGTTCTCTTAAATCTTGGCTTAAATCCTGAATTGCTACTGGGATCATAGCACCCACTCATCTTTTCTCTTAGAGGGTTTGGGGGTGGGCACAGGGGTGGGCTTCAAAAATTTTACCAAGGGGTTCTCTGCCCAGTTGTTGGGTGGGCATGGCCGTGGTAGGCATGGCCTATTTGGCTTCCTGCACTATGGCGGGGGGGGGGGGGCATTTTTGGCCTTCTTGGGCTCCAGAGGCTTTCGTTGAGCCTCCGGGAGGGTGAAAATGGCCTCCCCAAGCTCTGGAGGCTCTCTGGTGGCTCTTTCCAAACTTCCGGTAGGCCTGTTTTTCACCCTCCCTGAGCCTCCACATGCGCCCTGCACTTACCTGTATCCAAAACGGGCTACATGGGACTCCTGGGAAGGATGGGGTGGGTTGGGCCAGCCAGGAGTGGGATTTGGGGGTTCTCCAAACTGCACAGAATCTCAGCTAGAGGTTCTCCTGAACCCCTGCAAACCCCCGCAGCCCACGCCTGGGTGGGCAGGCAGAGAGCATGTTCATCACCAGCATGGGTTACCTGTAGCTTCTGTTAGATTTAAAATGCTGCTACTGCTCATGGTTTGGCAACTGCTTACATTCCTGAAGATGCCCCTATTGTGATCTCCTGTCCAAGTCCTGCCATTTCAGTGTTCCTAACTCTTTTAAGGGGTCCTTGGTGCTCTCTGAGCTTGCTTACAAGTAAGCAACTTAGCTCAGAGACCACCAAGAATTCCTCATTTCAACCCTGAGCTACAAATATTCTCCTTTAATGGTAACTCATTAAGGTCAGCAGCTCCCATCCTCCATACTCATCAGATGACAAGGATCTTCCACTGCATAGTAACTCTTTCCGACTGCACATCCATATCCATGTGTCTACGAGAGCAATTTTTGTATGATAGATTGGAGGCTAGAGTCTTTAGCTTGTGGCTAGACTAAAGACTCAGAGTTGCAAACTAGGGAGGGAATACTAGTGCTTAAAATGTGGAAATATTACATTTTAAATTTTTGCTTTAAAATTCATATAAAAAAGCACGGAAATGTATGTTAATTAAAATGCTTCCATGATACATTTCATTAACAACTATATACAGTAAAGGAACCATATGAAAGCTAGATGTTCATGAATTAAAATGAAGCTAGATTGTTGTACCTTTTTAAATTTGCAAAAGAAACAATACCTTAAGGGATCAGACTTTAAACTAATTTGGACTGTAGGATGCATAGAACATTAAAACTAATTTGTCTATCTCTAACCGCAACACATATAGCAATGGTGTTTCGCAAATAAACCCGAGGGCAATTTTGTGCAATATGGTAAGTCAGATCAGGAGATGATTTCAAGCATATTGCAAAGAAGGAATATGGTTGCATGCATGAATTGTTTCTTTTTCCCATCAGAGATGAGAGCAAAGATGATCTTTAATCAGCAGATCCTTCTTGTGCCTTGCTCCATTTGTTTCCTGTCATCCTAATCATTGGGCTTCATGATGTAAAATAACTTTGATGTTAATCGCACAATATTTTCTCCTTGACTTATTTCCTCAGGTCCTGATAAAGATTGCCATGTGACAATTAAGGGATGTGTCATCTTCGTTTATTTTAGTTGTGTCAAAAAACCAACAACTCTGGAGTGCCTTACTTCAGGCTTAGCAGTCCAACAAGAACTTCTTATTAATTGGGGAAATGATAACCTTTATAAGAGCAAACAAAATCATAACATAATATGCACACAATATGGGAAAAGAAAGGAAAGCCAGAGTGCTTTTCAAGAGTAGATTGAAATATTTCCACTGAATAAAAGTTAGGTGTTATCACAGTCTTCTACAAGCTGGTGTCCTTCAACTATATTCTGTAATTATAACTCTAATACCACGTAGGAGGAAATTAGAAATTACTGTCTATTTGTTTTCAAAAGAGACAATAGGTTTGTTTTCAAAATGAATTTTCACCAAAGCATAATAGTTCCTGTCTTCATTTTTCTAGAAATTGGTATTAAAAATGAAAGAATATAATAAGAGCATTACTGAATTGGTGTTTTGACCTAGGCCTCCCAAGATCATGAAGCAGACTCCTCGTCCCGATAAAACCTCTTTTATTTAGGTTAAAGGGAATTCCTCTCCAGCAAAGTCCCATCAAATAGTCTTTCATGAGATTTCACAACTACAAACCTTTATCGGGCTTGGAGAGTTGCCAGGCTGATATCTTGCAAACTCCATGCTGTAGCAGCAATTACATGGCAAGAAGTCAGGAACAGATCTTCACCCTAATGAATTGAACTAATTGTCTCCTGCAAACTCCCCTCCCCTTCACTCTTCTTTATTCCCTATGGGAGGGGCCATTCACCATCCACCTGTGCCTTTACTCCCGAGTTGGCTCTTGTTCCTTAACTGTTCCCTTCTCCTGGCAGCTCTGCGCATGTGCACATTGGGAACAGGATCCAGCTGTTCTTCTGCCCCACTGATACCCGACTCCGAAGGCAGCTGATAACTGTTGGATGCCCTGGCCCCTTCTCTGCCTCCGATGCAGAACACTCATCAGAGCCTTCTCCAACTCCAGGACTGGCCCATGTTCCTCCCCAACCTCCTCACTGTCTGAGTCTGCCACCAGCTTTGCTGGCCACATGTGGGCCACAACAATTACCGTATTTTTCAGAGTATAAGATGCACCTTTTTCCCCAAAAAAAGAGGGTGAAAATCTGGGTGCGTCTTATACTCCGTATGTAGCCCCGCACAGCTTCTCAAACAAAGGTTTCAGAGTCTGAAAAAAGCATCAGAAATAAAGCTTCAGAAAAGAAGCCCCCAAACAGAGCTTTAGAGGCTTTTTTTCTGAAGCTCTGTTTCGGAGGTTTTCAGAGGCAGAAAAGAAAGGTTTTTTTGAAACAGAGTTTCAGAAGTTTCAGAAGCAGAAAAAAAGCAAAAAAAAAAAAAAAAAAAAGCAAGGCACAGAGCTCAAAACCAAGGAACCTGTTGCTAAAATTCACCTCTGGGGTATTCCGGGAGGCCGATCCATCTGCCAATTAGCTTTTTTCTTATTTTCCTCCCCAAAAACTAAGGTGCGTCTTATACTCCGGTGCATCTTATACTCCAAAAAATACGGTAGATCCCTGATGTATCTAGTCCAGTCCAACTAACTGCATAAGTCTCCCAGCAGATGACTTTCAAAGGAAGTCATATTACCATCGAGGCTAATAGCTTTTAATCCTTATGACTTCCTTGAGTTGATCCAACTCTCTTTTGAAACCCGATTGGTTCCAAACCACAAAGTTGATGAATTGTGCAGGAAAAAAAAAATCCTTTTGTCTTTCCTGATTCTTCCAGGATTTAGTTTCATTGATGACTTCCAGTTCTAGTATTTTTGGAAAGGGAAAATAATAGCAACAGCACTTAGACTTATATACCACTTTACACTGCTTTACAGCCCTCTCTAAGTGGTTTACAGAGTCAGCATATTGCCCCAACAATTTGGGTCCTCATTTTACCCACTTCGGAAGGATGGAAGGCTGAGTCAACCTTGAGCCTGGTGAGATTCAAACTGTCAAATTGTAGGCAGCTTGCAGTCAGCAGAAGTAGCCTGCAGTACTGCACTCTAACTACTGCGCCACTATGGCTCAAAATAATAATTCTTGTCTCTTCTTGTCAATCATCTTCCTTCTCTGCTGCATATTGTGATCATCTCAGCTACCTACTTCTCAGCTATCTCCTGTCTAGATTAAAAAGCCCCAAAAGTCACAACCTTTCCTTGGAGAGAAGCTGATCCAGCCCTTTGATCATCTTACTTCTCATAAAATGTTTTATGACATCACATCATCGATTTATATAAGGGTTTTCAGATGTAGGCTCATCCTATTCTAATTACAAATGCAGGGGGATTGGGGATTTTTTTCCTATCTTGAATATGAGATGCATATTCAATTGTGAAAATGAGAAGTTTCTTTGTAGAAAGCTCTTCCTTGTCAGAACATGTTGCTCGGAAACATTTATCTCAACTCCAGACCTGTATTCTTGTTGCTTTTATTTTATTTTATTTTTTGCTTTATCTGGTATCCTATTCTCTGTCTAAAATTGAAAACAACTAAAAACAACTCTCCATTTCCTGGCTCTGCTTGAAGTTACCCAGCGTCCCCTCTCCCCATCCACAACTTCAAACAAACGAACAGCTCTTCCCACACAAAACCTGACCCCTTTTTCCTTTTTATTGTCACTCAGGGACAAGGTGCCTTGTCTCTAGACACATAAGGTTGGTTTGTTATTTAAAGGTCCAGCTGCTCCCTATCACAAGTAGGGAGTATGGGTTTATTTTACTTACACACACGTCAACCCACATACACTCCATATATCCATTAACCTAGCAACATAATACAATGAGTTTGGAAAGGAATAAGAAATAGTCAGCTAAAGAAACTAAAGTCATTGGATAAGAGAAATAAAAGAAAGTGTGGCTAAAATTAACATAGCTAAAACTAGTTAACACCAACACCATTTAGATACTTTCCTTGTTTCCACCATACTTATATAACTGCTTTGTATATTGCCATTTTTTTTATTCTTTACATATCATTTCCTGCTTTAAAAAAGAAATCTCAATGCAGTTTATAATAAATATATGCTTTTTGACAATTTGCAACTGTTAATAAAACAGGCATCCGAACATTAAATACGTAGAACAAAGAGTAAACTAATTGAATGATTAGTTCAATTACATGTCCGAGTCATTGATTAATAGGGAAAGGCAATGCTGTGAATATAAAAATAACTGTAGCAAACCAAAATGGAGACTGCTCCCTTTTTCCACTCTGTATTTTGGAGGTGACCAGGGCCAAACTGAGCTCCTCTCTCTGCCTGCTTCTATCAGACCCAAGTTCATCACACCTGCCTGCAGACAAAGCTCCCAGAAAGCCGATCTAAGCCAAAGAATAGGAATCTTACTCACCCGCTCTCAGTTCAACCTGAAGTGTCAACTCACAAAGCATCCCTGGCCTGCTCTCGAATTGCCATAGACCGGGGGGGGGGGGGGGGGAACCGGTGAAGCAGCATGGCAGCCAAAAACAAAAGCACATTCCAGACATATCTCTCTCAAGGCTATCTCCCAGGGTTACCCACAGCGGCCGGAGGGGAGTGATCTCTACAACCCACAAAATTGTTCTGTTGGCGAATGTGACTAATGACACACCCTGGGGGGAGGGGGGAAACAGGGTTATGCCTGGGTTGTAAATTATGTGGGGTCAGAGTTGGCTTCACTTGGAACATGCCGACATGAAGCTCCTAATAAATAACTGGATTTCTTTTGAAGCTTGGCTTGAGGCTCATAATTCGGAACCCTGACACTAAGTGTGAGAAGTAGCACAGTAAAAAGCTGAGAATCCACAGTGTTCCATTCTCAATCAAAGCTATACAGATAGTCATCCATAATTAATCCTTTCTTTAGTGACAGTTGGAAGTTACAACAGCACTGAAAAAAGTTACTTATGATCATTTTTCACATTTACGGTCCATTGCAGCATCCCCATGGTCATGTGATCAAAATTCGGGCACTTGGCAACCGGCATGTATTTATGTTGGTTGCAGTGTCTCAGGGGTCATGATTTTCACAATCTTCTGACAAGGAAAAGTCATGGAGAATCCAGATTCACTTAACAACCATGTTGCTAACTTAACAGCTGAAGTGATTGACTTAACAATTGTGGCAAGAAAGGTTGTAGAATGGGCCAAAAGTCACTTCACTGTCTCAAAAGTGTCTAAACATACACACACCTTTCTTCTTCTTCTTCTTCTTCTGGACAACGGGACTGTTTTTCTTGAGGAAGAAGAACAAAATATTTCATTTCTCATCCAGGAAACTTCATCAGTTGTAATTGGGGGATGGGGTGGGTTCTGACCAGATGATCTATCCCTTCATCCACCACCATCCAGTCTTAACTGCCAGTACCTATACTCCCCCCTCCCCCCATCACAACTGATGAAGTTTTTTAGGTGAGAAATTAAATATCTTCTTTTTCCTCAAGGAAAAACAGTCCAGTTGCCTTTTGAAGAAAAAAGAAGAAGAAAGGCACTTTTGAGACAACTATGACCTGGAAAACTGAGAATCTCCACAGTCATTTCACTGTCTCACTTAGCAGTGGAAATTTTGGGCTTAATGGTAGTCATTCCTTGAGGATTACTTGTATTTCTGATTACTTCAATGTTCCACCTCCATAACAAAGGACTCCCCCAGCTCTGAATGCCTGGCTTTTGTCTAACATCATAGATATCCCCATTGTCAAGGACCTGCCTAGCTTTCCCAAAAGTTACATGGAAATCAAATCTTCTGATTTTGCCTCCTGACTTCTATAAAAACCTTTGTCTTCCTATTGTTTGGAGTTCCTTTTTCTTGGAAAGCTGGAACCCAACAATTGTCAAATAAATGATTGATTCTTTCCCTTCACTGTTATATGCCTTTGTTCTAAAGTTTCCAATGCAGTATATGTTCTAAGGCAGCGGTTAACAACTGGTGGTCCATGAGAAAATTTTGGTGGTCTGCAGAAAAATTATTTGCATTTTTTATATTGCACTAAATCAGGCATCCTCAAACTACGCCCCCTGGGCTGGATACATGCAATGAACATTTGTGTTACTGCAGAAAGTCTCCTCCTTTGGGGTCTTCTTGTGTGGGTCAGAGGGGGAAAGAAATTCCAACTTGGGGTCTGCTTCAGCCTCCTGGTGCAGGGATTTGGGCAAAGGCTGGAGGGAAGTGCCGCTTGTGGTGAAGAGCCAGAGGACCTTGTTCCAGTGGGACTGCATCATGGCCTGGAACTGGCTGACCATCTCAGCCTGCTGAGCCTCCAGGCACCGGTACCTGTCCTTGCACTCCCGCAGGTCTTCCCTCTGCTTGGAAAGCCTATGCTTGTAGTCCTCAGTGAAGTGCTTCTGCTGAGTCTTCTTCTCAGTCAGATTCAATTTGAACTGAGCTGTTTTGCCAACTCTTTCTTGTGGTGGCTGCTTAGCTCCAACAACTGCTTCCTGGAGCCTGGGTGGGAAGGTGAGGAGTGGCTGGGAGGGGAGGGTCTAGTAGAGGCCAGTGAGGCGCCCCTTAATGTGAGTGACATCAAGTTGACCACACCACCCAGTCACATGACCACCTAGCCACGCCCACCCAGCAGGTCATTAGGCAGATCATATTAATGGTCCGTGGGATTTAAAATTATAAATTTAGTGGTCCCTGAGGTTCGAAAGGTTGGTGACCCCTGCTCTAAGGTATACTTATCCTTATTTCATGCTCTAGAATTGAACTTTGTTAGTAAAATAGATTTTGGATTGAATTCTTGGTGTGTCTTCCCTCAGATGTGTAACATGTAAGCTAACGTGTAAACTGGCAGAAGCTGCATTATATTATACTATAGCCACATATTTGCTTTAAGTAAGTAAGTAAGTAAGTAAGTAAGTAAGTAAGTAAGTAAGGAAGGAAGGAAGGAAGGAAGGAAGGAAGGAAGGAAGGAAGGAAGGAAGGAAGGCAGGCAGGCAGGCAGGCAGGCAGGCAGGAAGGAAGGAAGGAAGGAAGGAAGGAAGGAAGGAAGGAAGGAAGGAAGGAAGGAAATCAGTGACAGCTGTCACCCATCTATTCCTACAAATACTGTAGAAAGTTGTATTGAATGACATATTTTAGGAAAGTTGTCAGTATTTTACTGAATGTGGAAAGCTAGCATGCTCTGGGGTTCCCTGTATCCCTTCACTGGAAATTAATAGGTTGTTCAATAGCAACTACAACAATAAAGTGGAAGTGCCAATATTGATAGATTTAGAAAGGATATTAGACTTGACCGTTGCATTGCTTTAAGCTCCGTAGGGTTCATGGTTACTACTCTAGCAAAGTGACTAAATTCCAGGATGCTTGATAAGCACTGCTTTTAATTTTTTAAGTCTGAATTTCGTATCCCTTTGGCTGCAGTGCCCAGTCAAGTTCTCAAAATTAAGTCATAGCTAAGCTAGACCTATGATTAGGGGACTGAATAGCAATACAAGGATAGGTGAACTCCAAGTCTCTTCAATAAAATGTTTACACCTTGTGGAACCAAGGACCTGTGCCTTCTCTGTGATAGTCCCTGTCCTCTGAAACTACAGTCCCCCAGATGTATGTATGTCATCTTCTGGGGTTCCAGGCAGTGGTGGGATCCTTCTGGTTTAACAAACGGTTCAGTGATTGCGCACTTTGCTACGCACATGTGCGCAGGTCAACAAAAAATCACAGTTGGCGTTAGTGCTAGGGAATTTAAATGAGGTGCAGCAATCTGCTATGTTATGCTAATCAGTTATAAAGATAAAAATAAGTAAAATGCAGGGGGGACGGGCCCAGCTGATCGTCGGAGCGAACAGGTTCACTCCCAGCTGGTTGTCAGAGCTACCAATTTGCCCAAACCGGTCCAAACCGGTAGAATGCCACCCTTGGTTCGAGGAGATTTTTAAGACCTAGCTCTGGTCTCAGGCCTGGGGCTGATGTATCTGTGGCACTCTTGTTGTGTTTATTATTTTTGCTACTTTATTGTTATTTACTGGGCTTTCAGATTTTGTTTCATGCTTCTAACTGTCTTAATTGTATATTTGAATATCATAAGCCATCAGAGTCTTTTAGAGTGAGTAACCATCATAAATTTAAATAAAAGGAAAAGCCTAGAAGCAACTCTTTAAAAAAAAAAATTAAATGTTGACAAACAAATCCATATCAGCAGTCAGTTTCTCCAAATGAGATGCAGATTTATTTTTCCAGTGTTGTTTAACAATTCTTTTGGCCATTCATAGTTTGGAAAAAAGCAAACAGTTCTGGGGATATAGCCAAGAAGAACATATGTATCGTTTGAGTTTTAGCCATCCATTTAAATTTATATTAAAAATCCTGTCAGTTTCAGACAAAACCCAGACTGTACATTTTAGTTTCCAATTGCTGAATTTTATCATCAGTAGTAATATGAGTGTGACCAGTCTTTATTAAACATTCTCTGAGGTTCCCAAAAGCATGAAACAATTTTTTTATTTAACTTTCCATTCATTTGCAAACAAAATAGAGCATCCAAATTTGTTCCTCCAGTTGCTATATAAATAAATATCAATATCAATTTCATCATTTTCTATCTCTTTTTATAGCAAGCCTTACTTCCTTCTTTTTGGAACTGACTTCATGTGCCAGAGACTCCTGATTTATTTTCTGTCACCTCAAGTGATAGGAGCCGTGGTGGCGCAGTGGTTAGAATGCAGTACTACAGGCTAACTCACTGCTCACTCTGAAGCAAACCTGGCTGAAGCCATCTTGTGCTGCCTTATAGTTGCCACGAAGCCTGAGAGAGGGAAAGGAGTGAGGAAGTAGATAGCCCAGCTAATAGCCAAAATAAAAAGGTTTTCCTGTGGGAACCAAGATCATCGTAACAGGTGGCTTGTGAAGGAGGAGAGGAGTCTGCCAGCTGTATTTGTTGGACAATGTGACTGATGATACCTAGGAGGGGGGAAGTTTTACTCTTTTAATTAGGTGAAACCATGGGAACTTTCAGAATTGGTTTTCACCAGCTGTGCCGATATGATGTATCCAATAAACATGTTATTTGAGGAATCTACCTGCCTCGGAGTTCTGCTTTTAATGGGTGTGTTACTCGGAACACTGACAATTCCAGGAGTTCGATTCTCACTGGCTCAAGGTTGACTCAGCCCTCCAACATTCCGAAGTCAGTAAAATGAGGATCCAGATTATTGAGGGAAATATGCTGACTCTGTAAACCGCTTAGAGAGGGCTGTAAAGCATTATGAAGCTGTATATAACTCTAAGTGTTATTGTTATGATATTGAAGATGGTGGGGATGATAGGAAATAGCTCAGATCTGATATTAACTGGAGAAACCTTCACTATTTTTGCAATGTAACTAGCAGCTTCAGGGAAATTGGCTATTTTTCTAATAGAAATCCATTGGGATGATCATTGGGATGTTGTCTGCATATGGCACTTGAAGGGATTTGCATAAGGGACTGCATTAGAAGTAAACAATAGCAAGTTTAATAGCAAGAGCAGTAGCACTTGGAATTATATTACCTGTCCCATAGTGCACTTGCTGGGCAGTTTACAATGTCAGCATATGTTGTGGCCCACCAGCTGCCAGTGGAGCTGGCTGCAGACTCGGTCAAGGAGGAGGTTGGGGAAGAACCTGGGCCAGATCTGGAGCCTGGGGAAGGCTCTGATGAATGCTCAGTGTTGGACACAGAGATAGAACCAGGGCCATCTGGCATTTTCCAACCAGAGAGGCAGCTGCCTTTGGAGTCAGAGATGAGTGAGGAGGAACAGCTGGGGCCTGTCCCAGATGCACGTATGCACAGAGCAGATAGGAGAGGTGAACAAGAGAGGACAATGAGTCAGCTCGGGAAGCAAAACAAACATGGATGCTGAATGGCCCTCCCTGGCTGGGAAATAAATAGGAGGAAAAGGGAGGGGTAGTTGTAGCAAACAACCATTCGCATTTCTAGAAAGTTCACTCCTTGTGTGTTTTGTGTGACAAAGACTGCCTTGCCAGAATTGAGATTTGTCTATTTCTCTGATTTAATTTGCAGCCTTCCGGCTGGGAGCTCACAACCTTGCAATTATCATAACAAGCTGATAAGGCCTATTGCAGGACTCTTACCTGGACTTTCTGTTGGTGAATGCAATTAATTCCCAATGTGTAATTAAATAGGGGTTTTTCTTCGCGAGGAATCTGTTTCCTGCTTCTGCAAAGGCCGGGTCAGACCAGCATATTGCCCCCAACAATCCAGGGTCTTATTTTACTGACCTTGGAAAATGGAAAATGGAATGTTTAATATGCATAGAAGGTATTTATAAAAGGTGTGCTCTTTCCCATATGTTAGATAACAACTAAGATAACAGCTAAGAGACCACAAAGTGTTATTTATCAAGAAGGACTCCCTAGATAATGGTAAAGGGTGGAAGAATGGCTGTTCAGTTGAACTTAACACATGAAATGATCAACAACATATTCAAAGGAATAAAATTCACAAGAGAAGAAGAAAGCAACACCACTCTACCCTTCCTGGATATCTTCCTCAACAGAGAAAATGATGGCTTAATTTAACACAAATGTATCGACACACAACCACACTAACCAAATGTTCTATTACCAAAGTATAAACTCTGCAAGAGGAACTGTGTAAAAACATTATTCACA